>NW_012116599.1:3913372-3985230 GCF_000951035.1 Colobus angolensis palliatus | reverse complement strand
GTGAGCCACCGCGCCTGGCCGATTCATTCTTTTATTAAAGAAGTAACTCCGTGTTTAGCTTATAATATTAAAGAAGTAACTCTGTGTTTAGCTTATAAGATAGTTTGGGACTGGTTAATATGTTTCACTTTCATTTTAATTATTCAAATGATTAATGATTGGGAAAAGATTTGATGTTACAGAAAGTTTGTTATATACATTATGTTACAGCCTGAATTATTGATACAATCCACAAGTATTTATTAATATTTGGTTCATTTTTCTCTTTCAAGCTATGAAAATGAATATAATATTAAGGGAAAATTATAGATAGTATCCCATAGGCTACTCACGCAATTACAATTAATGTCAAAGGGAACAAAATCATTTTCTCTCTTGATCTTCTGTTAAGAAGGCTAATAGAAGAATTGCTACACAAAACTTTGGAGAATTTCAAAGGTATTTTTGTGTTTCTTCTTGAATTTGTCTATATTTCCAATCATTTTCACAAACAGCAAAGGTAGAGTAGTATTTTAAATTATTCTGAATGGAGATTAGAGGGAATAAATTCAAAGGAATGGGGAGAGAGTAACCCAAGAAAGGAGGGTCACTGCTTCTTTGAGCTATTTGGAAAGTCTTAAAGGATGGGTAAAGAGATGAAATGGAGTGTAACAATAACTTTATGAAAAGGAGAGAAGCTGAAGAACTCTCTTTTGGTATTCTAGTCTCCTTAGTAAGGTAGAAGGTAGGACCATCAGTTTAGGGTGACAGAAGCATGTGAATTGTTGAGCCCTTAAGGAGTGTGGTAGGCTGCCCCCCAGCCCCCCAATCCCAAAATATGTCCATGACTAATCTTTGAAACCTGGGCATGTTAGCTTTATATGACAAAAGGAACTTTGCGCATGTGATTATGTTACGGATTTTTACATGAGATTATCCCAGGCTGTTCCCCTGGGCCTGATGTAATCATACGGGTTCTTACCAGAGAGATGAAAGAGTCAGTCAGAGAAAAAGGGTGATATGATTGTAGAAACAGAGACTGGAGTGATGCACTTTGAAACTGGAGGAGGGGCACCAGCCAAAGAAGACAGATGACCACTAGAAAAGCAAGGAAATGGATGCTCCCTGAGAGCCTCCAGAAGGAGCCAGCGCTGCCAACATCTTTGCTTTAGCCCACTGAAACTGATTTCAGTTTTCTAAATTCTAGAATATAAGAGAATAGATAAACCACAAATCTGTGGTAATTTTTACAGCAACAATAAGAAACTAATACAAGGAAAAAAATGGAATGCTCACTGTGCTGTGATCAACTAAGTGTAAATAAATGGATTATCTATAGTTGTGAGGGGCTGATTTAGGTGAGTTGGCACAAATTTTGTATAGTGGAGCCAGTTAGAGTTTGTACTTTTTCCAGGGTACTTTGCAGTCTCAGAGAAGAGTGTTCAAAATAAGGAAAACTCACTGATAGAATTTTCCCTCTTGGGTGTCGGGGAGAATTCTAAGATAGCGTTTTTGAAATGGTTGCTGTGGGTCCTTGCTGTTAAAGGAAGGACGTGAATCTCGTATGGTCCAGGAAATAGAACTATTACATATTTGGGATCAGTAGACCTGGAGATCTAGTGAGAATGAGAAGCAGGATCATTCAAGTGTAACAGTAGGAGAGGTGGGAAGAAAAAGATGACCTTCAATGCCAGAGTTATTTGATGTCTTCTAATGATGAGGTTCAAGGTTTGCTTATGTCAACATGTGGCTGAAGGGAATCTTGATAAAATGGAAGATTAACATTTAGGCATCTGTAAGGAGTGTGTCAGATTGCTCATTAGTGCAAATGTTGTAGTTAGCAAAGGTAATAGGTGGCAAGGAGCAGAGTTTAGATGAATACTATAAGCTATTTGCTAAAGCTACCATGGAGAATTTGTGTGCCTTTTTGGAGGCCAGAAGATAAGATGAGAACATAGAGATGATGGAGTCTGTGGGTCTGTGTTTTCTCCTTAGATTTTGATGATTTTAGCTCTTTATAAAGTTTGTTCACAGTATTCTAGGTTGCACATTTAGAGAATTTTGAAAATAACTGTATTCTGGAAAAGCACAGATAGATTGATTAAGAATTTTCCTGGCACCTTCTCTGCTTTCAGAATGATGTACTAGAAGAAAACAGGATACAGTGACTTTTGGGCTACACCTCTTCAACATTTTGTCTGACTTTGCTTTTTTAAGAAAGGTCTTTTTAAGACAGACTTTCCCCATTTGTGCTCTAATTTTTATAGATATGACTGACTGGTGTCCAATATCCCAGCATCTTTTTATAGTTACGTTAGAAGCCAAGTACTAGGCCTTATGTCCGGGAAACCAGGGCATCATGAAATACTGTAAAGGTTAATAGTGTGCCTGATAATAAGGGTTTCTTCCTTCCTTAAATTCCTGCTTCTTTTTTCTTTTATTTAATTTTTCTTGCTACTTAAAAATGTTATTTAATATTTTTCAGCTCCTATCTGAAACAGATTAATAGAAAAATAGAACAGTAAACTTTTTTTTTTTTTTGGGAGACTGAGTCTTGCTCTGTTGCCCAGGCTGTGCCTTGTGAACTGTTTTTCTGAGTGTATGCAGTGATGATTTTAGCAGTCCATGCCATTAAGTTTAGGAAGGCAAGTATTTGGTTTTTATTACTGCCTAACATGAAGCGTAGACCCTGTGGTAATAGAGCACATCATTTCTTTTCTTTCTTTTTTTTTTTTTTTTAAGATGGAGTCTCCTCCTGTCGCCCAGGCTGGAGTGCAGTGGCGCAATCTCAGCTCACTGCAGCCTCCGCCTCTCTAGTTCAAGCGATTCTCCTGCCTCAGCCTTCCAAATAGCTGGGATTACAGGCACCCACCACCACATCCAGCTAATTTTTTGTATTTTTAGTAGAGACGGGGTTTCACCATGTTGGCCATACTGGTCTCGAACTCTCGACCTCAGGTGATCCACTCGCCTCGGCCTTCCAAAGTGCTGGAATTACAGGTGTGAACCACAGCACCCAGCCCAGAAATACGTCACATCTTGATAGAGTAAAGGGAATGAACTTTTGTGCGTAAAGTGGACTCTGACAATGTGCATAGGAAGTTTGGAGTAGTGAGAAAAATGTTTAATGTGAATTAAGAAACTAGTTCCTGCTTTGTCATTAATTTGCTTAAGTTATTTACCCTCTCAAGAGTCTTGTTTCCTTATCTGTAAAATTATTGGACAAGAGCTCGGATTCTTATCTTTTGGGAGAATGGTCATATTTCACAAACTGTCTTCTGGAAGAGGCAGGCATATGTGCATCCACATACCACAGAACACGTACTTGTGCAATTTCAAGGGGTTTATGGGTGCCTGAAAGCCTGTCTAAGGAATCTGTAAGGATATGTTGATTAGATTATTTTAAATGTTAGAGCCCTTTTAGCTCTAAAGTTTTATACCATCTTAAAACTGAAAGTGAACAGCTAGATGTGGTGCCTGAGGAATTACAATAATGAAGGAAGAAAACAGGAGATGTGGGTAGATTAAGTTGATCACAGTTTCTTTAGGAACTCTTCAAGTGGGTTAATGTAAGCCTTCCTTGGCTATAGTCTCCCCAGTACTGCTACTCAAAAGAGCAAATAATACTTTCACCTTTGGTGTGTGCCAGGCACTATTTAAGCAATTTATGTAGATTGATTTATTTAATCCTAACAATATTATTTTATCATTATTTTTGTTATTTTTAAGCAGTACTTTGGGAGATCAATAAAACAAAAAAAAAAGTACTGTGTTTCTTTGAAAGTAAATGTTATTCCGAATACGTAACAAATATCATTTATTACATACCTGTATCACTGTGCCACATGTTTTAAATTCTTGACCTTAAAGTTGAATGTTGTGTCTATTTTTGTGAATGAAAACCTGAGGTTAGAAAGATTAAGAACTGAGGTTAGAGAGACTAACCTGTCAAAATCATACATTTACTAAATAACTGGAGTAGAACATTGGGTTTAAGCCTTTGAATTTGCAGTGTTTGATTGTGATTGAAATTTGAATTTAGAATTTGATTCTAAAGCTCATCGTCTTCACTACTCTGCTGTATCAGTTGCCTCAGTGCAAAAGAATTACATTAATTGACTCTGTTTAATAGAGTTTATGATAAACCCAGAGTTTTAAGGTATATCACTTGTTCCATATATTGAAGCATTTAGTTTGTTTACATTTAAAATAATTATTGATACATTTGGGTTTAAATTTACTGTCCTATTTTTTTCTGTCTCATCTGTTCTTCCTTTTCTCAGCTTTTTTTTTTTGCTTTCTTTAGATTAATAAGTGTATTTTATTACCCCCACCCCCCATTAGCTTATTATTTACATGTTGTTTTTATTTTAGTAGTTTCCTTAGAGATTATATGCATTATGTTAGTTTTTTGTTTTGTTTCTTACCACTTTCTGGGTAGGGTAAAGGTCTTAGAACATTTTGACATCTTGGGGTTTTTTCCCCTTTGGTTTTTATACTTTTGATCCTGGGTTGTTTTTGTTTTGTTTTGTGGGGGAAAGGGGCAAGCATGGTATTTTAAAATTTGAATTCCCGTATTGTGTAAGAAAAATTGTGGAGGCCCTGGGTGATATCTTCCTCCAAAGTAAATTTAATTTTGTTCTGGCAGTCAGGTAAAGCACAGTCAGATCACCATGATGTAGTTGAGGCTAGCTGTTAGGCTTTGTTAGTGTTGGTCTGTTAACAGTTTGCCTTTACTTCCAGGACATACCTATTCACAGAGCATAGTTCCTCTGGGGTCTGAACTGAAAGAAAGCCTGAAGTGTTTGCCAGGTTGCCTTCTGAATTAATGTTCCTAGAATTCTAACAGTTGTCTCTTCAGCACAGATCTTCAGCCTCCCTTTGATACTTTCTGTTTGGATTCTTGGTGTCATCACTCTTGCTTGGGGTGCTGTATCAGTAAACATCTCAGTGAAAAATTTCTTGCAGAATTGGTGTGTCTTTGTATTTCTCTCCTCTTCAGAACCTTAACTCTCTTAAGTCCTAGCTTCTTGGTAACCAACCCCGCTTTTGTCTTTCTGGTTGGGCTCTTATTTCCAGTCCTCCAAATACAGCAGATGATGGAAAGGAACCAGTGAAGGCTGGTATGGGGCTCCTCTCAGTATGTTTGCCTTTTCTCCGGAATCTTGGCCCCATAAGTCTAGGTTGCCTTTGTTACTCTTGATGCTTTTAAACACTGGAGATTTTTGGTTTGTTTTTTTAATTGTGGTCAAATACATATAAAATTTACTATCTTACCCTTAAGTGTGCAGTTCAGAGCTGTTAAGTGTATGTTCACATTGTTGTACAGCTATTACCACCATCCTCTCCAGAATTCTTTTCATCTTGCAAAAACTGAAATTCTGTACCCACTAAACAGTAACTTTACATCCCCCCCCAAGCCTCTGCCAGCTACCATTCTACCTTTTCTGTTTATGATTCGATCACTCATTACCTCATGTACGTGGAATCATAAGGTGTTTGTCCCTTTGTGACTGGCATGTTTCTCTTAGCATGTCCTTAAGGTTCATCTGCATTACGGCTTATGTGAGAGTTTACTTTCTTTCTAAGGCTACATAATACTGCATTGTATGTGTAGACCACATTTTGTTTATCTGTTCATCTGTTGATGGACACTTGAGTTGTTTTCACCTTTTGGCTACTGTGAATAATATTGCTATGAACACGGATGTACAAATATCTCTTCAAGACTGTGCTTTCATTTCATTTGGGTGTATACCCAGAAGTGGAATTAGTGGATCCTATGTTAATTGTTTTTTTGATTTTTGAGGAACTGGTATGTTGCTTTCCATAGCAGTTATACCATCTTAGGTTCCCACCAACAGTGCACGAGAGCTCTAATTTCTCCACATCCTTGTCAAAACTTGTTATTTTGTGTGTTGTGTGTGTGTGTGTGTGTGTGTGTGTGTGTTTTGATAGTAACTCTTCTAATGGGTATGAGGTAGTAGCTTTTTATTTTCATCCAACTTTTGTAGTTCTTCCTTCCAGGGGAGTTGGTCTTAGAAAAGCTTTTCTTTCAGTGCTAAAGGTGGAATAACATTTTGAGGTAGATGTTATTTTACCGATGAGGCAACTGAGACAGATGCTAAGGTCACATCTAGTAAATGGCAGAGACAAGACTGAAACAGAGGCTGTCTGATTCTTGAATCAGTGCTCTGAACCACTGAATTGTATTGCTTCTCTAATACAGGTCTTCTTTCCTAAAAGATAGTCTTATAAATTCATTGCTGTAAGACCTCAAAGTGGGATTAACTTTTTTTTTCCTCTGACCTCTAGATTATTAAATTTGAAGTAGAGAACAGTGTTTTTATTTTATGATTTATTGCAGTTTACACAACTTTAGAGAAACATGGGTTTGATTTGTCTAATACCTTGGTAGACAATTCTTAAATGGAAAGTATTTTTAAATAGAATTTTTTCACAACTATGTTTTTCTTGTTAAAATTTTTCAGACCCCTGAGAAGGATTTTTTTTCTTTCTCTCTTTTTCTTTTTTCTTTTTGAGGCGGAATCTCGCACTGTCACCCAGGCTGAAGTGCAGTGGCATGATCTTGACTCACTGCAAGTTCCGCCTCCTGGGTTCACACCATTCTCGTGCCTCAGCCTCCCACGTAGCTGGGACTACAGGCTCCCACCACCACACCCAGCTAATTTTTTGTGTGTTTTTTAGTAGAGACAGGATTTCACTGTGTTAGCCAGGATGGTCTCTATCCTGACCTCATGATCCAGCCGTCTCAGCCTCCCAAGAAAGATTTTAAGAAAATTTTACTGTCATGGAAACTGAGCTTTTCAGTAGTGGCTAAGTCTACACCAGGTTTTTTGACACCATATCATATGCTTCTCTACCAGATTTATCAGTAATATTTTTATATCTAGAAATATTAATCTGTCTATACAGTTTACTAATTCATAAGTTACTGGTGCTGTTTTAGAAATGTAGTCAGTTATCAGTTACTGGCATCGCGGAAAGTGTTGACACAGTTCTTTAAACTTGGATCTAATTATAGTTAGACTTTTTTCCCCTACTATGATTCTGCAGTAGAAACTTTTTGCTACTTTTCTGCTCATTTAAAATTTTTCTATTTCTGTCTTCATTGTGTTAAACCTTTTTAAATCTGTATTTTTTTCATTATTTGAAAGTGAACTCTGTTTGAAAATGTTTTATTACTTGTTAATAGAGGATTACCCTAGTGATTGCATTTGGTAAGGCAGGTTCTAACATGTTCTGATAGACTTGCTATAGTTATTTGCCTTTTTTTTTTAAATTTTAAATATGAGTTTAACTTTTCAGGGTTTATTTCTAGCTTACTAGCAGAATAAGTATTTAATATTTATAAAGATTTTTTAACCCTGTTTACATTTGTCTTTTCCTGTCCTCTTTCACAGTAGTAGACAAAAACAGTTATAGATGTTCTTAGTATGAGAATAAGAAACTGAAAGAAGAATTGTTTAAGAGTTTGATTAAGCAGCCTGACAGTTAACTTAAAAAAACAACTTTCACAGCAATTCACACATGTTTAACTCTTTTTTCCCCCCCTAAATAAATAGCTACTACTGGCCATATGTGGGACCAGGCAGAGTATAGGTGAATGAGTACTAACAAATAACCATCCTTGGTCTATTAGTAGTAGTTTTAAAAGTACTGAACTACTTTGAGAGGCCGAGGCGGGTGGATCACCTGAGGTCAGGAGTTCGAGACCAGGCTGGCCAACATGGTGAAACCCCGTCTCTACTGAAAATACAAAAATTAGCTGGGCATGGTGGCACATGCCTGTAATCCCAGCTACTAGTGGGTCTGAGGCGGGAGGATCACTTGAACCCGGGAGGCGGAGTTGCAGTGAGCCAAGATCGTGCTACTGCACTCCAGCCTGGGCAACAGAGCGAGACTCCGTCTCAAAAAAAAAAAGAAAACAAAAGTACTAAACTACTGGACTTTAAGCAAACATGTTATTAAAAGCTCCCTTAAACTTTGTAATAGAACCAGAGGACTCTTGTATTTATACTAAACTTTCAGAGTTGAATGTGACCTAAAGGTTAGTTTTAGAATTTGCTTCTCAAACACCTGTTTACTCATAGTTACAAATGAAACATTAAGATAGGAATGATAAAATAACAATTCTTAAGTTGTTTCTTTCCTTGGGTATACCATTGATTTTGCCCAGAACCCGTTTATCCTAGCTTGCTTTTCTGTAACATAATGACTACGAAAAATATTTACTAAACTTTTTTTGCGGGTAAATTAAGAGTAATAAGAGTTAAATGGTTTTTTGACTTCATTTTCAAATTTGTTTTTATTTTAACTTTTATTTTGATTTGTTGGTAATGCCATTCCCTGAGTAATGAAGGAAGCTGTTTAGCGCACTTGAAGAGACACCCATTGACTTTGTGTAGGTTTAGCTTCAAAAGGAACTGTATTTTTGCATCTTGTGTCTTGCCACCTTTGAGCATACTTTTATGTGTTGAATTTGATTTCTTATACATCATTTAACTATTTAGGTATGCTGGTAAGGTGAAGAGGAAAAGGCACATCTTTGCCAAGATGGTGGAAGTAGTAATATCTGTGGTCTTGTAGGGCCAAGCATTTTGTTTGTTGGTGTCCTCGTGTCTTCTGGGCATGCAAAGAGTCCTAGGTCTTGAGTAAGCATTTGCAGGAGTTTTCCATGGAGGTCACCTGATTGAGCTTTCCTTTTCTTGTGGCTTAGAAAGACTCCATTTCTCTCCACTCCAGCTCCTGGAGACCTGCCTGTCCTAGTTGATGTTTTAAAACAGGTGGTGCTTTTGTATTTTTTATCCAGCCTTTATAGTTCTTGGCAGGGAAGTTGGTCTTAAAAGCTATTTATTTTCAGAACTAGAAGTGGAAATGAGTGGAATAGCATTGTGAGATAGATGTTACAAATGAAGTGCTTATGTCACAAATGAAGTTGGTTTATCAAGCTTACTGTATGGATGAAGTCTGATGCAGAACCAGCTGTGAAAAAGGGGTCATGAGATGTGTCCCCACCATTGGCTCTTGTCTAGCTTGTGAAAGTTTTTGCTCGTTGCAGGCCTGCTTGGGCAAGGAATAGCAACCCTTGAGAGAGAACTGTAAATAGAGGTTTAAAATGTGATTTATCTCTGTGGTGATGAAACTCACATCTCTTTGTATAAATATAATGCTTGACTCACATTAGGCTTTCAGACATGTTTTTCAGAACATTTTATATTTAAAATGCCTGTTTTGACTTGAAAAAGGCAGATAGAAGCAGCCACCAACTTTCTATCTCTGCTAAGCTCTCTTTAGTAAATAAGGACTATTGTCAAACTCATACTACATTTTGGTCAGAGCCTGGGGTTAAGACACTTTAAAGTCAGTCTTTAATTTTTTTTTTCTCTTTTGGAATGATTTTTAAAATCTTTTTCATACTTTGAGATTACTAGTTAGAGGTTAACCAGAGCTGGGGCCTTTAAAAAAATCTTAAAAAATAGACACATAAAAATTAAAACCTCACAAGAATTTAAATGATACTAGAATCATATCATGTGCATATCACAAGTTTACTGTGAATATATGTCTACATTTCTGTTTAACATATGCACACATAAATACTCAAGGGTTACGCATCTGTACCCTTAATTGTACTTGATGGTAATTAATCATATGTGTTAGACATTTAATATAAATGGTTATTTAGTATTACTATTAATAGTTTTATAGAGCCACACTTAAGTTTCTGTGTTTCTTCTCCATTTATTAGCTCTTTGTTATCTATAATGAAATTTTAGGGTTATCAAGTCTCTCTTAATAGTATGTGTCATTTAATTATAATCACACACATCTTGACTGTCTCAAGTTGAAAGACTTAGCTCTTATACCACATTATCCTGTGGCTTTAAATATTGTATGTTCTGCCTGCACCTTCCAGCTTCAGGTTGATTTTATCTCATGTCCAAAATACTTGTGACCATAAGTGTTTTCAGATTTCTCATTTTGGGGGGATTTTGGAATATTGGCATATACATAATGAGAGATTGTAGGAATGGAACCCATGTGCAAAACAAAAATCATTTCTGTTTTATATACACCTTATATACCATAGCCCAAAGGTAATTTTATACAATATTTTAAGTAATTTGTACATGAAATGAAGTTTTTGCCGCAACCTGATGCATGAGGTCAGTTGTGGAATTTACTTGTGGCATCATGTTGATGCTCAGAATTTCAGAGTTTGGAGAATTTTAGATTTCAGATTTTTGGATTGGGGTGCACAAAACTGTATGTGTTCTCATCTCATGCCTTGGCTTCCTTTACTGAAGCATCATTTTCCTCTATACACAGCATACCTGAAGAATTCATCAGTTGTGACTGGTGTCTTTCTGCCTTTTTGCCAGAGGGCTTAAGATAGCAGACATAATAGGCCGTAAGGTAATAGATTTACCTCCTTTAGTAGTGATACCATCACTGTGCTTAAAGTTGGGACAGGGGAAATCCAAGCCATGGGAGACCGATAACACATAGAAAGGGAAGAAGTAGTGAAGTGTATTTGTATTTCATCCTGCATGTATGTTATTTTTTGGTGAGAGGATTAAGCTTCATAGGAAATATATTAATGTTTTAGAGAGTATCTTTACTGGCACTTTGTTTTACTGAGGGCCACAATGAATAAGTGACTTACTTAAGGTCACATAGCCAGTTAACAATAGAGCCAGGATCATATAAAGAATTCCTAACTTCACATCAAATGTTATTATTATTATTAGAGGTTTTGTATTAAAAAGTTTACCGTAACTGTTAGATCACCCTTAGAAAAGTTTGATAATTTCCATACAGTCCAGTAATTCCTCTCTTAGAATCCACCCGAGAAAAATGAAAGCTTATGTCCACAAAAATATTGTACCCAAATGTTTATAGCCACATTATTCATAATAGACAAAAAATGGAAATAACCCAAAATATCCGTCAGCTGATAGATAAGCAAAATGTGGTGTATCCATGCAGTGGAGTGCTGTTTAGCCCTAAAAAGAAGGAAATACTGTTATATGTTACAACATTAATAAACCTTACAAACTGTATGCTTAGGGAAGGAAATCAGACATGAAAGATTATATATTACAGGATAATTCTATGAAATGACCAGAAAAGAAAATTTATAGAGACTGAAAGCAGGAGTGAACAAAGGACTTGTCAGAATTGCAGTACTTTCTATTGTAGCTGCAAATACTGATGCAAGGTTCTCTTACTACTGTTAGGCTTTTGATTATACACTGTTAGACTTAAGATTATATCAATAATCTTCCATATTCTTCACTTACCAATTTAACTTTGTGCTTATTAAAGTTGTGTGGTATTTTTCAAACCTGTGTATTTGAATTGTACTTATTATTAATATATAATTTAATATTGTGTAAATTGATAAAATCTTGTGAAAAAATAAAACTTTGCTTGGCAAGCTAGATTGAATGCTTTGTAAAGACTTCATAAAAGCAAATGGCTACATACTGGTTTGAATTAAGTGTAGGTAATTTAAGACATTGGAGTGAAAACAGTAAAAAATCCAGAAGGATTTTACATTGAGATTACTTCATAAATGCCTCTAGTTCATGCTTCACTGGAATGCTATACAATTTATTATGTATGAGTGTTTATAAGTACATTATTTATTTATTTATTTAATTTTTTTTTCAAAATGGGGTCTTGCTCTGTCACCCAGGCTGGAGTACAGTGGCACAGTCTCGGCTTACTGTAGCCGCCTCCTACTGTGTTGAACTGATTCTCCTGCCTCAGCCTCCTGAGTAGCTGGGACTACAGGTGCGCACCACCACGTCCAGCTTTTGGTATTTTTAGTAGAGACATAGTTTTACCGTATTGGCCAGGCTAGTCTCAAACTCCTAACTTCAAGTAATCCGACTGCTTCAGCCTCCCAAAGTGCTGGGATTACAGGCGTTAGCCACCCCACCTGGCCTGTACGTATACGATCTTGAACTTCAGTCACAGGACTTACTTTCAGAGAAAGTCCTGATGTCTGAATGAATGTTTATATTTTTAAATTAAAATGTTTAAGATGCAAGTGTTTGTATATGTTATAATAGTTTCACTGTTTTTACTTCCTGTCTTTAACCGTTCAGATAGTGGTTTTGATCACATTGGTTAAAAGGTATTCTCCTGTCTCTGGTGCTTTTCTGTACAATATATACTTATATGTAGAACTTAGAAAAATCAAGTTTGTAAAATAATTTAAGCAATAATAGTGATTATTTTTATAATAAAAGGGATTCTTGTTGCTTTTTGAATTATTTATGCTAGTTTTTATTATGTACATACTCTGTGCTGAGAAGTAAAACACAATTACTGTGACAGTAGGGAAAGGTTGGGCCTGGAGGTCATATGAGATGAAAGAGGAGGTTTACAGGTGGTGGCTCACACCTGTAATCCCAGCACTGTGGGAGGCCGAGACGGATGGGTCACGAGGTCAGGAGATCGAGACCATCCTGGCCAACATGGTGAAACCCCGTCTCTACTAAAAATACAAAAATTAGCAGGGCATGGTGGCGGGTGCCTGTAATCCCAGCTACTTGGGAGACTGAGGCAGGAGGATCGCTTGAACCTGGGAGGCAGAGATTGCAGTGAGCTGAGAACACACCACTGCACTCCAGCCTGGCAACAGAGTGAGACTCTGTCTCATAAAAAAAAAAAATAGAGTGGTTGCCATCAAAAGAAAGGAAGGAGGCTTGTCTCGCTGACTCATGCCTGTAATCCCAGCAGTTTGGGAGGCCAAGGTGGACGGATTACAAGGTCAAGAGATCGAAACCATCCTGGCCAACCTGGTGAAACCCTGTCTCTACTAAACATAGGAAAATTAGCTGGGCGTGGTGGCAGGCACCTGTAGTCCTACGTACTCAGGAGGCTCAGGCAGGAGGATCGCTTAAAACAGGAGGTGGAGGTCGCAGTGAGCCAAGGTCGCACCACTGCACTCCAGCCTGGTGGCAGAGTGAGACCCCGTATCCGGAAAAAAAAAAAGAGGGATGTGGTCAGAGGGTAACTTTGAATTTGAGATCTTGAGGATGGAAGTGTGAAGTCCAAAAACTTCGAAGTCATCAATGAAAAATTTGAACTCATGAAAATTGATGTTAAGATTTGAAAACTGTGAGCTCGTGCTGAGATTATATAGAATGTAGAAATGTGAGCACTAAAGAAGATAATATAAAAAATAGCTTTCCTTGTTATTAGGTGTATACCATCATACAAGATGAATGAAAGGAGAAGGTTGGAGGAATGATGTCATAGGAAGCAAGGACTGCATGTAGAGAATTTAATTAAAATTGTTTGGGGCTGGGCATGGTGGCTCACGCCTGTAATCCCAGCACTTTGGGAGGCCAAGGTGGGCAGATCGCTTGAGGTCAGGGCTTTCAAGACCTGCCTGGCCAACTGGGGAATGGCCATCTCCACCAAAAAATAAATTACTCAGGCATGGTATGCCTGTAATGTCAACTACTCAGAAGGCTGAGGCAGGAGAATTGCTTGAACCCGGGAGGAAGAGGTTGTAGTGAGCCAAGATGGTACCATTGCACTCCAGCCCAGACAGCAGAGTGAATGAGACTCCATCTCAAAAAAAAAAAAGTTTGGAAAGTTGATTAATAATATTCTGGTTACATTGTTAATATGGTAGAGCTCTCTTCATGTTCACCTTATCGTTAGCTATAACCTATCGATGCATGTTCAAGAATCTGGTGAAAATTATGGGCTTTCTTTCCAAAGTACTTAAGCGTGAACAAACATATAATAACTTAATAATTTTAGAAGGCTTACAGACCCACCAAAGCTCAGAGAGATCCTTATTGAGATGATAAGGGAATTAAACAGTAGTTTTATTTCAGAGTGTTTTGCTATCAATATGGATTTTCAGGGAATGCACAAGACCGAACTTTTATAACCAACACTTCTGGATTATCTGTGCTCTATAAACTGAGATCTCTATAATCATGTTGGTAAGAACTTGAAAGTATAATCTGTTTGAAGTGACAGTAAGTAGAGGTGTTTTAATTATGTAATACTTAATGCTGCTCTATTATATGCATTAGAGCCTTTTAATATTTATCAGTAACAGTCTAAGTTGTATAAATCCGTACTTTATTCAGCTCTCAATTTTACTTCCAAGAGTATGATCTTCAAGTACAGTATTTAAGAGTGAACCATGTTTGAGTATGCTGTGGCTTTGGGGAGAAAGTGTGCTGCCTGTTTACCTTTTTTACTCGTTTTTTTGTTCCTGACTGTGATGCTTGCTTTTTCCCCTTTTTCTTAAGGTAAATGGGCCACCATTTATACATTGTCAGTTGTAAAAACTTAACTTTATGTAACTTGAGAGGTGCTAGAAAGTTCCACATTACTTAAGATCGTTTGAAATGTTTCTCACCTGAAAAATGATTGCTTTTGGAGTTTTATTTCCTTTATTTGTTTTTGTAGCACACAATAATTATTATGTTCACAAGAATTGTACTCATATTTATTTGACTTTAACTGTAGGACCGTGTATATGTACAACAAAATAATGTGGAGAATGTCTACAATTTGGGATTAATTATTTTTCGAGATCAAGTTGTACGTTATGGGTGTATTAGGGATCATCTACGGCAAACTCTGTTGGATATGATTGCAAGAGAGCGGAAAGGAGAAGTTGTAGACAGGTAAAATTTCTCTTTATTCTGGTGGTTTTGGTTTTAGTGATTATATTTTGAGAAAGATTCTCTGTCTTAGTTTTATTAAAATAAAAGTTTGAATGTTCAGCACATTGGGAAAATCCTCAGAAACTTTGTATCAGAGTTAACAGTTACCTAGAATTTAATTTGAAAGCACACATCTTTTATATTTTTAGAAGAGACTATCCTAAACTTTTATTTAATATGCTTTTCAGCTAGTCGTCACTTTTGGCTTTTCATTTATTTTTCATGCCAGCATTTTGTTTCTTTTTTTTCTGTATAATAACTTTTATTATTTTTTCTTGATCTTTTTCTTTAAGGGCTTTTGTCTGTCCATCATTCCTAACATTTTTGAAGAAAACTGTCGAACATAGTCTAAAATGACTAAGAACTGCTGTGCCCCTTTTAAATCAGAGTTCATCCCCCTTCATAACAATGATTGCAGTGTCATTGTGGTGATGCTGCAGCTAGAATGGCTTGAAATACAAGATTTTTTTCTCTCTTTATCTGTTTTCAGAAGAGCTGTTAGATGAAAATGTGTAAAGTTCTTTTTATTTCAGCTTTGGTGCTTGATCAGGATTGTCCAAAATCCATTTAGTGCAAAAAGTTATATTGCGCAGGAGTAGCTAATATTGGACCCATGTCTGGCAGTACAGCTTAATATGCCTGTCTCCTTCCTTCCTTCTGGATAAACAACTTCTGTGTTTTCAAATACATAGAAATATTTAGACATTTTAATTTTCTTTAAAAATTTTGTTGTAACAGAGTAAGAACACCTTGAGATAAATAGCCGTGCAGTCAAGATATACTTTCCAACTTAAAATTAGGCTAAATCCTTTTGTTTTACATGAGTGGCCTGTGGGAGATTGGTCACTTCAATAAAAGTTAAATGTCCTGAAGATACTTTTACCTACTACTTTTGTAATTTTTATGTGAATTTTTAATGTAATTTAATTATCAAGTGATACAACTTTTTTCAACAGAGGCGCAATAAGAAATGCTTGCCAGATGTTAATGATTTTAGGTCTCGAAGGAAGATCAGTCTATGAAGAAGATTTTGAGGCTCCTTTTTTGGAAATGTCTGCAGAATTTTTTCAGGTAATCTGTGAAAATGTTAATAATCTTTTAAGATGTTCTTAATGCTATTTAGTTACTAATTTAACTATTTTGACCTTTTTTTGACTGAGGCCCATTGAGGGAGGGGAGTATACAAAAATTGCCCATCAGCACACCTACCTCACATTCTGACCATTCCAGTTGTTAAGCAACTCATCGATAACAAATTGCAGAGCTTGAACTTACACACATGGTTTTTAAAATTACAGAGAGAATCCTTGAACAGTGTGGGGCATAAAGACGCTGACCCCGCTGTGTGGTTGAAAGTCCACATAACACTTTTGACTCCCCAAAAACTTAACTAATAGTGTGCTGTTGAATGAAAACCTTACAGATAACATAAACGGTTGATTAGCATATGTTTTATATATGTATTGCATATTGGATTCTTCCAATAAAGCTAGAGAAAAGGAAGTGTTATTAAGACCATTATACAGAAGATAAGCTATAATTTACTATTCACTAAGTGGAAGTGGATCATCAAGGTCTTCATCCTCGTCTTCACATTGAGTAAGCTGAGGAAGAGTAAGAAGGAGGGCTTGGTCTTGCTGTCTCAGAGGTGGCAGGGGAGGAAGAAAATCTACTTCATGGACCTGTGCAGTTCAAACTTGTGTTATTCAAGGGTCAACTGTATGTTATAAAACTGTAAACTTAGAAATATCCTTAACATTTTACTATATCTAATATTATGAATTATTTAAGTACCATAAATTCACAGCAGTACATCACCAACAAAGTCTCATCTGCAGGCTTTTAGTCACTTAAATTACTAGTAAAACACACATAAGGATATGAATGATTCTGTAGTGCATATTTGCCTTAAAGGTTGTTGATTAAAAGGTTACAGGCCAGGGGGTACTATAGATAGAAATTTGCAACGGTGGTCCAAACCAACTAAATTGCTAAAAGTAAAGCTAAACTGGTACTAATTTGTAATGAAATGATGATAACAATAATAACTGAGTACCAGTAAGCATAAGATAGTATTTATAAGGTAACTGTAACCAGGCATTTTTCCTGAAAACCATAACTATCTGAGGATAACATAACATAACATTCCATAACAGTAGGAATTTTGTACTGTTGCCAAAACAGATGGTATTAGTAAGAAGCTAAAGTGTTGGCCGGGCGCGGTGGCTCACGCCTATAATCCCAACACTTTGGGAGGCTGAGACGGGCAGATCACAATGTCAGGAGATCAAGACCATCCTGGCTAACACGGGGAAACCCCATCTCTACTAAAAATACAAAAATATTAGCCGGCCGTGGTGGCGGGCATCTGGAGTCCCGGCTACTCGGGAGGCTGAGGCCAAAGAATGGCGAGGCGGAGCTTGCAGTGAGCCGAGATCGTGCCACTGCACTCCAGCCTGGGTGACAGAGCAAGACTCCTCTATCTCAAAATAAATAAATAAATAAATAAAAAGATTATTAGTTATTTAAAAACTCTTACTCTCAAACGTTAGTGTATATGTTTACTCCTTTGAGACTGGGAGTAGGATGGCAGGAAGACTTTAGTAACCAGCAGTATACCAGCAAAGTATATAGTAAACTGATGAATCTTTCTGGTTATAATTTTGCATTCATACAAATCAAAAAAGAACATCCCACTCTATCTTGGAGTCAGATGCTTCTGTATTTTTGACCCTCACTGGCATATATATTTACTTTTTCGGCTATTTTTTGGAGTACATTGGCACAGTTTGAAAAACACTGATTACAGGTAATGTTTTAATTTAGTATTATGTAAATACCAAAGGCTTTAAAGGATATAATTCAGACTATATCAATCTTTGTAATGAGAAATTACACAAAATCCTGTTAGTACTTATTTTACGTAGGCTGATTTATTATAAACATTATAGAAACCCAGCTAAAAGCAAAAACACCTTTTTCTTCTATATTCAAAAAATTACATTTTTAAATTGCAGATGGAAAGCCAGAAATTTTTAGCAGAAAATAGTGCTTCAGTATATATAAAGAAAGTAGAAGCTAGAATTAATGAAGAGATAGAACGAGTGATGCACTGCCTTGACAAATCAACGGAAGAACCAATTGTGAAGGTGGTTGAGAGGGAACTCATTTCCAAGCACATGAAGACTATAGTAGAAATGGAGAATTCTGGGCTAGTACATATGTTGAAAAATGGAAAGACAGAAGGTAAGTGTTACCGATTGAAAAATAATTAAATCCTTATTCTGCCTTATCGATATTTTTAAAACTTTCCTACATTTAAAGCAGGTATCAGTTTTCAAGGAGTTGTGTGTATGTTAATTTGTCTCCGCTGTTAACCTGGGTGGGATTTCCAAGCTTGATACTGTCTTACCAATGAAGATTTAGATATTTCTAATGAATTGAGCATTTCCTGTCTTTAAGTCTCATTTTATGTTTTTCATAATCCAGAAGATAAAAGGTGTAACAGTACTGGTGAGCCCAGTGAGCTCCTCGTTCATTCCTGTACTTGTCATATACCAAAGGATGTGGGCTCTCTTTATTCCTACATACTCGTGGGGTTTTGTGATTCTCTTAAAATCTTAAATTTCCACCTTAGATTTTTGTAGACTTTCCTTTGGGATTTAGTTGTGATAGGGTGCCGAAAATGCAAAAATATTTGTGTCTTCCATATTGATACACTTAGATAAATTAGATTGTTTTGGGGAACACTGAAGTTACAGAATGGAAAAGGAGGAAGGAGGAGTGCGTAAAAGTAAAAAACATTATTGAGATAACTAACATTTTTTTTGTAGCTATTTATCTTTATTTCCCTGGGGTAAAAAAAAAATTGTGATAAGTATCCTAGAAGAAATTACAAGTTAAAAGAACAATAACCATATCCTCTATTCTTAGTTTCTGATGCTTTGATTTAAAACTTTGCCTTTATCACTGATATGGTATTAGAAAATAAAAAAACATGGTCCCTTGTTCTCCTGCTTCGTAGTTGAAATCTGAGCAATATTTTATCCACTTCTTTTTAGTAAAAGAAATACGTATTGCCTCTTGGGGTCATGAGCTATGTAGGGAATGAAAAAAAGTTTTTTAACAGAGAATTATGAAGAGAAGGAGGATACAAGAGAAGGGAAAAAGAAAGCTTGGTGGGAAGTTGAGCCACGTTTATCTCTAGTGGAATCCTTACCTTGTGTTTTAAAATTGTTAAATTTTTGTATATATGATAAATCCCTGAAAAGCTATATGTAATTAAAAAAAAAAAAAACCTAAAACTAGAGAGACTTCCTTTTTAAAAGACAATTCTGTTAAACCTTTTTTTGTAAAAGCAAAAAAAAAAAAAAAAAAAACAAGTCATCTAGTATGTTTGCCGTGTTTTCTGAAATTAAGGTCTAAGTCGGGTTGGCAAGCCTTTTTTGTTCTTGTTGAATAAAATGGCTTGTGAGCCATGCAGTCATAGTGAGAAAATAGTCATAGACAATAACAAATGAATAAGCCTGTGTTTCTATAAGACTTTATTTATGGGCCCTGAAACGTAAATTTCGTATAATTTTTATGTGTCACTAAATAATATCCTTTACAGTTTTTCCTCAGCGATTAAAAATGTGAAAACCATCCTTAGTTCATGAGCTGTATGTACATAAATAGGTGGCAGGCTTATTTGCCCCACGGGTTCTAATTTGATGACCCTTCTCTAAATGGTCTCTGGTAGACTAGGACTTCATGCAAAGCATTTGCCCTGCTTAAACAAAATGAGTATTGATAAATTATGTAATGTACCGTTTAGGTATTGAATGAATGCTTTCTTACCTACCTTAGGGGCATGTAGGGAGGGATGATTAAATGGGCTGGAGATGAGGGGCTAGGAAATGTTTGATGGAGAGGTTGTTGAGCATACCTGAATTACAGCATCTCTGTAACTTGTGTGGAGATATATGTAAAAGGTGTCAGGTATGCCTATCATGGCAGGCACTTAACGTGAATGAAGGAATATCATAATAGTACTCACCAGGGTTCACCTTTATTTAGTACCTTAGGTTTCCAACAACACAGTAGCTATCTGTGATTCTAAATTAAATTTTAAAATCCTGTTTTTGTCTGGGCAGTGTGACAAACGCCTGTAATCTCAGTACTTTTGGGAGGCTGAAGCGGGTGGATCGCTTCAGCTCAGGAGTTCAAATTGGTGAAACCCTGTCTCCATGAGAAATACAAAAATTAGCTGGGCATGATGGCACATGCCTATAGTTCCAGCCACTTGGGAGGTTGAGGTGAGAGGATCATTTGAATCTGGCCAGGGAGGTCAAGGCTGCAATGAGCCAAGATCGTGCCACTGCACTCCAGCCTGGGTTGCAGAGGGAGATGCTGTCTTAAATAAAAGGGGAAATGTTGTCTTCAGTTTTTCTGAGCTTCCACTAGAAACCTAGTGTGGCAAAAGGTCTTAATTGTGGTAGACCCCGCTCTTGGAAAAAAGTTGCTCTTGTTGAGAATATATCAGAGGCAACTTCACCATTATGAAGCCAAATTCTCATAAATCAGAAAATGAGAAACAGTTTTCTCATTGTGAATAGAGGATAAATTGGATTGTTATTAGATGCAGATAGCACTATGAAATTAAGTTCAAATGGTATCTTTTTTTTTTTTTTTTTTGAGATGGAGTCTTGCTCTGTCACCCAGGCTGGAGTGCAGTGGCACGATCTCAGCTCATTGCAAGCTCTGCCTCCTGGGTTCATGCCATTTTCCTGCCTCAGCCTCCCGAGTAGCTGGTACTGCAAGCGCCTGCCACCACGCCCGGCTAATTTTTTGTATTTTTGATAGAGATGGGGTTTCACCATGTTAGCCAGGATGCTCTCAGTCTCCTGACTTCATGATCCACCCATCTTGGCCTCCCAGAGTGCTGGGATTACAGGCGTGAGCCACTGCTCCCAGCTGGTATCTTAACTATT
Source organism: Colobus angolensis palliatus (assembly GCF_000951035.1). Classification (NCBI taxonomy): domain Eukaryota; kingdom Metazoa; phylum Chordata; class Mammalia; order Primates; family Cercopithecidae; genus Colobus; species Colobus angolensis. The sequence continues at coordinate 3,964,544 of NW_012116599.1, read as the reverse complement.
TTATTAAGTGTATATAGAAATAATAATATTTAATTTTTGAATGCCAGATTATCATTTACTCTTTTACATTCCCTTTACCCTGACATTTAAATACAATGAAATTGTAGTAATTTATGTACAACTAAATACACAACATGTAATATCTAAGCAAAACTTACAACAAAAAAATGAAATAGACAAGTTGCGAACCATTTTGTTAGAGGTATTTGGTGTGCCACGTTTACTGTAGTATGTGTCCATACATTGTTGTTGCATTTGTAATACCTGTTTTAAAAAGCATGTGAGAAGCTATAAAATTGCCATGTGTAGGTTACTATGGACATATATTATTAATGGAAACTAATTTGCTGCTGAAAGTCACTGAAATAAAGTTTAGTAAAACTTTGTCAAACTTGGTTTGAAATATTTTAAAAATACATACAACTTTAGTTTAAGCTCTGAACTACTCTTAGAACTGTAGACCAAGGTAGGCAAATTAGGGCCTGTCCACCAAATCTGATGCACTACCAGTTTGGTTTAAAAAAAAAAAATCGAGTATTTAATTACGCATGAAAATTTATATAAATTTGCTACAGTGTCAGAAAATTTATATAAATACTTGCTACAGTGTCAGAGTAGAGTAGTTAAGTCAGAGATCTATGGCTCACATTTAGAAATGTTTATTATCTGATGCTTTACAGAAAAAACATTGGTCAGCCTCTGATCTAGAAACTCTAACTCCATTTTTAAAAGTTATTGATTGTAAAACTTCTAAAATTATCATTGTAAAGTTCTGACACTGTGTTCTCCCAGTAAGTTGTTATTGCAAAGAAACACTAGACATATGGAAAAACTGTATTTTAAAATCTGTATTTTAGTCTTGTGAAAAATGATATTGAAAAATGGATAGGATCCAGAGTTTTCATTCTAAATTTAAAAAGTGTAGTGAGATAGACCAAATTTTGAAGTACAGATACTGGCTTAGGATGCCACCTGGGAAACATTAGCGATTGCTCTGAAGAAAATATTTAAGAAGTGGTGTTTATATTATACATTTCATAAAAACTTTACCTGAGGTGTAATGAAGTAAATCTTAGTATAGTTCATTTGATTTGTTTTCATGATTATCAGTTAAACCTTTGGAAATACCCACAAGACTTAAATTGGTTTTAAAATTTCTTCCTCATTACAGGGACTACCAATTATATCTTAATTAGTGACCCTTTTTGTAAACATTTTGTAGTGTCATTAGATCTGCATTAGAGTTATGTAGGATGAAGTATTTATGAACTCAGAACTGCAGTTGCCATGTTTTTGTGACATTGTTTGTTATGGTTTTTGGCATCTCTTCTTCCATGTAAATTTAAATTTGCTAGGACATTTAACTGATACTTTCAAAGCATCTTGTCTAAAAGTTGTGTTTTATAAATTACAACAATAACCATTAACTAGCCTACTTTTTCATGTTTTCATTTTGATACATGTATATTTTTAATAGTCATGTGGTCAGCAAATGGGGGTAATGGAGAAATAAGCTTCTCTAAGTATTATAGCGTGAACACAGATTCGTGTTTTTTTCTTTAATGTAGCCAATTTGTGTTTTCTGATTTGTAGATCTTGGTTGCATGTACAAGTTATTTAGTCGTGTGCCAAATGGTTTGAAAACAATGTGTGAGTGTATGAGTTCCTATTTGAGGGAGCAAGGTAAAGCTCTTGTTTCTGAAGAAGGAGAAGGAAAGAATCCCGTTGACTATATCCAGGTAAGTAAACCCAGAAGATGCTCTACGTTTATGATAAAGGCATTTTGACAAGTGCTAAAAAGGCCATTTTTACCATGCTCTGTATTGTGTATTTTCAACTTAATTGTCCCAGTAGTAAATTAATAGTTGTAATTATCTTAAGTATTTTAGGATTTTGCAAGGTGCGCATATTTATATCAGGGAGCTAAAATTCAACTGCTACTTTTCATTTAACTTCTCTGATGAAGACCTTGTTTCAATAGTCTCAATAGTGAATGTGAGGTTCTTTGGTATGCCTTAGTGTTTCTATACTGTAGTATATTGGAATAAACAACAGTTTATTTTTTGTTTGAAAATGTTTTGTTTTCAAGTAGTACTATGAATAAATTATATGCCATGTTTTTGTGTTTTAATATAATCAGCTTTTTTGGTACATTTTTTAAGCTAATTTTTTCCCTGACTAACCCATTCTGTGAAGACAGGAGAATGGGAAGCAGTGAGGAGGTTCTTTGGTTCGTTTGCATTGTGTTAATACATATATGGAAGTTATAATACTTCTGTCATTGACATTTTTAATAGAGGCTTAGATATAGGCTTAAATAATATCAAAGCTGTAAGTTTAAAAATGAACATACATGTTTATTACCAGCAAAGTTAAGATAAACATACATGGTCATACGTGTATTATTTATGGAAAAATTATTATAATGTGTCCTAAATTTTGTTTTTATTTCTAAGGGCTTATTGGATCTGAAGAGTAGGTTCGATCGCTTCCTCCTGGAATCATTCAACAATGACCGGCTCTTTAAACAAACTATTGCGGGTGACTTTGAGTATTTTCTCAACCTCAACTCCAGGTCTCCTGAATACCTCTCATTATTTATTGATGATAAGCTGAAAAAGGGAGTCAAAGGGGTAAGTAGTAATGCATTTGAAAATAACATTTAATTTTATTTAAAGATACACAATTACATGCAAAATTAGGACATTTCACAGATAAAAATTAAGCATGACCCATTGCTGTGCTTAAATGTGTGCCATTGTGTATTAAAAAATAGTTTGAAATACTTGACATGCTCAAAAGTAGTTAGACATTTCACTTAATGTGTAATTGGCTTCAAAAACAAGCAACTGGACGGGCTTGGTGGCTCATGCCTGTAATCCCAGCATTTGGGGAGGCCAAGACAGGAGGATATCTTGAGGCCAGGAGTTTGAAATTAGCCTTGTTAACATAGTGAGACTCCATCTCGACAAAAAAGAAAAAAATTAGTGGCACATAGTGGTATACACCTGTTGTCTCAGAGGCTGAGGCAGAGAATCACTTGAGCTCAGGAATTGAAGGCTGCAGTGAGGTATGATCACACTACTGCACTCCACCCTGGGCGACAGAGCAAGACTTTGTCTCAAAAAAACTGAACAACTGTCCAGGTGTGGTGGCTCATGCCTGTAATCCCAGCACTTTGTGAGGCCAAGGTGAGCAGAGCACCTGAGTTCGGGAGTTCGAGACCAGCCTGACCAACTTGGTGAAACCCCGTCTCTACTAAAAATACGAAATTAGCTGGGCGTGGTGTTGGATGCCTGTAATCCCAGGTACTCGGGAGGCTGAGGCAGGAGAATCACTTGAACCCAGGAGGCAGAGGTTGCAGTGAGCCAAGATGGCACCATTGCACTCCAGCCTGGACAACAATAGTGAAACTCCGTCTCAAAAAAAAAAACCTGAACAACTACACAGCTGTAGTTGGTTTTAAACAGTCATTTTTGTGACTGAGGGTTAGGCATGCTGAAGATAACTAGAAAACTTTCTAGTAGTACAGAGTGTTGTTTGCTTTCATCTGGTTCTGGAGGTTGTATGTTAAACAGTAAGTGGATACCAAGAATGTTAAGGCATAAATAAAGTAGATCTCAGAAAATAGTTAGTGTAGCTTAATTTCAAGACTTTATGATATATCTCTGGAACCCGGGGAGCTCACGACAGCGTGGAAAATCAACTGAAGCATGTTTTGCTCACATCTGAATTGGTCTCTTTTGACTTCATGTTGGAATTTGTGACACCAAAGGGAGAAGCCACATGTTGTCACAGGTTTTACAGGCAGTAGCTGCAGTAAGGAAACAGAATCACTAAGGATGCACAGAATAGAGAAGTCTATTAATTTACTCATTCATTTAGTCTTCCATTTTTCTAAATATATTAATATAGCCTGCCACAGAATCCTTTTACCCTTATTTAAAAGTAAGGGCAGCCGGGCGCAGTGACTCAGCTTGTAATCCCAGCACTTTGGGAGGCCGAGGCAGGCAGATCACCTGAGGTCGGGAGTTCGAGACCAGCCTGACCAACATGGAGAAACCCCGTCTCTACTAAAAATACAAAATTAGCTGGGTGTGGTGGTGCATGTCTGTAATCCCAGCTACTCGGGAGGCTGAGGCAGGAGAATAGCTTGAACCCGGGAGGCAGAGGTTGCAGTGAGCCAAGATGGTGCCATTGCACTACAGCCTGGGCAACAGGCATGAAACTCCCATCTCAAAAAAAAAACAAAATAGAAATGAAAAATAAAGTAAGAGCAATGGCCTTTTTACTGTTTGGATTATAACAAATTATTGCCTTGTGTTTGCACAATTTCGGCTGTGAGCTTAAATGAAAAATTCCATCTTTTGGCTAAGTTTTTGCCTGCATATGCAAAGCCTTCATAAAATAATCTCTGTGACTAAAATTTCATTTCATCTGTTCTCAGTCATCCCTTAACCCAGTGCTATATAACCTTATCCCTCCAATTCAGTGGTAGCCCTCTATGGAATAGAATTCACTCCAACCCCTCATTCATGATGCACTAAATGAGAATGTAAGAATGATGCTACTATGTGAATTAGGCGACACTTCGCCAAACCATGTCCCTTTTTCTGATATATGTCAATCAAATACCTGTGTTTTCAAACAATAGTGTTTTTAAGCTGTAAATGAACTGTAGTACTACTTTTGTAGAACTAAAATTGTGTAATTGTTAAATCATCTTAATTTTGCAGCTAACAGAGCAAGAAGTAGAAACAATATTGGATAAAGCAATGGTCCTTTTTAGGTTTATGCAAGAAAAAGATGTATTTGAACGTTATTATAAACAACACTTGGCAAGGAGACTTCTCACAAATAAAAGTGTTTCTGATGACTCTGAAAAAAACATGATATCTAAGTTAAAGGTAAGATATGTTTTAGATGGAATAGAGTGCACCTAACTGACGTTTATCATGGTTGTGTACTGACAACATGTGATTGGAAATTATTTGGTTGATTATTAAGTGTTTATTTCTAGAAGTAAAGGTAGATTGTTTTGGAGAAGAACACAGACTACACTAACATTTGTTCAAGTTCAGGGACATTCATAGTTTGCTAGAATTTCTGTTGATGTGTCAGGATACATTCATGGAGGCCTAGAGGGGAAGATTAGTAAAAGGGAAACAAAGAGGCTTTTGCCATGTAGTTCTTTTTCGCAAAATGTGGTCCATAGAATACTTGCACCTGAATCACCTGAGATGCTAGTTAAAAACAGAGTTCTGGGCCCTACCTTTCAGGGAGTAAATTGGACTCTCTGAAAGAATCTGAGAATTTGCGTTTTAAAAACCTGAAGTTTGCTAACCACAGGCATAGAGCAACTACTGGAAAAATTTACAAGAAGATTATCAGGGATAGCAATAACGTGAAATAGTTTTTCTTTCAGTACTTCCTCACAGAAAAATCTACCATTTATTTGTATAAATTTGTGTTTTTCCTCTACAGACTGAATGTGGATGTCAGTTCACGTCAAAACTGGAAGGAATGTTTAGGGATATGAGCATCTCAAACACAACGATGGATGAATTCAGGCAACATCTACAGGCAACTGGTGTAAGATTCTGCATTAATTTCTACTTAGATATTCATGTAAAGTCTTTTGTAATGGGCATTTTCATCCACTTAGCAGATGACAGTTGTTTCTTTAAATGTCATTAGTGACAACACGTGTTTTGTCTGTACTTAAATTATTTTCCTTCACGTTACCTCTTTTTCCATGTTCATGTTAAAATTTTTTATTCTTTGAAAATTTAGTTTCTTCTTCCCACTTGAAGGAATACACTGACAATTTAATAAAGAGAATTATTCTGTTGTTAATAAAGATAATACAAATCTGTTATAAATTGTGGAAAGAGTATTGGGCTTACACAAGTTTACTAAGTTTCAGTATTCTTCTTTTCACTTTACCCCAAGATTGTGTCATCTTGGGATAGTCACCTGACCTTCCTGTACCTCACTACTGTCATTCTCCTCTGTCAGTTTAGCTTAAATGGGCCTTATATCCTAAGCGTGTGTAGCAGGTGAACTGAGACTATAAAAACAAAGAAATTAATGTATTATAAATGTGTTTGGTATAACTCCCCAAAGGTGGTGAGCTGGAACTTCCATGGCTTTGGAGTTTGATGGGCGTTTTGTGAGCATTTAATGAAATTCAGAATTTAGTTTCATTTTTTTACTCTGATTTTCAACTTAATCTTAAGGTAGGGAATATTACAGTTTTTAAATTTTTTAAATCACCACGTACCACTCTATCGTTAAAATGCGTCACAACCATTTAACAGATTTGTGGGTCTTTCTGTTGATACCTGAATATGAGATCATCACTTCTACTGGTTTCATAGTCTCGCAAACCAGATATGTGAAAGTACCTAATTCTGTAGAATAACCATTTATTTCTGTGAAAACATTCTGACTTTAATGTAAATAGTTGTATGATTTGCTTTAGAAGTATCAGTGTTTACAGTTGAGAAGAGCCGAGAGGAGGAAAGATGTAAGTCTGTGACAAATTTCAGGTGGACAGGAAATGAGTAGTGCAATTATCGTGGATTTTTTTTTTTAGATTGTTTAGGAATGTGTAGTTAAATCTAATATATTGATATATTTTCTTGTATTTTTTGTTTGCTATAGTAAGTTTTTAAATTTTTTTCTTCCACTAATCTTACACATTGAAAACTATAGAGATGATTGGGATAGATCCCATGCATATTGATACGGGATGAATGGACTGACCACTTTGTTACCCTCCCTTCCCCTAACCAACTTGCAAATGTATAAACAGTTTTCCACTTCCCCCGTACACCATGTAAGAGTCTCTTCTGTGATCCTCTCTTCTCTGCATCATCTAAGTTTTTTATTTTCAGTTTCCTTAAAGTAATAATTTAGTGGATACTTGTGAAGAAATATGAGGGTAGAATGCTTCTTGATATTCATAAACTCCGATTCCTCCCCTTAAAAATTTATATTACTAAATCATTGAGGCAAGATAAAAACGAAATAATGATTTATAACACATTCTGAATATCAATAATAAAGATAATATTTAATCTTTAAGAGTTTTTGTTGTGCTTTGTTGTTTACTTAAAAATTTAATTTGTTTAAAAGAAGAAAATAATTGTGACAGTGATATTAGCATAGAAGTAGTTATTCATTGTACAGATATTTATAGAGCACCTGCTCTGTAGCACTGGATCTATAGTGTCCTATGCAGAGGTTGTTGGAATGTGAGCTACATGTTAAAACACAAAAGTTTTAGTTACTTTAGTTGAAATAGGTGCTGGAATATTAGAAATATGTGTTAAGATGGCAAAAATATTTTAAAACTGAGATGAAGGATATTATGCTAGAATTTTCTCTAAAATGATATAATTGACCCCCTTGACCTTTTATTTGAAAAGGCCCAAACTTTTCTGTTCTCAGTGATAACAGTAAGACTTGATTCATGTGCCAAAAACTATTCTTTGGTCAGTGTTTTTAAATTAACATCATAAGCAATAATTATAACTATTTGCCATAGTAGTTAAAATTCGGGAAACACTGGGTGGGTCTAACATTTAAGAAAATCTGTTTTTTTGCCGGGCGCGATGGCTCATGCCTGTACTCCCAGCACTTTGGGAGGCCGAGGCGGGCAGATCACCTGAGGTCAGGAGTTCGAGACCAGCCTGACCAACATGGAGAAACCCCGTCTCTACTAAAAATACAAAATTAACCAGGCGTAGTGGGCATGCCTGTAATCCCAGCTACTCAGGAGGCAGGAGAAGCGCTTGAACCTGGGAGGCGGAGGTTGTAGTGAGCCGAGATCGTGCCATTGCACTCCAGCCTGGGCAACGAGCGAGACTCCGTCTCAAAAAAAAAGAAAAAATAAAATGTTTTTTTGTTAGATATTAGACATGGAGCTAACTAACTGCTTTGGTAAATCTAACACAATGTCTAAACAGAACAGAAAGCAAATCCTAGTTAATTTTGAGGGGATTATCTCTTTCTGTTTTACATAGGTATCTTTAGGTGGTGTTGATCTTACAGTCCGGGTGCTCACAACAGGATATTGGCCCACTCAGTCAGCCACACCAAAGTGCAACATCCCACCAGCACCAAGACATGCTTTTGAGATATTCAGAAGGTAAATCAAAATCAGACTTTGTATTACTATGTACAAATAAGTGTTCAAAATTAAAATGAATTTGAACATTAATATCCATAATTGAGGATGAATGTATTCCATTTATTACCTCATGTTCAAAAGGAGCATTTATCCTGGCATGCAGCAATTTCCCCCTCTATAGGATCTTGATGAATAAAGTAAAGCAGGCATAATTTATCTCTAGAAAGATTGTTTTCTAGAAAGATTGTTTATATGCTGGCATTTGAAATGCCTTTTATTTAGAGCAGTAGTGAAAATGGAAAAAGAGAAAGTAAATGGTGATGGAAAACCAGACCCAGAGAATTCCTTGGACTTTCTGAACCCTTCAGCCAACTCGCATTGTTGGAAATATGTGGATACCTTATTCCCACTAGTACTCAGAGGCTCTGAGATAGCAGTTTTGATGAGGAAGAGGAGCAAGATGAAAAAAACAAGACTGATATGCAAGAAAAAAACAAAAAGATCCAAGCAAATATCTTTTTTGGGCTGCTGAAAATAAATGATTTACCCAGTGTGGAGACTACTTTGTGAAAAGACCACTCGTGTGAACGCTAGGGATGAAGATGAGTATATCACCCCCTTCATCGAGCAGTCTAAGGTGGACACTTAAACATTGTCTGTGAGCTGATTGCGCAAGGGGCAGATGTTTTTGCAGTGACTGTGGATAGCTAGATACTCCTGCAAGGTGCTTATAAGTGGAATAATACCAGAGTGGCTTCTTTATTTCTTCAGCATGGTGTAGATCAGTTATCAGTGACCAAACAAAAGGCCTCCTGACCCCCTTGCATCTTGCTGCTGGGATCAGAGACAACAGAGATACCCTAGAACATCTGCTGGTGAGCTGTTAACCTCGAACCAGATCTGAAAAAACAACTGGGAAGAAACTGTATTTGATATTGTCAGGAGGACAAGTGTCTGTCACGACCTCTTTGAAATCGTGGAAGGCACTGTACAAATTCTTCACCTTAGTCTTAATGATTCTAGCAATTGTCTTAAGTTTCCAAGTACCACTGCCTTCTTTGTGTGGGATGTAAAATATTCCCATAATAAAAGGTTGACATCAAACATCTTACTACAGAAAATTCATTGGCACTCATTAAGATGTGCTTCCAGGTGAATTGCCTGACCTTGATGTCAAAATGTATTTGAAAGTTGTTTGACTATATCTTCTTGAATGATTTCTGTGGAGTTTGTGACTTGCATCAGAAATAATGTCGACTTGCCTATACTTAAAAACTTGATGTAGGTTGTACAGAAACGAAAGATACTTTTGGTGCTGATCCAGGAGATAATATATTTTTAAATAGCACATATTCTGGATCTTTGAGTATTCAGCATATTGACATGTATCTTTGTAAGGCAAGGTGGCTAAGAATTTAACTTAAAAAGCCTCAAACATTCTGGTGCTATCCCAGCTGTCTTCTCTACATTACCATAGCCAGTTGCTTTCATTTTGAACCAGAAGCACTAGCATATTATTGACTTGTAGCTTCATAAATTAAAAAAATAAAAACTAGATTTGTCTTTTAGAACATAGGCGATTTTCCAGGAAAGCAGCTAGGTGTTTAATCCATGAATCTTGTATACTGTCTCCACCACCACAATTCGCATAATCCTGTGGACAGTCCTGCTTCACCCTGGTCAACTGCATCATCCTTATTGTAATAGTGAATCAGTATAACCCTTTAGACATGCGAACAGATACACCCTGTTGCAAGAGTTCATGAAATATCTGCTGTCCAACTAGTTTTACTTGCCTAATCCTACTGGTTTAGGCACTGCTTATAGTCTCTTGAGTTCACAGAAATGTTGAGTTTTTTCCCTCCCCAAAGTCCTCATTTTTTACAAACTGTAGAAGGGCAAAACGACAAGGGAAAAGGAATTCTTAAGAGTGAAGGGATGATTGTTATACTGGGGCAAGAACTACAGAGTGGCTCAGGCTTTGAAAAAATACGGTGTGGATAGTGACAAAAAAAAACATAAATATAAAAATTCAAGAAAAAGTACTAGTTTTGAACAACAAAAACAAAGGGAGAGTTTATCCTTTGTAATTTTAATATGTAAGAAAAAGTTACATAAACGTTTCTCAGAGGAATATTTTATAAATGCCCTTTGTTCAGCATTAGTGCATTGAGTATTTTTTGTACTGTAGTATAGGAGTATATTTTGTACTGTCGATGTCTACTACTGGCTTAGGACAAATTGATTATTGGGTTACTGTGGAGAAAGGTGGTCTTAACAACAGCAGGGGCTGAGCAGCAGTAGGTTGGGCCAGAGTGTACAGTAGAAATTATTTAGTGTGCTGCCTTCGTCATTTAATACCTAGCTGAGTTACTTAGGGCTCTCTCAAGGTCTCTCCTGTAGAAAGTTGTACTTGAACTTGATTCCTAAGGTTTCCTTAAACTTTTAAAGTCCATATATGTATATATATATACACACACACACATATACATGTTTAAGGGATGTTATCCTGTGGTTTGTAGTTTCAAATGTGTAAGTTTGTTTGATTTGCTAAAACCTGGTTTGATTTGCTGAAGGTTCTACTTAGCCAAACACAGCGGTCGACAGCTCACACTCCAGCATCATATGGGTTCTGCAGATCTCAATGCCACATTTTATGGACCAGTTAAAAAGGTAAATATTGATAGTTTGAACATATTATGTAACTTAAAGTTAGTGTATTAGAGCTGATTTGTGATTTGCGTTGACCTGGGTAAATTATTTCTCCTGTTTCTCTGCCTGTCTCACATGTTAGAAAGGTTAAAAATCCTAGCTTTGATTTATTACTTATGTTCTCTCAGTTGCTAACTGCAACTTTGAAAATATGAAGACTACACCAGTATAGTCTTCCCTAAGGACTAAACATTAGGAAAATTACATATTTTATTTATAAAATTAGGTTTGAGAAAATATTGCATAAAATAGTAAAATGTAAGTTGATTTCAGAACATACAAAGCTGTGAGCCCCTTTTCAAAATTCCATTACCTATAATCTTTATTTCTGATAAATCAAGACTGGGAAAATTAACATTCGAGGTTTGTTAAATATACAAATGTTATTAAAGTCATTTAAAAAATTAGTATTGGACCAGTGATTTGCCTTCACTTTTAAAAAGCAGTCGCATTTTTATATCTAGATTGAGAGGTTTAGAGTAATAATTTATTTTCATTACTTGATATGAATCAGGATTATTTGCCTTCAAAAAATACTAAGTCTTCTAGAAAAACTGTAGAAATATACCTAAATTGTCATCTAGGCAACAAGTAAGTTTTAGATTTTAATGAGAATTTTACTAGTTTGGTATGATGAATCACTGTTAACATCAGTTTTTAAGTATTGCTGAAAATGCCTATAAAAACATTCTAATTTTGATATTTAATTGAAATGGGAAATAGTACTTTATAGTTCATTTAGTTAAATAATATTCGACACATATATTTAAGTGTAAGTGGGAAGGACAAGGAAACTAAAGAACTTAGCTTTTAATTACTGCCTGCTTTTGTTTTAAAAGGGAGGGTTTTTTTTCCCTAAATAATCATGTTCTTTTAAAGTTTATTAAGCAGATCAGTAGAGTTTTAAAACATATGCATATGTTAATTATTGAAGAATTAGAAAGTTCCACTTTGTATCCCTTAAATCATAAAGCAGGAATAGGCTTTGAGAATGGCACTTCCCCCTTGCTCCCCTGGCCCCCATGCTATGCTATGCTATTTTTTGATCTCTTACTGTGATCAGGTCACACAGAAAGAAACCTAATCCTGTTACTTTTGGTGGTAGTATAACAGTAGTGATGTTTTGTAAGTCCATTATTATTATCACCCCATAGTGTACTGTTAAAATAATTTTAGCATTAAATATAGGGAATTGATTAGTTACTTGCTCAGATAACATTAAAATATTCACAGTGGGGGGACAGGAGACAGTCCTAAATACTGTGTGTGTGTGTGTGTGGTGTGGTATGGTGTGTGTGTGTGTACACACACACATTTTAAAAAGTAGATTTCCGAGCCGGGTGCGATGGCTCACGCCTGTAATCCCAGCACTTTGGGAGGCCGAGACGGGCGGATCAGGAGGTCAGGAGATCAAGACTCTCCTGGCTAACACGCTAACATGGTGAAACCCCATCTCTACTAAAAATACAAAAAATTAGCCGGGCGTGAGAGGCAGGAGAATGGCATGAACCCAGGAGGCGGAGCTTGCAGTGAGCCAAGATCGCGCCACTGCACTCCAGCCTGGGCGACAGAGCAAGACTCTGTCTTAAAAAAAAAAAAAAAAAAAAGATTTCCTTTATAGAAATAAGTTACATAGTGTTTTTTGAGGGGGAGGATGGAGATTATGGGACCTGTTTCTGAAACATGCTGTTAAAGTTACCAGGAAATTGGTCAGGTGTGGTGGCTCATGCCTGTAATCCCAGCACTTTGTGAGTCCAAGGCGGCCAAATCACTGGAGCCTGTTAGTTTGAGACCAGCATGGGCAGCATGGCAAAACCTGGTCTCTACAGCAAATACAAAAATTAGCTGGGCGTGGTAGTGCACATCCGTGGTCCTAGTTACTCGGGAGGCTGAGGCAGGAAGATTGCTTGAGCCCAGGAGGTTGAAGCTGCAGTGAACCATGTTTGTGCCACTGAACTGCAGACTGGATGACAAAGTGAGACCCTGTAACATACATACATACATATGTACACACATAGGTACATAAATGTTACCAGGAAATGATTGTATCTTTGTTTATATTTTTTAAAAAATGAAACAGGAAGATGGATCTGAAGTTGGTGTTGGAGGTGCACAAGTAACTGGCTCTAATACACGGAAGCACATATTGCAAGTTTCCACTTTCCAGATGACCATATTAATGCTCTTTAATAATAGAGAAAAATACACATTTGAGGTATGGATTGTGGTTATATACATTTTAACTGTGTTGTTTCTAACTCGTTACTTGTTTCTTATTTGAGTAACCCTTAGAGAGTCTCTTTGGATACCTGTAGAGAAAACTGTAAAATGGATCATGGAACTGTATGAACATCATACATTTATTGAATTGTGTTTTATTATTTTTAAATTTATAGAAGTATTTTTATATAAAACGTACCTTATATAAGTAGACAATTTGATGAGTTTTAAATGAGTGCACCTGTGTAACTACTATCACAAGGCTATTGCCCAAAAATATAGAGCATTACCTCCAGAATTGCTTTGTACACCTTGCCAGTTCATTCCCTCCTACCACCTCGAGCCCCAGAGAGCCAGTGACCTGCTTTATATCACTATAAATTAGTTTTGGTTTTTTAAGACTTTGATGTAAATGGAATCATACATATTGTCTGTATGCTTTAATCCTTTTGTCAGTTCACCTGTTGATGGGCATTTGGGTTGATACTGGATTTAGGCTGTTACAAGTAGAGCTAAGTGTTTAACATTTTAAGAAACTGCCAAACTGTATTCCAATGCAGCTATACCAGTTCTCATATTTGCCAGCAATGCAAGAAGGTCCAGTCGCTCTACATCCTCCACAGTCTTTAGATTTTGAGCCACTTTAGTTGGTGTGTAATTGTGTCTCATTTTGGATTTAATTTTCTTTTTTTTTTTTAATGATGTTGAGCATCTTTTATGTGTTAATATGCCACTGATATATCTTGTTTGGTGAAGCGTTTATCTTTTTTGGGTTGTTTTCTTACTACATTGTAAAAGTCCTTTATAAATTCTGGATATAAGTCCTTCATCAGATATATGTGCTGTGAGTATTTTTTTCAGTCTGTTGCTTGCCTTTTCATTTTCTTAATAGTGTCTTTTGAAGAACAGAGTTTTAAAATACTGAAAAAGTCCAGTTTATCACTTTACTTTTTGTAGTTTGTGCTTTAAGTCCTAAGAAATTATTACCTACCCTGAAATTTTAGCAATTTACTTTTATTTTTTTCAGTAGTTTATAATTTTAGCTTTTACATTTATGTCTACAATGAATTTTAAGTTAATTTTTTTATATAGTATAAGGTAAGGATTAAGATACATTTCCCCTCACGCAGTCAGTTGTTGGTTCCAGCATCATTTGTTGAAGGCACTATTTTTTCCCACTGAATTACCTTGTCGTCATTATTTAACAATCAATTGATCATATATGGGTGGGTCTATTTTTATGCTGTCTGATCCGTTTCATTGATTTCTATGTCTGTCTGTATGCCAGTTTTATGCTGTCTTGATAGTGCAGTCATTTTTCTCTTCGCACCCATATTGTTTCATTAGAGTAACTAACGTTATAATATGTTTTTTATTTTTTCTTTTCCTTTTCTTGCAATTAAAATATGATTTGATTACATTAAATCCAATTAGTCATTTCCTGTACATTTAAAGGGTGTTTTGGGGTTAAAATGAAGGTCATGTGATTCATATTAAGTTTAAATTTAAGGTAATGAATGAACATTTTGAAAGACTCTTAAAATTCCATATTTGTACTTAATTGAAAACTTTTGAAAATTTTCATATACAGGTGAACACAGGAAAAAAAATAGTATGTTTGAAATTAAGAGCAAGAGTAAGTTCCAGGCCTATTTAATATTCACGTCCATACTCCCATTTATGTGTCCCATTTATGCGAGAGTATGGAAATTAGTGTAATTAACAGAGCAACATTTTTATGTGATATATTTAAAGGGAATGCTTGAAATATAGGTATTTTAGTAGCTCAATTGCTAAATTGAGAGGTTTTTCTCATGTATTTCCATGTGAGTCTTACCCAGGGAATAACTTTTTTTTTTTTAACTTTTATTTTTCTTTTATTATAACCTTGATTTTCAAGCACAAGTTATATTTGATTGAGTCCCAAGAATATTGATTAAGCAAGCATTGAGTACCTTATTCAAACCTAGGCTTTTCAAACGGAGGTGGAATTAAATTATCTCTAACAGCTGTTTTTGTATAGTCATTTTTTAATCTGCAGCTCTTAATGGATAATATATTTTAAACCAAATTAGCTACTTGGTAAATGCAAGAGTTGGTTTTCAGAGTCCTGGCGTATAAAGAACTGGTAAAAATAATGAGATAATCAAAAATACAAATTCATTTTTTAAAGCTATTGTCGGAATTGTTGGAAATTTTAGTGGTTCAAGCTTTTCCCTTTCCCATCTGACTTGGGATCATTGATGCTAATGAGCAGTTATTAGATGGAAAGTTAAAATTAAGTAGAAAAATCTCTAAGTTTTCCAACTTTAGCTAAGTCACAAAGCAAAAACGGATTGTCGTGTATATAGAATGCCATGTGTATGGCTCCAAAGCCTTCTGGCTGCTGACACCTCAAATCTGGGGCATTGTGAGAAGGCACAAGAAATGCATCTTTGGTCACATCATCTGTTTCTCTACAGTCCATTGCTTATGTTTTATTAGCCACTTTTTTACAGAAATCACCTCCACAAATTAGTGGAGATAGTTAAAAGTATTTAATTGTAATAATTTAAAGGAAAGTGAACTTTTAGTTTTGAATATGCTCTATGAGTTCAGTAAGATGGTGTATTGTTTAAAAGTTAGTGATTTAAAACAACCACTAACAATGTATTATCTCTCATGGTTTCTGTGGGTTAGGGATTCAGAAGATACTCAGTTGGGTACTTCTGGCTTGGGGTTCATGAGGTTGCATTTAGATGTTGTCTGGGGTTTTGGTCATCTAACG
This sequence comes from Colobus angolensis palliatus, assembly GCF_000951035.1. Lineage (NCBI taxonomy): Eukaryota > Metazoa > Chordata > Mammalia > Primates > Cercopithecidae > Colobus > Colobus angolensis. Next base: position 3,948,708 of record NW_012116599.1, on the reverse strand, counting down.
GTTTGACTGGAGCTGAAGAATACACTTCCAAGGTGGTTCACATGGCTGGCAACTTTCTTCTGGATGTTGTTAAGCGGCCTTAGTTTCTCTCCACATGGGCCTTTTCATGTAGCTCTTTGTCCTCAAATCTTGGTGGCTGGTTTTCCCAAGAGTGAGCTATCCAGAAGACCCAGGCAGAACCTACAGGGCCTTTTTTTATCTTTCCCTGGAAGACATCTAGTGTCACTTCTCATTTTCTTGGTTGCCCAAGTCAGCCCTGATAGAGTGAGAGGACCACACAAGATTAACATATACCAGGATTATTACGTGCTGTCATAGAAGCCGGCTACAACAGGTGGCATTAATTTGTAGTGTCATATTTAATCTAGTAGTCAGGCTGCTGCTGAGGTTTTTTCTTTTCATGTTTTTTGAATGGATAAAGGTAAGTTTATTGTGATTTAGAACAGCTAAAAATAGGAAATACATACAGTGGTAGTCTATACCTTGGACTTTAGTAATTAGCAGTGGGTTTTTGAAAGAGGTATGGATAAGAACTATTAATACGTATTTTTCCTAATGTTCTTTATTTTTTATTTTATGAGAATGAGTCTGAAATTTAAAAACTATGGACAATAGCACGATTAATGTCAGAATTTAAATAGAAAACTTAACAGTAATATTTGATATTCATCAATAATTTATACCAATCATTAGTGACATAACTTCACAATATGAAAAGGAAGATGAAAGTACAAGGGAAAGTAGACAACTCTAGAATCATGGAAATCCCTTACAAATTTATTGACTAACCAGACAGTTGAAAAGGGGGATATAGAAAGTTTGAATTAACACAGTTAGCAAGTTAAAATTGAAGGCTGTTTAGCGAACAGTCAGGCCTCTCTTCTGCAGGTCTGCTGCAGTTTGCTGGAGATCCACTCTGGACCCTGTTTGCCTAGGTATCACCAGTGGAGGCTGCAGAACAGCAAAGACTGCTGCCTGCTCCTTCCTCTGGAAGCTTTGTCCCAGAGGGATGCCAGTCAGAGGTCTCCTGTGTGAGGTGTCTGTTGACCCCTGCTGGGAGGTGTCTCCTGTCAGGAGGCATGGGGGTCAGGGACCCACTTGAGGAGGCAGTCTGTTCCTTCGCAGAGCTGGAGTGCCGTGCTGTGAGGTCCACTGCTCTCTTCAGAGCCGGCAGGCAGGAATGTTTAATTCTTCTGAAGCTGGGCCCATAGCTGCCCCTTCCCTCAGGTGCTCTGTCCCAGGGGAGATGGGAGTTTTATTTACAAACCCATGACTCAGGCTGCTGCCTTTCTTTCCGAGATGCCCTGCCCAGTGAGGAGGAGTCTAGAGAGGCAGTTTGGCCACAGCAGCTTTGCCACCTGCCCAGTTTGAACTTCCTGGAGGCTTTGTTTACACTGTGAGGGGAAAACCGCTTACTCAAGCCTCAGTAATGGTGAACACCCCTCCCCCCACCACACTTGAGTGTCCCAGGTCGACTTCAGACTGCTGTGCTGGCAGCGAGAATTTCAACCCAGTGGGTCTTAGCTTGCCTGCTGGACTGTGTCGGGGTGGGACCCGCTGAGTAAGACCACTTGGCTCCCTGGCTTCAGCCCCCTTTCCAGGGGAGTGAATGGTTCTGTCTCGCTGGGGTTCCAGGTGGCACTGGGATATGAAAAACTCCTACAGCTAACTTGGTATCTGCCCAAACAGCCACCCAGTTTTGTGCTAGAAACCCAGGACCCTGGTGGTGTAGGCACACAAGGGAATCTCCTGGTCTGCGGGTTGCAAAAACTGGGCAAAGCATAGTAGCTGGGCTGGATAGCACAGTCCCTCAGGGCTTCCCTTGGCTGGGGGAGGGAATTCCCTGGCCCCTTGTGCTTCCCAGGTGAGGTGATGCCCTGCCCTGCTTCTCCTCACACTCTGTGGGCTACACCCACTGTCTAACCAATCCCATTGAGATGAACCAGGTACCTCAGTTGGAAATGCAGAAATCACCTGCCTTTTGCGTTAGTCTCACTGAGAGCTGCAAACCTGAGCTATTAACTATTCGGCCACCTTGCCAGATCTCAAATTTGTCATTTCTAAAAACTGAATTTAATTGTTTTTTTATTTGTGGGAGTGAGAAGATGGTAGTATTAAGACCTCAATTCCATGGATCACATCAAATACAAAATTCCAGATAAGTGTGAAAATCTAAATATAATTGCAAATCTATATAAATAATAAAAGAAAATTTTGAGTATTTTGGTAACCTTAATGTGAGAAATGTCTTTTAAAAATTTATTACAAAAAGGCCGGGCGCGGTGGCTCAAGCCTGTAATCCCAGCACTTTGGGAGGCCGAGACGGGCGGATCACGAGGTCAGGAGATCGAGACCATCCTGGCTAACATGGTGAAACCCCGTCTCTACTAAAAATACAAAAACTAGCCGGGCGAGGTGGCGGGCGCCTGTAGTCCCAGCTGCTCCGGAGGCTGAGGCAGGAGAATGGCGTGAACCTGGGAGGCGGAGCTTGCAGTGAGCTGAGATCCGGCCACTGCACTCCAGTCCGGGCGACAGAGCGAGACTTCGCCTCAAAAAAAAAAAAAAAAAAAAAAAATAAAAGTATGTAAAAAAAAATTTATTACAAAAATAACAAAGTAAAAGACTAACAGATGTAACCACATAAGTGATAACATCTATATGATGAGATATATTAAGTTAAAAATAGAGACTAGGAGAAATTATTTATAATGTATAAAAATTGAAAACCATAATCTATAAAAAGCATCAGTTAAATCAGTATAAAGAGAAACAATTGAGTATAAAAACATGCAAGGAATACAGATAGAGAAAGCATAGAAGATTACAGATATCCTGTAAATATAAAAATGTTTTTTCCCATAGTGGTCATGGAGAAGTACAAATTAAAATAATGAGATTTCATTTTTAGCCAAACATATGAGCAAAAGAAAATCTGGTATTGAAGAAGGTATAAGGGAGTGGATATTCATGTACTACTGTTGTGGGGGGTTAAATTGTTAAGCAGTTTGAAAGTAGTTCATTAGTATTTATCAAATACCAAAAAAAAAAATTTTTGAGACAGGGTCTCATTCTTGCCCACACTGGAGTGTAGTGGTGTTATCATGTCTCACTGCAACCTCGACCTCCCAGGTTCAAGCCATCCTCCCACCTTAGCCTTATGAGTAGCTGGGACTACAGGCTAGTTTTAAAATGTTTGGTAGAGAGCAGATCTTGCTGTGTTTAGCAGGCTGATTTTGAATTCTTGGGCTCAAGTGATTTTCCCACCTTGGCCTCCCAAAGTGCTGGGATTACAGGCATGAGCCACCATGCCTGGCACAAATATAAAATATTTATAACTTTGAGGAAGCAAGTGCATTTCTAGAAATTTGCTTCTGAAAAACAGGTTTTTGTGCTCAGTCAGAAATGCATGTACCAACAGAACATTGGATCCAGTCTCAATCTCCACTTGTGTCGTGATAGAACAGTACTGTGGAATTCCTTGTAGCTTTAATCTCTTTTTGCAAGCGGAAAAATCTGAAGAAATTAATACAAAAATTCATGTTATGATCTCATTTAACACTAATACTGTTGTATAGGTGGATGTGTTCACATACATTCATGTATATGCATATACTTGTATTCATGTGTATATATAATGAATAGGAAAAGGCAGAGTGCAGGTAGAATAGTAATAGTAAAGATAGGCATCCTTATCTTGTTCCTAACTCTAAATAGAAAGATGTCTAGTATACTACTGTTACGCTTAACTCTCTCATTATATGTACAACCTTATGACTTTAGGGACATTTCATTCTAAGGCAGCTAAGAATTCCCCACTATAAGGTTTGAGGACTGACTTTTATAAAATACTTTTGATGATAGTTACCTCTGGGAATGATCTGTAATTTTAAAATATCACCTAAGGTATTTCTGGTTCATTGAATATGATTAAGCAATAACTAAAATATGTAAATAAATCACTTTTAGCGTGTATATAATAATAAACATCTTCATTCTAATAATAGCACCTGTTTTCTGGGATTAACATTTACAGTATTTGAAATGCCTAAAGTAGGTAGATATAACTAGAGATTATTTGAAGAAAATGAATATGCAGAATCACTGAAAATCACATTTCTCTGAATCCTTGCTTACCTGACAGTTTTTTAGAAGAACAGAACTGTTGCTCAAAGACTTCTCTAGACAGAATGACTCTCCAGATCAGTTACTCATATAATCTGAATATCACCATCTTCATGCCCACTCTTTGTAAGCTGCTTTTGAGAAAGAGACAGCTGTATACAGTTTATCAAAGCAATAAATCCTAGTGTCAAGACTTTTAAAACTCAAAATCACGTATCACTATAGACATGTAGAGACTAAATCATATAACTACAGTTTTCTTGCCGTCCCACTGACATAACACAATAGTGAATTTAAAATTACACAGCATTCTTTACCGAGCTGCTTTTTCTCCCCTAGTATTACATTTTATTCATACCATAATATGCAGAAAAGATTATCACCTGAACTTCAACGCAGATTGCTTGTTGATTTTTATGTTTAACGTAATTTCCAGGGTTTTTTTTTTTTCTTCATTTGGTCATTGAAGCATACATATGGTCAGTTTGGATGGTAAATTTTTGTTGTATGGTAGAAGGCCTGAGCTCAGGCTTATCTTCCTTTTTTCTATGAAAGAAATTACTAAGCAAAAGAGGAGTATGGATAAACTTGGATGGGAGACTATAAAATATTTCTAAAATTAGCAATTATATGTTGGTTAACACTTTATTTTTACAAAACTAAATGTTAAAGCAGGTTCCTGATAATGTCTGCTGGATAATATTTTTAGATTAACCATTGTATCTCCTGAAACAAAAAAGTTACTTGTCTTTTTAATATTTTATAATTTGAATCACCCTTTCCTCTAGTTTGTTCAAATAATGAGATTTTAATGATGTGTCATAATACTCAAGATAATTCTTTTTTGTGCATTATTTATTTAATGGAATTACCTCTTTTTATCTACTGCTTGGTCAGTTTACTTGCTAATTAACTAACTTTAATCTTTCAAAAAGTCTAATTATGTTAATCTGATGAAATTTCAGGAAATTCAGCAAGAGACAGATATCCCTGAAAGAGAGCTTGTTAGAGCCCTACAGTCCCTCGCCTGTGGTAAACCAACACAGCGGGTTCTAACAAAAGAACCCAAATCAAAGGAAATAGAAAATGGTCATATATTTACAGTTAATGATCAATTCACATCCAAACTACACAGAGTCAAGATTCAAACAGGTATCTGGAATTACATTTTTCCTCTCAAAAAATTATGTATTTTTCTCTTTAGAAAAAAAATCTCATCTGTTGGATTTCTGTCTTCAAAAAATACTTCTTTTCTGGTGCTGCATGGTATTTAGGCTTAAGAAAAAAAGCAGCTTTTGTTGATAAGTATTTGTATCAAAATGCATTTGAATCCAAGTACAGTAAACATTTTAAAAAGTAATTTATGGTGTGAACAAAGCACTTCTTTCCATGTTTTTTAACAAATAGAATACAATTTATGAACCTATTAGTACTTAAAATTGTTTTTAACTGGTTAACTAATAGTCAGTGGAAGTCTTTTTAAAGCTGATTTAGAGGTTTTTCAGAATTGGGAGACCTATGTAAAAGTTTGATGTTTGGATGTTACTATTTATATTTTGATAAATATTTTTTGTTTCAAAATCTTAAAACTCATATCATCTTTAATTTAAAAACAGAAATGATACTCATGTGAATGATTTTTAATAGAGCCATATAAGTTGATAGTGAAAATTCTATTCATTAAGTATTTAACATAATGTAGAATGCTTGTTTTCTGTGTATTTAAAGGGGAAAACAGACACTCCACCCTTGTTGATTGATGTTTAAAACTAATTGCTACTTGGCTTAAAAACTAGTATTAGATAGGCTTCCTAGTCCTAATATATTCATTACAGCCAAATATGTGTGCAATAGAGCAGTGTCCTAAGATAAATAAGATGATCTTTTAAATGACTGATTTACTGATATTAAAAAAGTTACTTATATTGTATATTATGATAGTCTTTTAAAAAGTAATGTTTAATATACAATTGATTACCAGATTACATGGATTCTAGAGCTTTATATGCACACTTAAATTTTTTTTTTTTTCATTTTGATCTTTTTGTTTTGTATGTATACTTTGTAGAGCAGAGTAGTGTCTCTGGCAGGGTTTTGCCCCCTTTGTCTTGTAGTTGTAAACTATATCTTAGTAATCTGCATGAGCCAAGATTGGCCCATGTCTTGACATAAATACATATTAAGAAGAAAGCAAACTATACTAGCGGGTGTCATGGAATAATATTTATTTTTCTTCCAATGCAAGACATAACTACTTTATGCATTTGGGCAGATACCAGTTTTGGATTTTAGGGCTCATTTGCATCCTAGAATTAAAAGAAAATATATGGGAATATTTATCTGGATTACCTTACCCTCACCCTACTGTACCCTAAATAAGTTAACAGTCTTTGTTGTCCCACATTCTATCATGCCCAGCAATAATAATATCAGATATTAGTATTATGTTTTAAAAAAAAGTCTTCATCGATTTTTAGATTTTCATGTTAAACCCTTACGTGTGTTTCTGGAGTACATGTATATAGTGTTTTAGCTATGTTCAAAACATATATGATGAAGAATTTCAGTAGAGGAGCTTAAAAGTTCTTTTCAGCAATAAAATTCTACGAAGCAATGTTTTTTTCTTGGGAATGGTTTTTAAATGATTTTGGCTCTTACTCATAGTTTAAGCCAGAATTTTCTGTTTGGTGGTAAACATTGTGACCACATTGGTTTTATTGTCAAAGGCTCACTAACATAAATATTCAACAACTCAGACCCTACCTATTTATGCTGCTTTTACTGTAGCCAGTGATAAAAGTTCATGCAAAGAAGTTAAAGGAATTACCAAAATAACACTGCCTTTGAAAAAAATTAGATTAATTTTAATCTGGGGGGGTTCCAGAGTTGACAGTCTTCACCACCTGCCTTTCTCAAATTCCATCCCCCAGCATGCATATAGGTCATGTATAGGCACATGCACAGCAACCCCTTCTGCTGCACTCAAGTGAGGAGTATTGTGTTAGGCTCCAGAGTGAGTCCCTCCCCTCCCATTTAAAAAAAAAATACTCATTTTGAATCATCAGCACAATCTGGCATCTATGTTTTTCTGCAGGTATTTAAGAAGACGCTTATTTAGGTGACCAAATCCAGATGAGCCAAAGGGATTGTTTAAACAATTACTTTTTTCCCTGCAGCTTTGTATTTTTTATTTTCAAATCCACAAAGTGAAAAGCACCATAATGAACATCAGTATGGCTGTTAACTACGTTTACCAGTCATTAGAATTTTGTGTTCCTCCATGCCTTCCTCTGTGTGTATACGAACCCGTGTGTGTGTGTGCGCTACAGCGTTTGAAGTTAATTTACAAATATCTCAACAGTTTCCCCCTAAAAAACTTTAGCACACATCTCCTATATCATATCCAAGAAAATTAGTTTCATGTCATCTATTTACACCCATATTGCCTCAGTTGTCTCAAAAATTTCTTTTGCATCTCACTTTTTGGATCCATGATTCCCTCAAGATTTCCATATTCCATTTAACTTTTATGTCTTTTTAGTTCCATTTAAACCAGTACCTCTTATCTTTTTTTTTTTTTTCATGACATCAACTTCTGAGGAGAAGCATCATAAGCATCATTCTTAGTAGATTATTTTCATCGATTTTTCTTTTTTTTTTTTTTTTTACTAAAATATTGATTATCTTACACTGGGGAAATGACACTGAAAGCAGTATTTTTATCCAAAGGATTCTAATTAGAAACAGCTGAATGGATATGCACACCAGAATGATCTTCTAAATTGTACAGTCTGCTGTCTCATGGCTATCTATGCCCATGCCTCAGTCAGCAATGCCCCATGTGCTGCTTTGCAATTTTACAATTTCTACTTCCAGAAACTTCACATCTATCTCCTTTTGATGAACAAATAAAACATCAGTTTTCTTTTTCTGCTGTTTCATTTGGAGCAGAGTTGCAGGAGAAGAAGAATTCTGTATTTAATCCCTTAGCAGTCTCTTTGAAGACTATAGGGAAGAATAGAGTAAGACTTCTAAAGATTGGAATCTGGTATGAATTTGTGATGAGGTTGTGACATAAAAAAGCATAATAAAATATACGGCAAGAAATGGTTAGGTAACAGAACTCTAGGGAGATTTTTGGCAAGGAGATTTTAGGAACTGACATCCTAGTGGTACTTTTAAATTATTTATTTCACTGACTGAATCTTGGCAATACATACTCTTGTCTCCGCATAAAACCTTAGAGATTACAGCTACATTTTGAGTTAGTAAGACAACAGATACTCACCTATCTGAGATACTTTTGGTGAGTTTTAACTTGGAGCCATGGTAATAAAATAATCAGTTGACCTCTGACAGTCATAAGTAATGAAAATTATTTACTGGTAATTTTACTACTGAATATTTTCAGCTACTATTTTTCTTCCAGATAAGAAATTATAGTCTGCATAAAAACAAAATTGACTTTATTATCTCAAAGTTAAATTCCTCATTTTTGAAAAGGATAATTTAGTATTCAAGTAAACATTAAATGAGACATTTTTTGAATGTATACTTGAGTTAATAAGTGTGTATATTCAGAGGCTGAAATTGATTTTTGTCTGTGGATTACATTGAATTATATTAAACTTGCTTATAAACCAAATTTTAAAATTACATTTATGATCAGTGTCTTTATTTCTATTTTAGTTGCTGCCAAACAAGGTGAATCAGACCCAGAGAGGAAGGAAACAAGGCAGAAAGTAGACGACGACAGAAAACATGAGATAGAAGCTGCTATAGTGCGGATAATGAAATCTAGAAAGAAGATGCAGCACAATGTTCTAGTAGCAGAGGTGAGGACTCTTCACAACTGGGCTAATATAGAAGACAACATTGTTAACAAAATTATTGTATGCAACTAATTTTAAAAACAATTTTACAATTAAGAAATTCTAGTGATGTAACACTTATTAAATGTATGGTACTTACTTGGTAATTAAACATAATGATACATCCAAATATGTGCACCCTCCCAGAACTAATGTGTTTATAACAAAAATGATAAGTAGAATATTGTCACATGAAGTATTAAGAAAAAATTTTCACTGCTATTTAATACCTTTGTGTAAACAAATTCCCTTTATTTCTAAAAATTAATAATGGTTATCATTCATTAAATGCTTTCATTTTACAAATTGGGGAACTAAGGAGGGGAAGACCCCTTAAGAGGCCATTAAGGTAGGTGGGAGAGGATTAGGACCTGGGTAAAGTGTTGGTAGAGGGTAGAAAGCTGAATCAAGATAATTGGGAAGTAGAATTGACAGGCTTTACTGATTGATAACGGGAAGTGAGAGGGAGAAGTTGAAGACGCCTTTTAGGTTTCTGGCTTGAATGAGTAGATGGAGATTGGTTTCTTTAACCAAAAAGACAAGAGTAATGTAATGTGCCGCTGTGGTCCAGATGTCACTTAATATTGTTTTGTACAAGTTGACTTTATTGTATATTGGCACATCCAGGGGAAGGTGGAAGACAATAGACAAGAGGGCTAGAAGTTGCATTGGGAATTAGCTATATAAGAATGCAGTTAAAACCATAGGTGTGGATTAAATTGCTCCGTGTTGGCATGTAGAGCAAGAAAGAACTATGGGATAGACCCCTCCCTCATCATTTTAGCAACAGTGAGTGTAACAACTAACAAACTCTTTAGAGCACTGGTTTTAACACTGTGGTTCTTGGAGTAGCTACGTCAGCATCACCTGGGAACTCATGAGAAACACAGATTCTTAGATTCCACCAGAGCCTGAGAATTGAATCAGAAACTCTGGGGATAGAGCCCAACAGTCTGGTTTTTTAACACGAAGTGTGGGTGATTCTGATGTTTTTTCAAATTTGAGAACACTGCTTTAGGAGGAAAAGCAAACAAAATGTCAGTGCCCTATGACAAGGGAAGAGAATTACAAGGAGTGAGTGGTCAGTAATATCAAAAATCATGGAAAAACCAAGTTGAATAAACACTTTAGCAATTACGTGACAGGTTAACTTTCTCAGGCATTTTCATTGGACTCGTGAAAGTATATCCAGTGGTAGTGCCTTGAGAGGGAAATGGAGGTGGAAACCACCAAGAGTGGCTTATTCTTTGAAGTATTGACTCAAAGGAAAGGGCGGAGAGAGCAGTATTAGAGGATTCAGTGTAGAGTTGAAGGGTCTGGGCTTTTTTCCCCCCACAGTGGGAGGATACTGAGCATGTTTATATCCTAAGAATAAGGAAGGGGGCTGGGCGCGGTGGCTCAAGCCTGTAATCCCAGCACTTTGGGAGGCCGAGACGGGCGGATCACGGGGTCAGGAGATCGAGACCATCCTGGCTAACGGTGAAACCCCGTCTCTACTAAAAAATACAAAAAACTAGCCGGGCACGGTGGCGGGTGCCTGTAGTCCCAGCTACTCAGGAGGCTGAGGCAGGAGAATGGCGTAAACCCGGGAGGCGGAGCTTGCAGTGAGCTGAGATCCGGCCACTGCACTCCAGCCTGGGCGACAGAGCGAGACTCTGTCTCCAAAAAAAAAAAAAAAAGAATAAGGAAGGGATCCTTAAAAACAAATGGAAAGAAATGAGATGAAATGATCAATACCACATTCTAGAAAAGGAAATGTGAGGATTGTATAGGGAGCATGATGATGGTAGTGTACTGACACTGAACATACCTCTTCCTGAGAACCCAGGGCAGGGTGCAGGGGTATGTGCTAAGCAAGGTTTGGTGTAAGTATGGATGAATGTACCTGTGTAGGGTGGGAATTTGAAGAACTTCAAATTGAAATGGCTTATTTTCTCTCTGTAAAACCTGATATGAGCTTGGTGTAGGACTGGGTTTGAGGTGTTTAAGGGGATTGTCAAAAATTTGAAATAATACTTGTCGAAGAATGGTGCTCAGGAACTTGCTGAACTTTTGAATACTGTAAATTTGTATTATCAGTCCACACCAGAGATTGGCAGATGTTTTTGTAAATGGCCAATTGTAGCATGAAAGCAGGTATAGATAATACATAAATGCATGTGACTCACGGTGGCTCATGCCTGTAATCCCAGCACTTTGGGAGGCCGAGGCAGGCGGATCACCTGAGGTCAGGAGTTCAAGACCAGCCTGACCAACATGGCGAAATCCCGTGTCTACTAAAAATAACAAAAATCAGCCGGGCATGGTGGTGGGTGCCTGTAATTGCAACTACTCGGGAGACTGAGGTAGGAGAATTGCTTGAACCCGGGAGGCAGAGGTTGCAGTGAGCCGAGATCGTGCCATTGTACTCCAGCCTGGGCGACAGAGTGAGACTCCATCTCAAAAAAAATTAATAAAAATAAATACATATGACTGTGTTTCAGTAAAATTTTACAGAAACAGATAGTGGGGTGTATTTGGCCTGTAACTGCAGTTTACTGATTCCTGGTGTACACAAGTGGTGTAACAACTACATCTTTACTCAGCAAAGAGCTCTGTGGTAGGTTGATAATGATACAGTATATGTAGAATATAGGTTTAATCAAATAGTGTTTATGAGATAGGACCAAAAGAATCAGGAGTAGAAGGTCCTGTTGAGAGTGCAGCTGAAGTGATCTTGAATACAGTTTAGGCTCTGTTACAGGGGAGAGAGCAAGTCTATAGGAGCTGTTAATAGGCTGGAAGAAAAGAAGGGCAAAGGGTGGGAGGTCTCAGGTGGTGGGTTTGTAGATACTGGAGTGGTAATCCTGGAAGGGTGATAAATTGTAGTTGCAGAGTGAAGTGCTGAATTTTCAGATTTCAAAGAATTATCAATCCATTATGGCTTTGGGAAATGAGCTGATCAACAAGAGTAGAAGCAAAGCTGGCTCACGGATGGATTTGAGTGAAGAACATGGACTTTGAAGCCAGAAAGGTTTGCATTCATCTCTGCTGGCTCTGTTATTTACTACTTGTTGATGTCAGTTTTCTTCTCTGGCATATTTTCCTCATTTGTAAAATGAGACAACTTCGCAGAGTTAAGAACATGAAATAGGCCGGGCACGGTGGCTCATGCCTGTAATCCCAGCACTTTGTGAGGCCGAGGCAGGCAGATCACGAGGTCAGGAGATCAAGACCATCCTGGCTAACACGGTGAAACCCTGTCTCTACTAAAAATACAAAAAGTTAGCCGGGCGTGATGGTGGGTGCCTGTAGTCCCAGCTACTCGGGAGGCTGAGGCAGGAGAATAGTGGGAACCCAGGAGGCAGAGCTTGCAGTGAGCGGAGATCATGCCACTGCACCAGCCTGGGCGACAGAGCAAGACTCCGTCTCAAAAAAAAAAAAACATAAACTGATACATGCAAAATGACTGATGAATAGTGCATAGACAGACTGTGACTGCTGCTTTAGTTACTGTTTTATTATTATATGTAGCACAGTACTTAGAATCCTGATAGTACTTGGAACAACAGAAGCACTTATGATTGGGCATTATTATTCTACGGCATTATGTCTGTTAACACATTGAGTGTACACACCAGTGGGCCAGGGTCCCAGAGCTAGTAGTGGTAGAGTTGAGTTTATCCAGGTACTGTGAGTCCAGAGTTTGTGTTCTTAAATACATAGGCTACCCAAGTTCTGTAAGTTTTGAATGTAACCCAGAAGTCAATAGATAACAGCATCAAAACAGTTAAACTATAGGTGACATATACTCACATTAACATAATTCCAACTAATTCATGTATTCAACTATCCTTAGCATTCACATTCTGATTTGAGGAAGTGTGTTGTAACCATACATTACATTTTCAAACAGAACCTTTTTAAAGTTTCTGTGCTTTTAGCTTTGTTAATCCAGTTAGTAAAGTTCAATCTCTCAGTGTTAAAATGACATATCAGTTCTGTTGAAAGATAGGAATTTGTATGTATTTATATAAAAATGCTATCTACTTTCTTTTTTAGGTAACTCAGCAGTTGAAGGCTCGATTCTTACCAAGTCCAGTTGTTATTAAGAAACGTATTGAAGGACTTATTGAGAGAGAATATTTGGCACGAACACCTGAGGATCGCAAAGTATACACATATGTAGCATAAAGTGCGTTCAGAAATTTGATTTATTCTTGGACTGTACTCTTCGCATGGACTGGGAAGTTCTTTTAAATCATTAAATATTAAGACGACCATCTCTTCTATTAAATTACAGTACATGTTCTAGACCATTGAGATCAAGCCTTTACTCCCTTTGAGAGTTTTCAACATCAGTTGATTGAGCTTCAGGCTTTACAACGTTTATCCCTGTAGAGATCATCTTTACAGTTCCTCGGGAAAATGTGAATGTGCTGCGTTTTGTTTTCTTTACTGTATGAAAACAGGAAAATAAAACAAAAATTTAGAAAATACAGCTCATTAAAATAAAATTGTTGGATTTCATTTCCCCAGGTCTTCAGTGTTGATGTAAATGTGTTTTTGTAGTGTTGCTTAGCACTTTGCGCATTGTGTAAGTTGGGTAACAAAAATGGCAAAAGAAATGCAGAATTCCCAGTTATCTTGCTCTGAAGACATTTCTTTAGCTAGTCTTACTTAATTTAAAGGTTTGATAAATATACAAAGACCCAAGCATACAATTTGAGCATGCTGTATTCTACCACTTGCACTTACTAATCTTCTAGCCTTATGACCAGGAACCTTTGTTTTGGGCTCAAGTACACATCCTGATTTGGTTTTTCCCTATTGTAATTTGAGATTTCCCAGATTAAGTCTTACAATGATTAGGTTTTGTTCTGAGTTATTTCTAGAGAAAGAAAATATTTTAGTATGTATAAATTGTACAATAATTTTTTTGCTGTTGTACTCACTGCTAATAGTGGATTGTATAGGGTGGTGTTTTTATTTCATTTATTGTAGACAAAAATAAATGAATTTAGTATACACATACCCACTAATTCAAGTATGTCAGAGCACAAAGTTGGCAGCTGGTTATATTTAATTCAGCCCCTCCGAAAAGCACATACGGTCTATACTTTGTTTATAAATATCTTAGGTCCTCCCTGCCCCTAAATATATATTTTGGTGAAGCTGTGGTGCACTATTAATTTTCTGTTTCAAAATGCAATCTAAAGATGCAATAAATATGATGACCTTGGTAGTTTTAATGAAATCTTCAATTCTTGCAGCTAACTGTGTTTTGGAAAGTGATTAAGCAATATTTCTCAAACCTGATGATTCTTGGATATTTAACTATTGTCCTCCAAAGAGTCATCGTTTCACGTTTTCAAAGATGTGCTTTGTGCTGAAGATTCTTGTCAGATATCCTGTGCTTCCAGAGTATTTTTATCTTCAATTTTATTTAATTTTGTTTCATTTTGTTTTCATAAGACAATGTTTCAGATATGTAATGGGGCAAACCACTATAGATTTCTGTTGGATAGAAAAATGAAATGTTACTAATAAGTTTAAATTGACCCTTCGTTGACTATCAGTACTGTTGATACATTTATTAGAATGTATGTCTCAGAAGATGGTTTCTGTTTAAATTTATGGTCAAGTTAAAACAACTGAATTCTAATATGGATTAAAAACTCCACATAAATATTTTTCCCCATGCGTCTTGGGTTATAATTTTCCTTTTAGACTTGCAAATATGTTTTTATTGCAGTTTTGTCTCCATCTGTACTGTAGAATTATAAGCCTTGTGCTCTTTATCTCTACGTTTTCCACTTCTACATGATGCAATTAAGATGCCAATGAAAAATATTATGAACATTGTTCTCGGGACACTTTTACCATACTTGAGCAGTACTAAGTCAGGTGTAACATGGAAAGCTAAGAGTTTCACCTTCTGATTTTGACATAATTGAAAATTTTCTATAATGGTAAGGTGTTTTTTTTTTATTTTTTATTTTTTTTTTGAGACGCAGTCTCGCTCTGTGGCCCAGGCTGGAGTGCAGTGGCCGGATCTCAGCTCACTGCAAGCTCTGCCTCCCGGGTTACACCATTCTCCTGCCTCAGCCTCCTGAGTAGCTGGGACTACAGGCGCCCGCCACCTCGCCCGGCTAGTTTTTTTTTTTTTGTATTTTTTAGTAGAGACGGGGTTTCACCGTGTTAGCCAGGATGGTCTTGATCTCCTGACCTCGTGATCCGCCCGTCTCGGCCTCCCAAAGTGCTGGGATTACAGGCTTGAGCCACCGCGCCCGGCGGTAAGGTGTTTATAGGAAAGTAATGGTATTTCAGGTTTGAGAATTTTATTACTGCTTTCATTTCCCAATTAAATGATACTTAACACCTGGGAAAACAGGACAGCTCAGATTGTCAAGTTAGTAAACATGAACGATGAAAAAACTTCATTTGAAATCTAAGTGAGACGTTAAACATTTTAGTGCTAGTTTAAGCCATTAAAAGTTAAGTTTTACATCATTGTCTCAAGTGTGGCTGTAAAAATCAGATCTAGAGTTGAGAGACATACTTGTTAATTTCGGAGCACAGGTTTGATGTTTATGCTTCTAAATATATTAAAACATTTATGAATTGCAGTTGAGGCGATTGTTAGGAGAATGCTGACGATGTGATGCTACACTGAAAAAATTGGTCACAAAACGTTTATATGTTTGACCTCATAAGTATTATTTTAGGTCATAAAGGTTATAACAAAATACACTTTATAACACTGCTTTCTTTTTAGCAAGAGGTCACAGATGCTATTTTTTTTCTCAGTTTTTAATGCTTTAATTTGAAAGAAAAATGCATCCTAACCATTCTGTCCTGTTGATACGGAGAAATTTTGGTGATTTATTAAAAGAGTTTTGAGGAGGATGGATACATAGTTTTTCAACTGCAAAAATGATGTCATCTCTTCAGTAATTGTTAAAGTGTAATTCTCTGCCTTCATTATCAAGTCCAGGGCAGTGTTTATTTTGAATCGTTACATTATTTAAAGACTGAAAATTCATTGCAATTAGAGAACACACAACCTCACAAAAAAGTGGTTGTGATTGCAAGGTTAAAAAGGGAATGGTGGAAGGGATGCATGCCTTTCTAAAGGCTATGTTAAGTCACCTGTGTAGCATTGTAATTATGTACTATCAAACCCCCAAGATGATGATGATACACCTTCTCGGTAAGAATCCTGCTCATAGTGAAGCGCTGTTGATGTTTTGTTCACTGGGTATGTTGGGTAGCAGGAAAGGCTTAGAACTGATCTTAAGATGGCTGCGTCTCTAGAAGACGAGTACACTGGCATCGTCTTAGGCTTCTAAATAATTATTTAATTCCTCAGTTTGGAAAGCAGTATTAATGTTTACAGTTTAAAATACTCATTTTCAATAATAAAAGATTTTTATCTTTGTCTACTGTAACAAGACGTGACTTTTATAGCATAATTTTTTATAAAGTATTTGGTATATTGTGTCAATCTTGGAAGGAAAGCTGTTACATATCAATTGTAGGTCATGTATTTTACTATATGTTGCATAGTATTTTGCATTCTATAAATACAAATGTTAAAACATTGCAGGTCAGCAAAATTAGAAGTCATTTCTAGTCCTCAAAGCAGAAATAATTAGAAATGTTAATAACATTTAAGTGCTTATCATATGTCAGATACTATTCTGAATATTTTATGTATATTCATTTAGTTGTCATATTGGCTTTATGTGAGAGAACCGTCATTATACCAGTGTTGTCCAGCATTGCTAGTAGGAAATGGCAGAGCCACGAGTTGGACCTAGATTTAATCCTATCCATATTCCATGTTACAAATTGACACGATTTTCCATATTAAAAATTTTTCATTTATTTTGTACCTCATTCTCATGAATAGTAATGTGACAAACTAAAGTTAATACATGAAGCATTGCAATATGGAATTTTGCATAATTTTGTTAGCTTTATGTTATTTGCTGATACCAACTTTTGGTAGGAAGGAAAACAGGGAAAGCGATGGCTGCCATTCTGGAATGTGTCCATTGAAAAGAAAATAGGCGCTTTATCTCCTGCAATCTTAGAGAAAGTGTCACATACTTAAGTGGGGACCACAGGTAGGTGTGTACCTTAAATTGAAATCTACAAATTTACAAAATGTTTTCCTTTGTGTGCCTTTCCTATGTCAAATTAGCCAGAGGGAAGAGGAGATATAAGAATGGCAGATAAATTTAACAGGTAATGATACAGAGATTGGCCATTACGTGCTCAGGAGAAAAACAACTAGGGTGTCTTGAAACCCGTGCATTTAATTTTAGAAATGGCAAATTTGTAAGTGTGTCATGTAAGTAAGTTCATCCTAAGTTTTAGGGTCTAAGTTGACCTCGAGTGAGCCATGCAAAAATAGCTTTAAAATTATACATGAGGAGCTCAAAGTATACTTGTGTATTTTTTAGTAACAATGAAATTGTCAAATTTCAAGATTTTAATAACAGGACAGTTCAACTAATAAACTTTATTGCATACAAGATTTATTGCAATGTGGGAAAATTAAAATTCTCAGTCTCAGAATTCTTTCTGCAGTTGTGATTCTTGAATAAATGCCCCAGCACGATGTCTGGTATGTAGTGGGTGTAGGTACTCAGTAAACCTCAGATGAATGTGCTAAATGATCAGTAAGTGTCTTGAAAGAAAATCTTAAGATAATTGAACTTCACAAATTAAAATTTGTACTGCACTATTGGGGCTATGACATAGTGTGATATTTTTATAAATAGAAGTTATTTGATACTTTAGATAAAACGTGGAAAATACAGACCAGCTCTTGGGTGGTTGCAGATTGTGTGTGTGTGTGTGTGTGTGTGTGTGTGTGTGTGTGTGTGTGTGTGTGTGTGTGCAGCATCCTGCTCTGTTGCCCAGCCTGGAGTACACTGGCATGATCGTGGCTCACTACACCCTCAACCTCCTGGTCTCAAGCAGTCCTCCCACCACCCTAGCCTCTCACGTAGCTGGGAGCACAGGTGCATGCCACCATGAAAGCTTTTTTTTTTTTTTTTTTTTTGTCTTTTAAGTAGAGACAAGGTCTTGCTGTGTTGCCTAGGCTGCCATCAAACCGCTAGGCTCAAGCAATCCTCCTGCCTCAGCCTGCCAAAGCGCTAGGATAACAGGCATGAGCCACCATGCCCAGCTGGCATATAGTGTTAAATGCTGACTTCTAAGCCCTCTTGCATAGCATCACTGTGATAAGAACTTTACCAGTATTATATCCTTTGGTCCTATGGAGATCCTATGAAAAAACTCAGGCTTAGTGACATAAAAACTTATGAAGTCCCACTGATAGTTAATGAGGTGCAGGAATTTAGACCCAGTTCTCTTAATTCCAAAACCTGTGCTTTTAAAATCGTGTGTCCCCAATTACTGGCTGTTTTGGCAGACTGCACAGAACCTTGTAAATTGAATTTGAATCTGAAGGTAGATTTTCTTGGCACGTATTTTGGTGAAAGTTTGCATTGTTTATTAGAAAATGTTTTTGGAGAACTTGATCTTGTAAAACTTGATACATCCTTCACAAGAAAAAATTGGTAATATCAGCTATGCATATTGGTATATGGTATAGTTGAAGTATTTCTAGTAAGTTTATACAACTGATGTCAGATATCAATACCTACGGAAGTAACGTTTTTATTTTCTATATAATGCTATCTTCTGTATTTAAAAAATAGAATGATTTTTCTAATGGAATGAAATTGTAGACTGAAAGAGACTGAGGAAACTTACCTAAAGTGAGGAAAAGGACAGAATTTGCATTTGTTCCAGTGCAACTCTAGCAATAGGCAACCAATGTGTGTATGTAACTATAGACTGTCACAAATCTATTGCAACTTCTACATCTGATGGGGGAGAGGGTGCTGAGGAGGGTACCCCTCAGAGCAAGAAAGTCTGTGTACATACTGTGTTCATCGCATTTTAAAGATTCCCCTCTTAAGCTTGCCTACAGACTCTTATGCAATACTCCTGAGTCCTTACTTTTTTTTTTTTTCACCAAAATTAGTATTATCCAAGTTTGTAATAAGGCCTCCATATTCTCCAGACTTCCCTTGAGCTAATTAAAAGTTAGTGCAAGCCACCGGGTGTGGTGGCTCACGCCTATAATCCCAGCACTTTGGGAAGCCGAGGTGGGCAGATCACTTGAGGTCGGGAGTTTGAGACCAGCCTGACCAACATGGAGAAACTGTCTCTTCTAAAAATACAAAATTAGCCGGGCGTAGTGGCACATGCCTATAATCCCAGCTACTCGGGAGGCTGAGGCAAGAGAATTGCTCGAACCCAGCAGGCAGAGGTTGCGGTGAACCGAGATCGCACCATTGCATTCCAGCCTGGGCAACAAGAGTGAAACTAAAAAAAAGTAAGCCATTTTCAAAGAAATGAAAGTTTGTAATCATTAAGGCTATACAAGAGTGCTGTGATTTTTTTTAAAAATTCCAAAAGAAGTGTGGCAAGTGCTTTGGTGTTTTTCAACCTAGCTGCACACCAGATTTTCCTAGAGAAGCTTTACAAAGAAACAAAAAATGTCCCTTGTGGAGATTATTATTTAATAAGCCTGAGGTGATTCTTGCAGGCAGCTAACTTTGAGAACCATCGCTTTAGATTGTACATGTTACAATAAAACATAAACTTCCAATTTCACTGGTTAGATGAGAATGTTGATGTGATTTGCAAGTTGTGGGGTTTTCTTTAACATAATTTATCTGCACTTACAATGCCTCATCTGGTTAAGGCAACATGTTGATCAAATGAGGTCTGATTACAAAGTGGACCAGTTAATTTCTAGCTACTCGCGGTCACAGATGATAGTATTAATCACAGCTAACCAACTCTCAGTGGGTCCTAATGGGTAGGGGGAGGAAGAGGGAGAACTGGTAATAGTGTCTTCATAGGCAAAGGGCAACCTGTGATCTTACAATTTTAATTAGGTATTCCCACTGGCAGAAGTCGAATTTAGAAACCAAGTGTTCAAAGCTCAGTGACCTCTATCCCATTTAGATAGCAAAACTGAAAGAGGGATTCTAAGTCTAAGAAAAAAGCAAGTGCCTACTGAACAGATGTGGATTCTTTTTTTTTCCCCATAGCAACCATTGGTTGTGAAGCAATTTAGTGAGATCTGGGTGACAAAAATTGAGATGTTTGTGCCACCAACTTTGTAAGATCACAAACTGAAGTATAAACCATAACCTTGGCTATTTTTATTGCAACCTAGATGGTGAAGTGTTTCTACTGAGATTTAGTCTTTGGTGATCGTCAATGTAATCTGACAGGAGGTGACTCCCTTAAGAACCATGGTACTTCCAACTCCTTAATACTCAAATGTAACTTTTGGGTGTTTTTTTTTTTTTTTTTTTTTTTTTTTCCTGAGACAAAGTCTTGCTCTGTTGCCCAGGCTGGACTGCAGTGGCATGATCTTGTCTCACTGCAACCTCTGCCTCCCGGGTTCAAGCGATTCTCCTCCCAAGTAGCTATGATTACAGGCATGCTGCAGCCACCACACCCAGCTAATTTTTGTATTTTTAGTAGAGACAGGGTTTCACCATATTGGCCAGGCTGGTCTGGAACTCCTGACCTCAGGTGATCCACCCGCCTCGGCTTCACAGAGTGCTGGGATTACAGATGTGGGCCACCACGCTCAGCCCCAAACAACTTTTGGATTATTTCTCGCTAATGAGCTTTCATAGAATGATCCATATTCTCTTGAGCCACAAATTAAGAAAAATATATATTTGTAAAACTTTTATTTCTTGTAACCAAAATGAGACTCATAAAACTAATTTCATCAAATTGGTACACAGATTAAGGTCTTAAATATGTAAGAAAACCTATGAACTCTTTGGCAAAATCAAACTCCAATTCTCAAGGTTGGTTAAGCAGGAAGGTGCAGGAAAGATGCACCTTCCCTTTGGAGACTCACTAATTATTGCTGTTCTCATGACCCTGGCCACAGTAATTGCTACTTCAGCCTGCATGTGAATACACAGCCTATTAATGTTAACTTCTCCATATAAATTTCCTTTTCCATGGGACTTAACAATACATCCAGTGGCAGTATTGAGTGATGCATGGCTTTGTCACTGCTGTGGGAGACTTTCCCTTCTACCACCTCTCTTAGATTGACGCTTAAATTCCCAAAGGAGCAGCTGGTGGCATGCTGTCACTGTAACAGCTCTTAGGGTATCTGTCACTTAGTGAGTTCTCAATAAATGGTAACTTCATTCTGACCGATTAATGACAACAGCATTCATTTATCAGACAATGGGGAGGGTCCCCCTACTTTTGTAGAGTTAATGGTCTTGCATATGAACCCAAGCTGTTCCATTAGCTTGATTACATCATGCTGCAATCAACTGAGCTTATTGTGTAGAAACTTTGATTTATAAACGAAGCCAGATCATAGTATTCTCCCCTCTCTTTTGCTAGTGTAACTTCCTGAAATATACAAATTATCTACTAAGAACTTCCTGTAGTCCTTAAAAATCCCATTTTCCTCATTTTTTGCAATCAATATGGCCTAAAAAGAACTAAAACAGCTGTGAAGTCACTACTGAAATCTATTTTTGTGTAAAGGTGTTTTGCACTTGTATGCATGTATGCATGTGTGTACACATTAGTGTTCACATTTGTATATGCGTGATGAATGATATTACATCTTAAAACTAGACAGCTGAAGGGCAGATTGGTAATTTTTTCTTGTTTTTTAGATTGATAATTTCTGTTACAAAGGACTAGATATAGTTCACCAAATGGCAAAACACATTAGTAATAAAATGAGTCTAAACCCTGATTTTATTTCACTACCTTTTACCTTTGTTAAGAAACAGCGTATTATTAAGTAAAATTCTATATTAGGCAAGAAAAATATATACACAAACAAGGCCATATAGATGGAACTTTTCAGGAAATGTGTTTACTAAGAAATAAAATGTTTTTAAGTTGATTTCCCATTGCTAAGTGCATCATTATCAGGTGAAGTTGATTTCCCATTGCTAAGTGCATCATTATCAGGTGACATGCTGTGAATACCTCCCTTCCTTGGTTAAAAAAAAAAATACTAGAAATATATAAAATATAGAAAGAAGTCTACATATATACAAAAATGTTTATCTAACACAGCCAAAGATTTACGTGATTTATGCAATGGCTGTGAGTTGCCCCCCTTTTCACTGTGCTAGACTCTCAAAGCCTTGCTTCTCTCGTGCTAGAGACTGGGAAGCAAAATCACTAACATGGCAAAATGGCTACGCAGGAGTCAATGAGGATGAAACAGAAGGGAGCAAGGAAGGACTTGGTGTTGTGAGAGTTCATTTTGATGTGGCAAGACAATTTGGGTTTAGATTCTGAAGTGCAGAGAAAATCTAACTTACAGATTAATGATGTGTAACTGTATAATTTAAAATTACTGGCCGGGTGAGGTGGCTCACGACTGTAATCCCTGCACTTTGGGAAGCCGAGGCGGGCAGATCACTTGAGGTCAGAAATTTGAGACCAGCCTGGCCAACACGGTAAAACCCTGTCTGTATTAAAAATTCAAAAAGTAGCCAGATGTGGTGGTACGCACCTGTAATCTCAGCTACTTGGGAGGCTGAGGCAGAAGAATTGCTTAAATCTGGGAGGTGGAGGTTGCAGTGAGCCAAGATCATGCCACTGCACTCCAGCCTGGGCGACCAAGTGAGACTCCAAGTTTGTGGTATTTTTGTTAGAGCAGCCTGAACAGACTAAGACACATTCTCACCATAGAGAAAAGAACTTGGGACTTGACCACAGTCTAATTGGTACAACTGCCAGATGTAGTCTTCTGGTTGCCAGTCCAGGACACATGACTCCTTAATTGCATTGAATTCATCCACTATGTAGCGTTTTCTTTTGAAAATTCTGATCTACAAATAGTGATGAACATTTGTATTTTTCTTGATTTAATGGAAGTCCAACCATTATAAATCAACTTCTTGTGGTTAGGTATGAGTTGTTTCCTGATGTAGAACCCAAGTGATAGGTTTGTATTTGTGTCCCCAGCCAAATCTACTGGCAAATTGTGATTGGATCATGGGGGCAGATTCCCCTCTTGCTGTTCTCATGGTGGTGAGTGAGTTCTCATGAGATCTAGTTGTGTAAAAGCATGGTAGCTATCAATAATCCACAACATGCAAGGCACCCAACCGTCTTAGTCTGTTTTGTGTTACTATAAAATAATACCGACGTTGGGTGATTTATAAAGAAAATAGGTTAATTTAGCTCATGGTTCTGCTGGCTGGGAAGTTCAAGATCGGGCAGCTGCCTCTAGTGACTTCTGGTGAGGGCCTCATGCTGAGTAAAAACATGGCAGAGAAATGGAAGGAGAACCAGGCAAGTGCAAAAAAGGAAAAATATGAGGGGCAACCTTGCTTTATAATAAGACTTTCTCAGGAACTAATCTATTCCCACAAGAACTAATCTATCCCATGAGAATTAACTCAGTCTCAAGAAAAAAACATTAATTCATCTTAATGATGCAATGACTACTTACAGGCACCATTTCCCAACACTGCCACATTAGGGACGAAGCCTCAACATGAGTTTTGGTGGGGACAAACCATATTCAAACCATAGCATTAACCAATCACTTTAGAGAATGTACCATTGAATGGGAGAAGCAAGACAAATAACATGAATTTATAGCAATATGGGAAGTTCAAGCACTACTTAGGAAAGAGGCAATAAATCCAGAAAGACTTTGTATTGTTCCTTGCTCCTTCAATATTTCATTTTCACATACCTACAATTGGTGAAAATTAAAAAATAAGGAGTAAATAGGAAGATACTGTTTTTTTAAAAAAATACTTTGTTTTTTAAGAGCAATTTTAGATTTAAAGGAAATTTAGCAGAAAGTACAGAGTTCCTAAGTTCCCATACACCCCTTCTCTCTCCTGCTATGGGTTTTGACTAGTGCATAACATCATGTATCCACCATTACAGTATCATACAGAGTAGTTTTGCTGCACTAAAAATGCCCCGTGCTCATCTTTTCATTCCTTTTCTCCTCCTCTCAAACATCTACTAATTTTTTTTAGTCTCTATAGTTTTGCCTTTTTCAAGACATCATATAGTTGGAATCATACAGCATGTAGCCTTTCAGACTGGCTTTGTTCACTTAGCAATACACATTTAAAGTTCCTCCATGTCTTTTTATGGCTTGATAGCACATTTCTTTTTTATCATGGAATAGTGTTCCATTGTATGGATGTACCATAGTTTCTTTACCCATTCACTTATTAAAAGACATCTTGGTTGCTTCCAGATTCTTTGTAATTATGGATAAATCTGCTATAAATGTCAGTGTGCAGGTTTTGTGTGGGTGTAAGTTTTCAACTCACTTGGGTAAATACCAAGGAGCAGGATTCCTGGATGATAGCACTTATAAGCTATCTTTAGCTTTATAAGGAACTGCCAAACTGTCTTCCAAACTGGCTGTACAATTTTGCGTTCCCCATCAGCAATGAATGAGAGTTCTTGTTGCTTCGTATACTCACTGGCATTTGTTATCATCAGTTCTGGGATTTTATCTGTTATAATAGGTATGTCATGGTATCTCATTGTTATTTTTAATTTTCAGTTCCCTAATGACATATGATGTTGAGCATCTTTTCATATTTTTTTTTTTTGCCATCAGTAGATCTTCTTGATGAGTTATCTGTTCAGATATTTTATCCACTTTAAACGTGGGTTGTTTTCTTACTGTTGAGTTTTAAGAGTTCTTTGTACATTTTGGATGTAAGTCCTTTATCAGATACATGTTTTGCAACTATTTCCTCCCAATTTGTGGCTTGTCTTTCATACTTTTAACAGTGTGTTTTACAGGGAAGCCTGACATTTTAGTAAAGTCCAGCTTTTATTTCTTTCTCATATAGATCATGCTTTTGATGTTGAATCTAAAAACTCATTGTCAAACCCAAGGTCACATAAATTTTCTTCCAAGTAATTTTCTGAAAGTTTAAGAGTTTTGCATTTTGTGTTAAATATACTGTTGATCCTTGAACAACATGGGTTTGAATTTTGAGGCTCCACTTATACGTAGATTTTTTTTCAACCAAATGTGGATGGAAAATCTAAAATACGATATTTGTGAGATGTGAAACCCATGTGTATGGAGGGGTGACTTTTTGTATACACAGGTTCCACAGGGCCAAAGGCAGATGAGCATGCATGGATTTGGGTATACATGGGGTGGGGGTGGGGAGATCCTGGAACCAATCTCCAGTGTTTACTGAGGGACAATTCTATAATCCATTTGAGTTAATTTTTGTAAAAGGTGCAAGGTCTGTGTCTAGGTTCTTTTTTTTTTTTTTTTTTTGCATGTGGATGTCCAGTACCATTTATTGCAGGAATTCTCTTTTTCCATTGAATTACTCTTGTTCCTTTGTCAAAAATCAGTTGAGTATGTATTTCTGTGTTCTCTATTTTGTTCCATTGATCTATTGGTCAATTTATTGGCCCATACCCTGCTGTCTTAATTATTATAGCTCTATAATAATTATTGAAGTCAGGTAGTGTCAGGCCTCTAACTAGAATGTTTAGTCTTTGATATAGCTCTTACATGTTTCCATGAAATATGACGGTTTAGAAGTTCTTTCTTGAAAAATTTATTTTTTTCTATATAGTAAACATCGTTATGTTACATTTTATTACAGTTCCAAATTCTAGGAAATTTTCTTTCTAACCTCATTTACCTGCAGAAGTATTTGACTGGTATCAATCCTTTCTGAATGGGAAAGGATTATTACCTAGTAAGGGAAAAAAGGTAGTTCTCTTTCTGAACTCTGATTGTTTCATAAAATGGATTGTAACTTTGAATGTAGTATGCCTAAGCCGCTGTCACCCCACAATTCTTATTATCAGGCAAATGTGAGCATAATGCAGACTAAGAACATGCCATCTTGATCTCTATCCTTCTCCAAGTTCTTCACCCACGTGTCTCACTGAGGTGGAAAGAAAATGCTCTCTCACCGTTGAAAACTAGAGATGGGTACCATCCCCAGCCCTGGTGCCACAAATGTCAACTGAGATGATACAAATGAGACTGACATATTTGCCATCAGTTATCTTGCAGGGGAAAACTCACTTACCAAGTAATTTCCTCAGGCCAATGTACAAAAATAAGAACTCCCATGAGCTTCCAAAGCTCAGGGCAGATCACCTCTAAATTATAGGAGATAAAATTGCCCCAACATACTCACTGGCCTAAGGTAAAACCTAAGCTGGGGCCTCCTGCAGTCAGGCCATCATGGAGACTGACAGCCCATGTCCCCAACAATATAGTACAATTAGGCTCCATGATTGCAGGTGAGGATGGGGCCAGCAGCAACCACGCACAGGTCCTGAATAGCATCAGCCACTGGAAGACAGGATGCCAAACTGAAGAGCTGATAAATGGCCCCAGTAAGACAGAATTAATGCAGAAAGCAAAAGATAATTTAACAATATTTAAATGTATGTCTTCAAGGATGTTGCAACAATGAATCTTTATGGTCAGGAAAAAACACCAACCAAAAAATAAATATAAAAAATAAGAAAGACTTCTTAGAAATAAACATAATTGTCAAAAAATTCCTTACCACATTAGAAGTACTGAATAGGATGAACATTCCCAACAATGAAAATATTTTTAAGGGTAAAGAACTCTTTCAGAGTGCAGAGCCAAACAACCAAGAAAGAGAATTTAGAAAATAAAAGAAAAGGTGAGACATAAAGAATAGACTAAAGAGGCCCCATATTCATGAAATAGGAGTGTCAGGAAATGAGCAAAGGGATGATAAGCCATAAATAAACACAAAGACAAGCCTGAGCAACATAGGGAGACCTTGTCTCTTTTTAAAAATTTAAAATTAGTTGGTCATGGTGGCATGCATCTGTGGTCCCAGCTGCTAGGGAGGTTGAGATTGGAGGATTACTTGAGGCCAGGAATTTGAAGCTGCAGTGAGCCATGATCACACCACTGCACTCACTTGGGTGACCAAGTGAGACCCTGTCTCAAACCAAACAATAAAAACAACAACAACAAACCCTCCAAAACAAACAAAAAGAAAATTTCCTGGCTGAGCACAGTGGTCCACGTCCGTAATCCCAGTGCTTTGGGAGGCCAAGGAGAGAGGATGGCTTGAGTCCAGGAGTTTAAGACCAGCCTGAGCAAAACAGCCAGAACCCATCTCTAAAACAATGAAATAAAAACATTAACCAGGCATAGTGGTGTGCACCTGTAGTGCTATGTACTGGGAGTCTAAGGTGGGAAGATCATTTGGGTCCAGGAGTTAAAGGCTGCAGTGATCTAAGATCAATGTCACTGCACTCCAATGTGGGTGACAGAGCATGACCCTGTCTAAAAAAAAAAAAAAAAAAAACTCCCCAAGTTTAAGAATGGCATGAACTCTAACTCAAAATGCCTCATAAATGTTCAGCATGAATATTTAAAAAGTTGAAACAAATTGAAAAACATACATTTGATTTCTCAGAATAAAATGTGTTTTCACACATTTTAACAAACTAACACACACAATAAACCGTTTGCCTACAAGGGAGAAAGAAGCTGACTGACATTGGAATTCTTGTCTCCAATACCAAATTCCAAATGCAGTGTGGAGCAAAGTTGGCGATTTCTGAGGAAAACACATTTGCTGAGAGTTCTATACAAGACAAACAATGGGGCATCTCTGAGGGCAAGAGAAAGCTGCTTATGAATCAGCCACAAAACTTTCTAAACAGAGTTATTTTGGAATTCTCCAGCCAAAAGTAAATTTGTATCCAAATTCAAATTTGCACAACAATTAGCCAGTGAACATGTAACAATGATGAACAAAAAGACTCACTCTCCGACCTAGACCTACTGTATCAGAAACTTCCATTTAATCTGACTCCCAGGAGAGAAGCTCTACTTAAAGCAATTCTGAATTCCCTTCCAACCGCCATCTGCTGAATGGTAGGACAAATTTTAAATTTTAGTCCAGTTTAGTTTTATGCCAATTTAGCTTAAAACAACATTTGATGCGCTCTCTAAGCTTAACTTGGTTTATGGGGGCATGACTGTGCAGACTTTGGTTTCGTTGCACCTCCCCTAATCTTTTCTAGCTTGATATCTGGAACATGGGGTGGAGCTGAAAGAATCTTGTGTTGTTTTTGGGTGAAAACAGCCTTCTGATCTTGAGTTGGTCCTTGGGTGTTGATATGGTTTTGCTGTGTCCCCACCCATATGGGGACCCAGTAGGAGATAATTGAATTGGGGGGCAGATCCCCCCTACTGCTCTCATAGTAGTGAATAAGTCTCACGAGATCCGATGGTTTTATCAGGGATTTCGGCTTTCACTGCTTCTTCTCTCTCTTTGACTGTTGCCATCTATGTAAGACATGACTTGCTCTTCCTTGCCTTCTGCCATGATTGTGAGGCCCCTCCCTAGCCATGTGGAACCATGAGTTCATTAAACCTCTTCCTTTTGTAAATTGCCCAGTCTTGGGTATGTCTTCATCAGCAGCGTGAAAACGGACTAACACAGGTCTGCACTGGCTGGAATCTACCAAGAGGTGGATGGTCCCATCCAACTCCCAGTATCCACTACATCTGGCTTCTGGAAGGGGTGAACTCATGGTTTATTCATTCTAGGCTCCAAGAGGTTCACTTGCCCCTCCCTACTGCCTCATAGGCCTGCTCTCAATTTTCAGTGAAGTTGCAGTCCCTCACCTACATCCTCCATCCCCACGTTAGCTCATGTGCCCCCATCACAGACTTTGCCCTACCTGCTGCTTGTTAATTCAGTGTCCCCGTCTCTGAAGATGTGAACAAGGGTGGGGGCCTCACACTTAGGTCCCCACTCCTGGCTGCATAACTACACCGCCTATCTTCTTATGTTTGCTAGGACTTCCCTTGTTTGAACTGGGCCATCCTGGCCTTCAGGCTCCTTCCACATCCCAGCTGGGAATAGAGGCCTCATAGTCATTTTAACACGGTTTTCCTCACCAAGCCAAGGCTCCAAGAAGAGGACTTTGGGACACCCGTGTAACTTCCTCCCCCTGTGCCTCAGTCTCCTTTTGCATCTTTGTCTTGCCCTTCCAACTACATTCTTAGGACTAGAAGGGACAAACCCCCCATTGACTTCCTCTGTTAATTATCCTCCACCTGTCTGATTGTAGCCTCCTGGTTAAACCCCAATGGCAGACAAGATGATTTTCTATGAACTCTGGGAAAAATTCCACATCTTTCTGATCTACGCCTAGCGTTTGATATACTAAGTGGTAGCAAAGGAGTTTAGGCATTTCTTTGTTCTCTACTGGCTTTCAAGCTTATTCGCCTATTGTCTTACTGCAAAATGCCATTTAAATGTCAGAAACTGAACACTCTTTGTTCCTCATTACATTTCTTCTCTATGGAAGAATCTTAATCATTCTCATTTTAAAACATCTCTTGATGGTGAATGAACACCTTAGATTCAAATATGTGACAAATAGAAAAGCATATAAATGTTTTAAAACACATTGTCTGCATTATGCTACTTAAACTATGATTAAGTCTAAATTATTTTCATAGGGGGATTATGAAGTTTTATAGGCTGTAAAAAAGAATTTAAAAAATAAGAGTGGCATAATATAAAAAGGTAAAAAAATAATTAGTAAAATTCTTACAGACCTGCTTTCTCTCGATGGGCAGTGAAGCAAGGTTAGACATTAATAAATAAAAAGATGACAAAATTATCCCATTTGGAAACTTAAGACGGCTCTTGTAAAACACTCCTATCAGGTTGAGTATGGTGGCTCATGTCTGTAATCCCAGCACACTGGGAGGCCAAAGCGAGAGGGTCACTTGAGCCCAGGAACTTGAGGCTGCAGTGAGCTGTGATTGCACTACTCCACTCCAGCCTAGGTGACAGAGTGAGAGCCTATCTCTAAAAAATAAAAATAAAAATAAAATAAAATAATAAAACTAAATTAAAATTAAAACACTCCTGTCAGAAAGGAAATAAACATTGAAATTATGATCTCTTTACAACTGAATGACAAGGAGAATATTAGGTGTCAGTAACAACAGAATTTGGTCACGGCCATATACTGAAGAAAATTCAGGGTAAAATGTTTTTATTATTATTTTATTATTATTATTATTTTTGAAATGGAGTCTCACCCTGTCACCCAGGGTGGAGTACAATGGTGAGATCTCAGGTCACTGCAACCTCTACCTCCCGAGTTCAAGCGATTCTCCTGCCTCAGCCTCCCGGGTAGCTGGGACTACAGGCGTGTGCCACCACGCCCAGCTAATTTTTGCATTTTTTGTAGAGACGGGGGTTCACTATGTTGACCAGGTTGCTCTCAAACTCCTGACCTCAGATGATCTGCCCGCCTCAGCCTCCCAAAGTGCTGGGATTGCAGGCATGAGCCACAGTGCCCGGCCAATGCTTTTGTTATTAAATAAGAAAGAGACTAAGCATTCAACTCAAGCATGTAATAAAGCAACCACAAAACAAGGCAGAAGAAAAGAAAATGATACACTAAAATTAAAACTAGAAACAAATGGGTGAGCAAACAAAAATGGAAGTGATGGATAAAACCAAAACTTTTGCCTTAGGTGGGCGTGAGTAGGTCAGTGACAGAAACAAACTGTTTCTCAAGTTCATCTGAAAGTAAATGGAGACTGTTGGTTAAAGAGGTCAGATTGGACACATGCATTTAATCTCTACTCCCTATTGACATTCTACAAAAATGAGAGTAAAGGAGTTTTTAGTTGTTTGTTTGTTTGCTTTTTGCATAATCCTCAAGGACAAAGAAGGCAAGAGAAAGCAGTAAGGAAACTTAGGATCTGCAGAGAAATTCCTAGAAAGCTGACTCATCAATGGACAGTGGAGAAAATCAAGCAGCAATTGATTGACTCTTACAGAACCTTCCAAACTCTCAGGATTGGACATATCAAGAAGCCATGAAAGTGGATGAAAAGACCAGAGAGGATTATTTGCTAGTCTGTTTAAGAAGTTAGACCTTCAGTATCTTTTCTAGCTCTCCACAGAGCCTTTAACTGGCTCTCTTCCACTTTCACATTTGGACTGAAGTGGTTGGTTTTCCTGGAGAGAATAAAACGGCAGGCACCAGAACAAGTTGAGGGTGAAGATATCTTTCTGAAAACGGAGAGGTAAATGAAAGTTGATGTATTAAACCTGAGACTTGAAGCCACTTCCCCAGCAGAGCTGTCAGAATGCTGGCCACCAGGCAGATGAATCCTCTAGGCAGATGGACTGGGTTTCCCCCAACACAAGAGAAACAGAGATGTTTACATCGGGGTGCCCTAAAGAAATGACCCAGCCAGAGCTTTGCCAAGTGAAGGCAATGGTCAACAAACCTCACACTCAGAGCTTCCAATTTGCCTTTTGATGCCAATTCTAACAGCTAATGACAAAGCATGAAATATGAGAGACCGAGACAAGCAGAGAAACTTACTTAGAAGCACAGAGAGACTCTTCAGGGAGAAGGAAAATGCGCAAGGACTACCTTCAGAGGGCTAACAGAAGATATGGTATCAGTGAAGGATACCATCAATGAAGGATAGTATCAATGAAGGATGCTCTAAAAATAAAAGATATTTAGAGAGTTAAGAGCTCTTAGAAATTAAAAATATCATCATAGAAATGAAAGACTCAATAGAAGAATTGGGAAATCAAGTTAAGGAAATTTACTGGAAAGCAGGGAGGAAATGCGAGAAAAAAGATTGAGAACAGGCTCAGGATGTTAGATGTCTAAATGGAATTCCAGAAAGAGGGAATAGGAAAAAAAAAAAAAAAAGAGAGAGAGGAAAGGCAAAGAAACAGTTTTGTCTTAGGGTTAAATGAGTTTTTCACATGGCATGGGCCTACCAAGTGCTCGAAGTAGACACAATCCAAAGTCTATCATTATGATACAAAATGTCATAACACTAGAAACAGAGAAAAGAGCTTACAAATTTTCTGACAGAGAGGGAAAGGTTTCATACAAATATCAAAAGTCAGAATGAATGATATTCTTGACAGTAACATTGGAAGGTAGAACACAATAAAGAAAATAAAGAAGTGCATTTCAAATTTACAGGAGAATGACAGTTTTCCAACAAACATGAAAAAAGCTGCTCGATATCAGTAATAAGGCTGAGATCCGGCCACTGCACTCCAGCCCGGGTGACAGAGCGAGACTCCATCTCAAAAAATAAAATAAAATAAAATAAAGAGGATAATTACAACAACAATAACTACATAGAAAAAATAAAAAATATTAATACTGCTCAGTGTTGGCAAAGATACGGGAAAACAGACACAGTGTTCAGTTGTTTGAAACAACTAAAATATACCAGGGTCCACATTACCTGCAGGAGGTACCAAAGGTCATTCTGGTGTCAAATTGTCTTGTTCTGGGTTCGATATTGGAGTTGAGAGCTAGAAAATCCAGGAGCTATTTCAATTTATTCAGGATTAATCAAACAAATCTGATTTATTAATTTAATGCTTATTATGTTCTGGAAGTTACACATAGGTTTGTAATGATAATTAAGATTCAATCTCACCCTCAATGAGATCTTGGGATGCCTGCAAGTTTGGGCTTCACTTATGCAATCTGTAAAATGAAGGCATTGGGCTTAGATGACTTAGATGGTTTCTCCAGTGTCTTACAGCCTTACAAGTTATATTTTTCAATTGCTAAAGCATGTTTTGCAAACTCTGACACCAAACTATGTTTTGCATTCCTATAGCATAAATAAAAACCATATTTATAGTAGCCTTACTCTTTGTCCATTGGGCCTTAGGTGGTATGGTGATGTTCAAGTGACCTGTGACCTCTCACTTCTTCCACTTTTTCAGGTAGAAGATCAGCCTTCCTCAGCTTCCTGGATTAGGAGATGTTTTAAGAAAAGGAGAATTTGCATCAAAGTTCTGGCATTAATTGAGGAAAAGAGGTAGTTCTCCTAAAAATTCCCCTCTTTGTATGATATGTTCTCTTCAAAATAATGATGTGAGTTGGGCGCAGTGCCTCACACCTGTTATCCTGGCACTTTGGAAGGCCAAGGTGGGCAGATCACTTGAGGTCAGGAGTTCGAGACCAGCCTGGCCAGCATGGTGAAACCCTGTCTCTACTGAAAATACAAAAATTAGCTGGATGTGGTGGTGCATGCCTGAGGTTGCTGAGAGCTGAGATGGTGCCACTGCACTCCAGTCTAGGCAACAGAGCGAGAACCTGTCTCAGAAAAAAAAAAAAGTCATATCCAGTTAAAATCCTAGAACCAGGTCAATGACTATTTTTGATTATCTATTCTAACTCTAATGGAGACATGCCAAGGAAAGTGAATAATGTAGTAAACTTTAACAAGTAAGTTCAGACACGTTCCTTATTGGCATATTTAAAAAGAGATTCTAACATGCAGCCTCAAATATTTCTGAGAATTAAGTAAACATGTTAAATGAAGGGAAAAATTTCCGAGATATTCTCATAAATGACACAACTGTACCATAAATGAAAACCAATTTAAGAGAATTAAAATTGACTTTTAAAATAAACTAAAACTTCAAACATTATGTTAAAAAATTTTAAAAAGGTTGAGATTGAAGATTTTGAAATTAACATGTTCTATTTCACAATTTTACTTATAGAATAATCTCATCATTCATAAATATAGAAACAGGAAAGGGGCTGCTTTATTTGGGGAAAAAATATTTCTCATGGTAGTGTTTCTCAAAGTGTCATTCATGAGCTACTTTTCTCAAAATTATCTGTGATGCTTGCTAAAAACACCCTGATGTCTGGACTTCTTCCCATACCACTGAATCAGAATCTCTGAATGGTGGGCCTGAGAGTATTTAAATTTAACAATATCCACAAAGTATTCTATTGCACACTAAAACTTGAAAACACTGCCTTAGACAGCTATTAAAATTTGTATGTAAATGTCATGGATGGACAGCGTTTGTACATGTTAGAGTTTGTATGCATATGTGATTTTTTAAAATGGTGGTATTTTTAAGTTATTCTCCTATATAATTATTTATTTATGGTTTTTGAGATGGAGTCTCTCTCTGTCTCCCAGGCTAGGGTACAGTGGTGTAATCTTGGCTCATTGCAACCTCCATCTTCCGGGTTCAAGTGATTCTCCTGCCTCAGCCTCCTGAGTAGCTGGGACTACAGGTGCGTGCCACCACCCATGGCTAATTTTTGTATTTTTAGTAGAGAGGAAGTTTCACCATGTTGGTCAGGCTGATCTCCAACTCCTGACCTTCTGCCTGCCTTGGCCTCCAAAATTTCTGGGATTACAGGCATGACCCACTGTGCCCTGCCAAGAATTTATGTATTAATATTTTATTTTAAATTTTATAATTGCTCTTAGACAATTATTTCAAGTCATTAAACATATATGCAAATATGTGTATATATATGTGTATATGTATTTGTGTGTATATGTATTTGTATATATATGTACACACACACAAACACACACACACATACTCCTGAAGTTTCTTTGCTACCATAAAGTTTTGTCAGGAGCTTGAGTGTCTGTGAGAGGAACCAGATAAGAAAGAACAATGGTGTATTAAGGGAAGAGAGTGTGAAGGAGAGATGAGAACCAAGAAATCCATCTACTATGACTTTGAAAATGGAATTGGAGATCTGCCTGGGGATACCACACTCCACTTCTTCACATTCATGTGAGACATGGGGAAGGCCAAGGGTTGAGAACAGGATGCCCTTCCCATGAGAAGAGCAGTCTGATTTTCTTGAGTGGCACAGTTAAGACCCAAAACTATGGTGGTTAAAAGAAATGGGCCAGGCACAGTGGCTCACATCTGTAATCCCAGCACTTTGGGAGCCCGAGGTGGCCGGGTCATGAGGTCAAGAGACCGAGGCAATCCTGGCCAACATGGTGAAACCCTGTCTCTACTAAAAATACAAAAATTAGCTGGATGTGGTGGTGCGCCTGTAGTCCCAGTTACTTGTGAGGCTGAGGCAGGAGAATCGCTTGAACCCCGGAAGCAGAGGTTGCAGTGAGCTGAGATCCCACCACTGCACCCCAGTCTGGCAACAGAGCGAGACTCCGTCAAAAAGAAAAAAAAGAAGGAAGGAAGGAAGGAAGGAAGGAAGGAAGGGAGGAAGGGAGGGAGGGAAAAGAAAGAAGGAAAGAAAGAAAAAGAAAGAAGAGAGAGAAACAAAGAGAAAGAAAGAAAAGAAAAAGAAGGAAAGAAAGATAAGAAAGAAAGAAAAGGAAAGAAAAAGAAAGAAAGAAAGAAAAAGAAAGAAAGAAAGAAAGAAAGAAAGAAAGAAAGAAAGAAAGAAAGAAAGAAAGAA
>NW_012116599.1:3910318-3913322 GCF_000951035.1 Colobus angolensis palliatus | reverse complement strand
AAAGAAAGAAAGAAAGAAAGAAAGAAAGAAAGAAAGAAAGAAAGAAAGAAAGAAAGAAAGAAAGAAAGAAAGAAAGAAAGGGAGAAAGAAAGTTGGATGGGGACTGGCAGGTGGAAAATTTCAGACTTAACATGATAAGTAATAGGAAGCCACTGTAGCTTCCAAGTGAGGTATCTATCAGACAGATCCTGTAAAACAACTAGAAAAGTAAGTTTAAATCGACCAGGGGAAGAAAAGATTAAATGCCTTTTAACAATCACAATTAAAATTAACTAAAATATCCAAAGTAGAAATACAATTTGGATTTTTCCCAACCTCAACAAAATAAAATATTTGATTCTAGAAAACCACTGGTCTTACTACTTTCAGATGATTCATTCTTATCCTAATCATGCTCCCCAGTTAAAAATATAGCGTATCAGGATTTAAATCTGATTTTAAGTTCTTAAACTTTAAGTTAACTGTATAAAAGCTAGAGAAAAAATATTTATTTAGTATAACATTTCATGTTTTATAGAAGAAAATTTTGCTCTACAAGGTCCCAAATAATATGTACCACAAAAGTTTTTACTTAAAACAGAAAATAATACATGAATTCACTTGAAGAATAATATTCTCACCCATTGGGTCTTGTCAGCAAATGTCTAATAGTAGTTTATAAAAAAAGAGCCCACTATAGCATTGATTAGTTTTTGCTATAGGATCAAGAGTGGATCATGGAAAGAACATTAGTTATTGATTTACAAACCGAGCTTGGGGTGAGACCTCAGGGCAGGGGCACAGCCTTTCTCTGTGTAACTTAAACAAGGTAGTTAGGGCCAGACTGATTGGTCCAATCAAGCTCTCCAATCAAATTTTCACTATGTGTATGTATTTTGCCAACTTTTTTTTTTTTTTTTTTTTTTTTCCATTGGTTTTATGTGACTTGGCGCATAAACACTTGGTGCCATGTGTATGGTCGTATACAGGGCATATTTGTCATTGCACTGGCACCATGATCTATGGTCATATGGGGTCACCTGACACATTTGTATAACCCGCCTAGCCTCTTACAGCGTTTGAATCAGGCTACTGGAATAAGACCTACTTCACTTTCAAAAATTGTCGTAAACAGGCACTCACTGAATCCACCAGGGGTCAGCACACCAAGTATTATCACTTCAATATTGACAGGAATTGAAAAAAGGAAAAAAAAATGTAGAAAGCTTAGTAAAGCTAAATACCCTTTGAAATGTGCATTTGCCCATAATTATCTTTCCATTCAGGTCAGGCAAGTTGCCATATTTATGTTTGTTTTCTGTTGCTTCTGTCCTTCCCTCTGAGGACCAGGAACTCAGCAGTCATTAACCCTGACTTCATCTGAAGATGACTCCACAGGTTAACCTTTCAACTCATTTCCCTTGCACAAAACCCATGGCAAATACAGATCCCTATAAAAAAGGAAAAGTGTTATGAGAGGGTCTGGATGAAGAACAAAATAAATTATTTCATGGACCAGAAATTGATCAGAAATGCAATGCTATACAACAGCCAAAGCCACATGAATACCCTCACTAAAATAATTATTGCAGAATATACTTCAGTAGGAAGAAAACAAAAACCTAGAGTAAAAGGTATGGAATGTGGAAGCACAGAAATTGATAAAGTGTAAATGAATGTTTATAAACCATTGACTATAAAAATATTCTCAATTTTTATTTGTTTTGCTCTAAGAAGTGCAAAACTAAAACTCTCTAGATAATAATAAATTGAAGAGGAAATGTGAATGGGAAGTTAACATGTGCTAAGGACTTTTTGCTGTTGTTCAGGACAAAGAATATAAAATTACTAAACATTTTGTATTATTTAGAAAAATATATGATGCATATGTATGTGAATAAAGGTAAATAGGCAAAAAATAAAAACACTATGAATAGCTTCCAAAACAAAAAGGGATAATATAGCAAACTTCACTAATTCAATAAACTATTTAAAAAATGAAAGAAAAGAAAGACAAATGAAGGTGAACAGAAAATCAAAACTAAGAGGGTAGAAATCATTTTAAATCAATCGATAATGCAAAATTAGAAAATGGAGTAAGCTTGCTATAAAAAAATAAGAGACTGTATGATTAAGTTTTAAAAAACTCTAGGCATAGTATCTTGGTCTGTTCCAGCTGCTGTAACAAAGTACAGTCAACTCGGTATAAACAACAGAAATTTATTTCTGATAGTTCTGGAAGCTGGGAAGTCCAACATCAAGGCAACAGCAGACAGGTTTTCCAGTGAACGCTCACTTTATGGTTCATAGATGGAGCCTTCTAGACATGCTCTCACATGGTAGGACAAGGCAGCTCCCTGGAGCCTCTTTTATAAAGACACTAATTTCACTCTCATGACCTAATCACTGACGAAAGAGCCCCCCTCCTAACACCATCACATTGGTAATTCAATTTCAATATACAAATTTTGTGGGTATAACATTCAGACCATAGCATACAGAAATATAGAATCCTTTTTTTTTTTTTTTTGAGACAGAGTCGGTTTATTAATTTACAAACCGAGCTTGGGGTGAGACCTCAGGGCAGGGGCACAGCCTTTCTCTGTGTAACTTAAACTCAGGCTGGAGTGCAGTGGGAAGATCTCAGCTCACTGCAACTTCCACCTCTCAGGTTCAAGCAATTCTCCTGCCTCAGCCTCCCGAGTAGCTGGGATTACAGGTGTGCGTCACCACCGGCTAATTTTCGTATTTTAGTAGAGACAGGGTTTTGCCATGTTGGCCAGGCTGATCTCGAACTCCTGACCTTCTGCTCGCCTCGGCCTCCCAAAGTGCTGGGATTACAGGCGTGAGCCACCGCACCTGGCCAGCATATAGTATTCTTGTAGAAAATACACACAAAATAAAATCAATGAGATAAATTGAAACTAAAGGGATGGAGAAGCTTGTCTCATGCAAACAGGAATAAAATAATAAACCTAAAAAGCTGGAATAGCGATATCAATTTTAGACAAAATATAATTTATAT
>NW_012116599.1:3905471-3909963 GCF_000951035.1 Colobus angolensis palliatus | reverse complement strand
ATTAGCCAGGTGTGGTGGTGGGTGCCTGTAATCCCAGCTACTCGGGAGGCTGAGGCAGGAGAATTGCTTGAACATGGGAGGTGGATGTTGCGGTGAGCCAAAATTGAGCCGCTGCACTCCAGCCTGGGCGACAAGAGTGAAACTCTGTCTCAAAAAAAAAGAAAGAAAGAAAAAAAAAAGAAACTAAATAAGAATTTAACAATAAAAAATAGCAAAATGAGTAAATAAAAGTACTAATAAAATAAGTAATATACACGCACATTTGGAAACTCTGAAATGTAATCCTGAATAATTTACGGATTAATTTTAAAAAGATAGCACCGTGGAAATGACAGCATGTGTAAGACGAGAATACTATTAAATGTGTTACATACCAACATTTGTGGAATTCAGCAAAAAGTTATTAGAATTTCATTTTGCGGGATTAAATCCCAGTACTTTTGGAGGCCAAGGCAGGAGGATCACTTGAAGTCAAGAGTTTGAAACCAGCCTGGCCAACATGGTGAAACCCTGTCTCTACTAAAAATACAAGAATTAGCCAGCTGTGGTGGCGCGTGCCTATAGTCCCAGTTATTCGGGAGTCTGAGGCAGGAGAATTGTTTGAACCCGGGATGCGGAGGTTAGAGTGAGCTGAGGTGCTGTCACTGCACTCTAGTCTGGGTGACAGAGAGAGATTCCATCTCAAAAAAAAAAAAAAAAAAAAGGAACAGGAACAGAAAGTAACAAAGTATTAAAAAAAGGAATAAGAATCAACAAAATCAAAAGCCAGTTTTTTGTCTATAATAAGAAATAAGAAGAGGTTATATCTATTGATTTAGTAAGCGTTTTAAAAACTGCACATGAACATCTAAAACTTACATAAAATATTTACTTTTCTTAAAAAAACATATGAACTACAGAAACTAATCCAAAATGACAAAGAAATTCTGAATAAACCCATAGCCATGACAGAAATTAAAGTAGCCCTCAAAAGGTTCTCCTAGCATTCTCTCTACCCCATGAAAACAGATTGTGTCTTCTAGACATGTCCAGAATCCAGGCCAGATGATTTTTACAGGGAAGGTCTTACCAAACTTTCAAGGATCAATTATCCTATCGTTTTATCTTTTTCTTTTTTTTTTTTTTAAGGTTTTTTTTAGATGGAGTCTTGCTCTGTCACCCAGGCTGAAGTGCAGTGGCGTGATCTCGGCTCACTGCAACCTCCCCCTCCCGGGTTCAAGTGATTCTCCTGCCTCAGCCTCCTGAGTAGCGGGGACTACAGGTGTGTGCCACCATGCCTGGCTAATGTTTTGTATTCTTCATAGAGACAGGGTTTCACTGTGTTAGCCAGGATGGTCTTGATCCCTTGACCTTGTGATCTGTCCGCCTTGGCATCCCAAAGTGCTAGGATTACAGACATGAGCCCCCATGCCTGGTCCGTTTGTCTTATCTTAAACCATTTCAGAGAAAAAAAGAGGGGAAGTTACCCAGCTAATTTTGTGAAACTTATATAACCTTGATACTCAGCTAGCACAAGGAGAGCAGAAGAAGAGAAAGTCATAGGCAAATGCAAATAGAATTCAGCTTTATATATATCTAAGAGGCCAAAGTGGAACTTTTAAGGGATATTTTGACCTGGCCTCAGAAGTCACACCCTGATGTCTTCTCTTGGTCCTGCACACCAGCTCTGACTCAGTGCAGCAGTTGCCCACACCAGCAAAACTGTGGAGCACATAGAGACTGGCACCCTTTTACAAATTAAAAATCCAGCTGGGCGTGGTGGTTCATGCCTGTAATCCTAGCACTTTGGGAGGCTGAGGTGGTGGATCACTTGAGCTCAGGAATTCGAGACCAGCCTGGCCAACATGATGAAACCCCGTCTCGACTAAAAATACAAACATTAGCTGGGCATGGTAGTATGCACCTGTAATCCCAGCTTCTTGGGAGGCTGAGGCATGAGAATTGCTTGCACCAGTGAGGTGGAGGCTGCAGTGAGTCGAGATCATGCCACTGCACTCCAGCCTGGGTGACAGAGCGAGACTCCATCTCAAAAAAAAAAACAAACCAAAATCTACATAGGTTATTAACTTCTCTAAGAAGTGCTACTGCAAACTGTTTTATTTTTTAAGTTAAACTTTTTATTTTGTGATAATTATAGATTCATATAAAAACATAGTATGTATATAAACGTATATGTATAATAAGGTAAACAATATAAGATATAATCATGGGCTGGGTGCCATGGCTTATTTTTTGTAAATAAAATAAAAATGCATTTGAGAGGCTGTAAGTATTTTGTTTTGTTTTATTTATTTTGTAAACAAAATAATTTGAGAGGCTGAGGCAGGAGGATCACCTAAGAACAAGAGTTCAAGAACAGCCTGGACAACATAGCCAGATCCCCGTCTCTACAAAGTAAACATAAAATGTTAGCCAGGGACCGGGCGTGATGGGTCAAGCCTGTAATCCCAGCACTTTGGGAGACTGAGGCGGGTGGATCACGAAGTCAGGAGATCGAGACCATCCTGGCTAAGACAGTGAAACCCCATCTCTACTAAAAATACAAAACAAAGAAATTAACCGGGTGTGGCGGTGGGCGCCTGTAGTCACAACTACTCCGGAGGCTGAGGCGGGCGAATGGCGTGAACCTGGGAAGCAGAGCTTGCAGTGAGCCGAGATCACGCCACTGCACTCCAGCCTGGGCGACAGAGCCAGACTCCGTCTCAAAAAAAAAAAGTTAGCTAGGCATGGTGGCACGCACCTGTAGTTCTAGCTACTCAGAAGGCTGAGATGGGAGGATTGCTTGAGTCCAGGAGTTTTAGGCTTTGTTGACATGTGATCGCTCCTCTGCACTCCAGCCTGGGTGACAGAG
The DNA here is from genome assembly GCF_000951035.1 of Colobus angolensis palliatus. Classification (NCBI taxonomy): domain Eukaryota; kingdom Metazoa; phylum Chordata; class Mammalia; order Primates; family Cercopithecidae; genus Colobus; species Colobus angolensis. The sequence goes on along the minus strand of NW_012116599.1, from coordinate 3,907,112 downwards.
TGAGATCCTATCTCAAAAATAAATAAATAAATAAATAAGAGATCCTGTTTACCCTTCATCCAGTTCCTCCAATGGTAACATCATGCAAGACAACAGTGGATTATCACAACCAGATATTAACCTTGATACAGCCAAGATACAGAACCGCTCTAACACTGCAAGCAACCCTTGTGTTCCCTGTTTAATTTTTTTTTAAGTCCCATATTTGTTTAAGCCACATGTGTTTGACCATGGAACCCTTTTATTCACCCAAAACCTACTGAATCCTACAGAGCACACTTGGGAAAATGCTGTTTTCAGTCTTTAGTTGGTGAGACTATTAAGGAACCCAGTGTTCGTGGCACGTTAGGATCAGGCAACCCTTTGTGAAAACATCTTCTGAACTTTTTGAGTGTTCCATCTGTAAGGCAACATCTGATTTGTTTCTTGAGGTGCAACAGAGGAAGCCCAATCACAACTGGTCTGGCTTCCCTCTCTTCAGGTGTGGGTGTCTCATCTCTTTTGCAGGCAAGGTTGGACCATACCCTCCAGCCCCCAGATCTAGGCACAGGTCTTAAGGGAGCGCTGGGGGAAGACTTACTAGGGGCTTCTGGAACTTGGTGGGAGGGAGTCAGAAATTCTTAATCCCTTTCTACTCCTGAGATTCCATGATTCTGGCTTCGGTTCGTGCCTTTGGGTTCTCACTTCCCACATCTTGCGTCTTTCAACATATCACAGCACTTTGAAAGCCAGGCTGGGTGGTCCTGTCTTTACCACATGATGTCACTCTAAGAAAATTAGTAACTCCCACTGAGCATGGCTGTGGCTTTTATATGCTGAAGATATCTAAGACTTGGCCTATAAAACAAGCAACTCATCAAGTTAACTGTCTTCAATTCGGTGCACATTTAACTTAAGATCATCTCATAGGCATGACAGCTACCAGGCTCTGGCTGAGACCCCACCCCTCCTAGGGAAAGACTTTTGGGAGGAGGAGGAGAACACACAAGGATTTTGGCATCTCTGGATCAAACCTTCAGGAGAGCAAATGGAAGGAAGGAAGGAAGGGCTAAAAACTGGAACTTCCAAGGTGGACTTTTTGAAGCAAGTTTTATTACTTTTTCTTAAATACTTTTCAGGAGTAATGTTCCTTTTGGAAAACCCTGGCTGGCCTCAACTGCTAAGGGAAAACTGACATCTGTTCTCCCATCTCCTGGGTGGGTGGGAAAAGTGGCAGGAGTCTGGCATGGTGGTATCTGCTGAACAGATCCCAGAGGGAGGAGGATGGGGGTAGGAAACAGAAGAGACCGGCCTGACAGGAGCACGTGTTCCTGTCAGGAACACGTGACAGCTCATGGAGCCCGCAGAGCTGTGGCCGAGGCGAATCCCTCCTTCGCTGCTTGAGTGTGAGCCGTGTGCATTTATTTGAGCGTGCAAGCAGCAAAACCCTTGCAACTTCCTGATGCTCAAGGAGGAAGGGAAGAATGAAAAAATTAAAAAACGAAGCCTGGAGGGGCCGGGCGCGGTGGCTCACGTCTGTAATCCCAGCACTTCGGGGGCCAAGGCGGGCGGATCACAAGGTCAGGAGATAGAGACCATCCTGGCTAACATGGTGAAACCCCGTCTCTATTAAAAATACACAAAATTAGCCAGGTGTGGTGG
>NW_012116599.1:3896987-3904321 GCF_000951035.1 Colobus angolensis palliatus | reverse complement strand
TCCCCTCCTGCAGGCGCCCGGAGAGATGGGGCTGGACACCGGCTCCGCGGGGCCTGCGACGTCCCGCGTTGGCGGGGGCGGCGCGGGGAGTTAGGATTCGGCGTCCTTCCTCTCCCTCGCTGGCTCTGGGCCCGAGGTCTCTGGTTTTGTTTCATTGCCCGGTGTTAGTCTGGTTCGTGAATCCTGAGTTAGGCTTCACATTTTGAATTCCCCCCAAATCCGTGTCCCCTGAGCTCAAAGCGCCTTGTCCCATGTTTCACAGCACACTGCAGTCACTTTGCACCCTACACAAACAAAAAGTCACGGAAACTATATTTTTTCTTATTCTTTTTCCTTCCTTCCTTTCTTCCTTCCTTCCTGCCTTCCTGCCTTCCTGCCTTCCTTCCTTCCTTCCTTCCTGCCTGCCTTCCTTCCTTCCTGCCTTCCTGCCTTCCTTCCTTCCCTCTCTCTTTCCCTGTTTCCCTCCTTCTCTCTCTCTCTCTTCCCTTCTCTTTCTCTCTCTCTTTCCTTCTCTCTCTTTCTCTCTCTCCGCCCCCCCTCCTCCTTTCTTTCTTTCCTTTTTATGAGTATCGCTCTGTCGCCCAGGCTGGAGTGCAGTGGTGTGATCTGGGCTCACTGCAACCTTTGCCTCCTGGGCTTCAGCGATTCTCCTGCCTCAACCTCCTGAGTATCTGGGATTACAGGGACGCACCACTAGGCTTGGCTACTTTTTTGTACTTTTTTTCAGTAGAGACAGGGATTTCACCATGTTGGTCAGGCTGGTCTTGAACTCCTGACCTCAGTTGATCCACCCGTCCAAGCCTCCCAAAGTGCTGGGATTATAGGTGTGTGCCACCGCACCTGGCCGAAACTGTCTTCTTTTACTCCCTACTGCCCCCAGTCCTTACCCCTCCCCCATGTCCATCATGAAAAGATCCAGTGATGCTGAGACGGCAGGTTCTCTAAGTGGGCTGTCAAACTGGAACAGTCAGTCCCACAGTCTCCTGAGGCCCCCGACCAATCTCCTTTGGATGCGGTTTGTGGAAATCCACTCTTCTTCATTCCTATTTTTCCCCTTGTGGTTATGACTGTGTGCTGTCCTGGATACTGAAAAGCTTGTTCCTTCTTTCCTCTTTGCACTAAAAGGTGCCAGCCCTATTGTTAGAGGAAGAGTCAAAGAGGTGAAGGTGTGTAGCTGGGATGAAGCCACAGGTATCTGAATGACAAGCCCGCAAGCCTGCAGAGAGGCAGGGAGCACGGACTACCTGAGCCAGAATAGAACCTGGAAGTTCCAGTAATCTGCATTATCAAGGATGAAGCTCCCTTTTTCCCCTTTCTTACTTGGGTGAATATGGTTTTGCTTCATAAAGGCTACATTGTCACAGGTTGCTTATGTAATGCTCACCCAATGAAAAGAAACATTCAAAGGGTGACTTTGCCATTTGATGCAAAATTAACGTCTTAGAGAAAAATGGATAGAGCTAGAAGGGACCTACCCCCCAATAACTCAGTAACTGGGGAGTAGAAAGTAAACTGTAGGAGTGAGAAATAGCTTGCCCCTTTGAATCTTGACGCTGATAACAGGAATTCCAGTTCAAGTAGAAAACAAATAGAGCAGGTCCCCAACAATGCAGAAGAGTCATTACTTCACAGCTTTAAGCTGAGAGTGTTGGGCAAAAAAAAAAAAAGAAAAAGAAAAAGAAAAGAAAAGAAAGAAAGAAAAAGAAAAATACGGAGAAATACTTTAAAGCATCGAGTTGAGCTAAGAGGTGAAGGAAAGCAATTATGAGTAAACTCAATTCAAGACATGTAATTTTAATGGATTAGATGGTTGCTTGCAAGCCGAAGATGGGAAATGTGGCTTTAATGATGAACCACACAAAGTATTTTGTAGACCGAGGATATTTCATTCCATGACTCTCTTCTTTGGATTATGAGTTTGTAGGAGATTATGGAAGTTGTGATCAAAAGAAATCAGTTCAAATCTGAATTTGGGCCTTTCTAAGATGCATGATCCAGTGGGCTTTAGGGGTGGAGGATAGGACGTAGGGAGGGAAAGTTACTGGCTTCTCAGAGACTCTGCTTCTTCATCTGCTAAATAGGATTTTTGTGAGAATTAAATGATATTAAGTATCTATGTGCTCCTGGTAGCTGCTATTAAAAAATAAAATTGTCATTACGAAAATGGATATTCATAATACTAAACTATTTTTGTAGAAATCATGCCACAGCTTTAATAGGCACTCAATATATACTTTTAAAAAAATAAACAAATGACCCCAATTTGTTAGTAATACTGTCTATGTCTTATACATAGTCACATACTTCTTGTTTTATCGGAAAAGCAGTACAGTTGTCCCTGAGTATCCATGGGAGATTGGTTCCAGGATATAAAATCCCAAGGATACTCAAGTCCCTTATATAAAATGATGTAGTATTTGCATATAACCTATGCACATCCTCTTTAAATTATCTCTCTAGATTACTTATAATACCTAATATAATGTAATGCTGTGAAAATAGTTATTTTGTTTAAGGGATAATAAGGAAAAAAGTCTGTGTATGTTTAGTAAAGATGCAAGCATTCATTCTATTTTTCAGAATACTTCTGATCCAAAGTTTGTTGTATCTATGGGTGTAGAACCCACAGATAAGGAGGGCTGACTATATTACACAAACTAAACTAAATGTTGGCATTTTCTCAGTTATAATTGGTTCTATTTGAGAATAATAGAAAAGTTTACATACTGTGGCACAAAGGAGCTGGTAACAGCTCTGTAATCAAAGTTACGATCAATTTAAACAAAAGAATGAGAAAGGAGACCATAGTCAGGACTACATAGAGGGACAATTTGTCTTTCAAAATCCATTTTGACTTCAGGAAATTCCCAATTTTTCTTGTCATTCCCAAGGCTAGCCTTCCCAGAGTACAAAGGAGCTTTGGATGTCAGAAAAAGTGGAAGCTATTCTTCCTGCCTCTGGAATTTTTACATTCCAGGGGTGATAGAGAAAAGGGAGAATAATTAAACGGTAAGTAAATTAATAATGCTCTCATTCTGCTTTCAGGGCCATATTATGGGATTCACATGGCAAAGGTTGAGTTCATATTATAAAGAAATCCTTTAGGCATTTTATAACTAAACCTCTCAAGCAAAGGCCTGCGAAGACTTGCCTTGTCTCACTGAATGTTACTCATAAAGTATCCCAATTCTATGTGATGAATTATGTTTGGAGTAAATAAAGGATTTGGTAGGTGGGAGGGTGTGGTGGTGGTGGGGAGAAGGCACAGCTGGGTAGAATGTATGAACAAAAGCTCGACATGGGGTCTGCGAAAGTGGAGAGGAGAGCTCTGTGGTCAAGGGTAGAGTGACTTCTATATTGACGTGACCATCCTTATGATGGTGTAAGGTTGGGAGGTGGAAGAACTTGCACTGGGAATAGGAATTAGCTCACAAATCCAGAGGCCAGAGCACTTAGCCATACTGGACAGGGCAGGAGGGAAAAGGAATGGTGGCTATGAATAAGCTTAAAGCCCTGGACAGGAATTTTTGTGTGATGCCAGGGGCAAATGTGAAAAAAATGACAAGGTTCAAAAGAAAGGCAATATGTCTTCTGTGGCCATGCTAGAATTTCCAGTGTAGCAGGTAATTTGGAGCAGCCACCTTCTTAGCAATGCCTAAGATTATTTCTCTGGAACTCATCTGCAAGGCAAACATACTGATTTTACTTAGATTGCATATTTATTTGGAGTGGGTGGCTGTTGATTAAGGAGAAAGCAGTGGCTAAAACACTCCTTCTTTCCCCAACTGCCTCTTGTGTTATTTAGATCTTTTAAATTGTAAGAATAAGAGAGAGGTGGAACAGGAGGAAGGGGAAAAGGAAGAGGAGGAGAAGAAAAGGTAACTGCATTAGTCAGGATTCTCCAGAAAATCAGAACCAACAGTATATATAAATAATAAATAGAATGATATTTATCATAAGGAAATGGCTCATGTGATTATGGAGACTGCGAAGTCCCATGACCTTCCATCTGTGAGCTAGAAACCCAGGAAAGCTAATGGTATCAATTCCAATCCAAGTGTGAAGGCCTGAGATCCAGGAGCACCAATGGTATAAATCCCAATTCAAGGGCAGGACCAATATCTCAGCTCATGCAGTCAGACAGAGAGAGAGAGAGAAAGAGAGAGAGAGAGGAGTCAACATTTGTCCACCTTTTTGTTGTATTCAGTTTAGGTGATATCAACTCACATTGAGGAGGGCCATCTGCTTTATTCAGTTCATAGATTCAAATGCTAATCTCTTCTGGAAACATCCTCACAGACACCCCCAGAAATAATGTTTCACCAGGTATCTGGGCATCCCATGGCCCAGTCAAGTTGACAGATAAATTAACCACACAGTAACTGCAAAAAGTGGAGTTTTATTATAAAGATATTAGGGCAAATTATGGCCCTAGTTACTTCCCATAGAGACCCAGCAGCCCTCACACACACTGTAAAAGAATCATGGTTGGTGGTGCAGAATGCAGGAACCAGGAGCCAGGTTACTGCAGGCATCCTTGATTATTCTCTGTTTTCATGATTTACAGTCTTTGTCGCCATTGTTGCTGCTCGCTAAGGCACCAAATCCTCTGCCATTCATCTTCCCTCTGGGATCTCTTTGATATCAAATGCCTGTCTCTGTGTTGTCCATTAATATCACTCTATAAAGAATACCCAACTGGTCCAATTTAGTTACCATGATGTCAGGATAGGTGCCCTACCCTTCATAGGTAGCAGGAGACGGAGGTCACTCCAGAAGTCTGTGGTTTCAGAACTGTCTTGCCTCAACAGAAGCCTGTAGGAGAGACCTCCAGAGAAGGGGCTGAGGCTTCCCCAGGAAATGTATTGATTTCTACTCTGAAAGTGAGCTCAGATCAGGAGCATAAAGGACTGGGAAACATGCTCAAGTTCCCCTGCCTCAGCACCTAGTGAATATGTGGAGAGGAAAAGGAACTTCAGTGGGTATGAGGAACACTCTCTGTCTGAAACAACAACCCCCTGTCTTAGTCTGTTTTCTGTTGCTTATAACAGAATCCCTGAAATTGGGTAGTTTATAAAGGGAAAGGATTCAGTTCTTGCAGTTATGGAGGCTGGGAAATCCAAGGTTGAAGAGTTGCATCTAGTGAGAGCCTTCTTGCTGGTGGGGATTCTCTGCAGAGTCCGGAGTTGGCACAGGGCATCGCATGGCAATGGGGCTGAGTTTGCTATCATGCTAGCTCTGGTCTCTCTTCCTCTTCTTATAAAGCTACCAGTAACACTCCCACGATAACCCATTAATCCATTAACCCATGAATGGATCAATCCATTTGAGGGCAGAGCCTTCATGATACAGTCACTGCTTTTTAAAGCCCCACTTCTCCATACCGCCACATTAAGGGATTAAGTTTCAATGTGAGTTTTGGAGGAGACATTTAAACCATAGCACTCCCTTTACAACATTACTGGCAGGTCATTCAGGCTCTCTTTGAAAATGACAATAGTAAATAATAACTCATTTTTATGGAGTGTTCATTGCCTGGCAGGTATAGGCACAGTGCTAAGCCTATACCTGCCTATGTGATTCTCTGCTCACAGAATCACACATATTCATGGATTCTTATCAATGTGATGAAGTAAGCACTCTTGATATAACTGGCCACATTTTGGATGAATCATCTATTCCTGTGTAACAAACCACCCCACAGCTTAGTGGATTTCAAAGAACTGCTCTTTTATTTGTTCAGATCCTGTGGGTCAGGGCTTCAGGTAGGGCTCAGCAGGTCATTAATGGTGGTAGGTTCTCAGCTGAGCTGGCTGGGATGGCTGGGTCGCTCTGCCATGATTTTGGCTGGAGTGGGGCTGGAGGATGCAAGAGAGCCCCACTCACAGGTCTGGGCCTTGGTGCTGGCTATAGTCTGAGGGGCTTGGGTTCTCCTGAATGGTCTCTCTTTCTCTCCCTGGTCTCTCATCCTTCAGTAGTTTAGCCTAATCTTCTTGACATGGTGGCTCTCTTCTAAGAGGGCAGATGTGGAAGCTGCAGGGTCTCTTAAGAAGGAGCCCTGCAAGTCACATGGTGCTGCTCTGAAGCATCCTATTGGGTCAAGCAAGTCACAGGGACAGCCCAGATCCAAGGGGAGTGGAGACAGATGCCCCCTCTGGATGGGAGGAACAGTTGGTAGCCATCTCTGCAGACCAACTACTCCAAGGACGCACGCTCACTAAAGACGACAGGTCTACCTCTTTCCTCGTCTGACCCTCAAGTCCTTGCTTGAAAATTGTCTCAAATTTCCAGTAACAGCCAAGTCAAAATTAGACATTTGTATTTGTTAGAATTTTTTTCTGTTTAGTTGAAATCTAATTCCCGTTCCAGGGTGGTGATCTGAATTTAGGCAGGCTCTTTAAACCTTCCTATAGTTATGAAATGAACTATTTTCCTTGTCAAGGATTAGCTCACGATGGTTGTGGCAGAAGACTCCAGTATTATAGGAGATATAAATACACACACACACACCCTTTTCTGCTGTAAAGTGGTTCTGCCCTGGGGGTGGAGGTGGGGTCACAGAACAAGAAAATGTTGCAAAGAAAGCCCTTACAATACTTTGTCTTTAAAGCCTTATCTCACATAAAATGGTGATGCTCATAGCTCCAAACGATTATTTTCCTCTTATCTCCTACCCTTTGGAATATGCTTCTTTTTAACTATTTTCTTTTTCTTTTTTTTTGGCCTGGATTCAGCTGATGAACTATCAGAGAAAGAAATTGGATAGCATTCCACATTTCTTATTTTTGCAGAGCATAGTACACTGAGAAACACTCTAGGAAAGCCAGAGCCATCAGAATGCTCAGTGATGGGCTCCCAGAGCTTAGATTTTTATGGTAAACTGAATATTTAGCTCTTAGCATTTCAGCTCCTGGTGCAAACATTTTAGAAAATGTACTTATTTAATTTCTTGCCTTTGTAACCATAGTATATGAACATATTTGAATTTTGGTTCGCAAGCAAATGTCTTTCAGTCCAGTGTAAGCATGGTGGTTAACGTCTATAATCCCAGCACTTTAAGAGGCCAAGGCGGGCAGACCACTTGAGGTCAGGAGTTCGAGACTAGCCTGGCCAACATGGTGAAACCCCGTCTCTACTAAAAATACAAAAATTAGCTGAGTATGGTGGTGCATCCCTGTAGTCCCATCTACTTGGGAGGCTGAGGCAGGAGAATCACTTGAACCTGGGAAGCGGAGATTGTGTTGGAACCGAACTCTCGATTCCCTCCTGGGCAGGGGTCGTCGCGAAGGATCACCGACACGAGGTTCACAGCAGAGAGTTATTTATTACTAGCA
>NW_012116599.1:3894039-3895717 GCF_000951035.1 Colobus angolensis palliatus | reverse complement strand
CCAGGATGGTCTCGATCTCCTGACCTCGTGATCCGCCCGTCTCGGCCTCCCAAAGTGCTGGGATTACAGGCTTGAGCCACCGCGCCTGGCCTACACTTAAATTCTTTATACCAAATGAAGGGAAACTATTTTATCATTATAATCTTGGAGAATTTTACCCTTGTTTTATCTGACTCTTAAAGACGAAAGAAGTGATTAATATGGGATTGGTCTATAAACACGGAATCCCCTATTCTCCCTAAAAGGAATAGGGGATGTGCTCCCCTGAGCAATAGCGGATGTGAAGTTTTATTGGGCTATTATAGTAAATCGGCAAGTCTGTCTAAACACATTCTTTTATAACTTCCATTTCAGTTGAAACTTTTATCTCTCACACATTTCCCTACTAGACGTTTGATACCCTCTGAAAGAAAGAATTTGTATACATAACTATGTTTCAGGGCTGGCCGCTGTTTGTATTTGACTGGATAAAGTTAACTTTGAACAAGAGTTATCTGGTGATTTTTATTTTAAAAAGGAAACCCTCCCAATATAGTTACATTATTTGTCTAATCAAGTATGGTTTACAGAATAAAAATTTCACATGCATGTTCCAACCTACATGTGATCAGGATATGTGACAACTACCGAGGTTCTGGAGTTGTAAAAGTTAGAATCATTTCTGTAGTTAATAAAACCCAATTAATATGGGTATTACACATCAAATCAGTCTCCACAGCTGTCCCGTTGTGTTTGCCCTCCACGAGTTTCTTTATTTGTTTCTTCATTTATTTATTCACCAAGCTTTGAAAAACCTAGTATGTGTCAGGCACTGGGAATCTAAAGGTAAATAGAACTGTAGCCCTTCCCCTTTGGAGAAAGATATTCAAGGGTAGTTGTTGCAATATGCTAAGTTCTGTAACATGGATATGAATGTAGTGAGGCCTACAGGCGTCAGAGAAGACTTTTGGAGGGAGCAATGCTTATACCAATTTATAAGAAGCAGGAATTCACCAGGTGCCAAGCGGGGATGAGGTTTAGGCACAGACATTTAAGAGGCAATTTACATGTGAAAAGGCAGAAGAATGCAGCTTGTTGGGGAAGCTGCAAGCAATTGGATGCAGCTGGAGATCTGTTCTCTTTGGGAGGTATACCAGCCAGCCACGGAAGGCCTGTCAGCAATGGGGCTCTGGAACCCCTTGGTGTCAAGCCCAGGAGCTGGGGCTTTATTCTGCAGGGCAGACAGTGGGAACCCTGAAGGGCTTTACAGCTCTGTAAGTAAAAGTGGTGGTGGTTGTGGTAAGTGGTGAAGAGGAAGGTCAAGGTGGGAGAGGGGTGAAGAAGAAACACAGAGGTAAATAACGCTATGGGCAGAGGCTATCCAGTGGCTCACCTTAAAAAATAGGGATGATAAGCCTGGCCGAGTGGCTCACGGATGTAATCCCAGGGCTTTGGGAGGCTGAGGCGGGTGGATCACGAGGTCAGGAGATCGCGACCATCCTGGTTAACACGGTGAAACCCCGTCTCTACTGAAAATACAAAAAATTAGCCGGGTGTGGTGGTGGACACCTGTAGTCCCAGTTACTTTGGAGGCTGAGGTAGGAGAATGGCGTGAACCCGGGATGCGGAGCTTGCAGTGAGCCGAGATGGCGCCACTGCACTCCAGCCTAGGTGACAGAACCAGATTCCATCTCAAAAA
>NW_012116599.1:3886480-3893154 GCF_000951035.1 Colobus angolensis palliatus | reverse complement strand
CAAGGCCATGGTTGAGCTGGTATCATGTAGATGGGGCACATGACATGGGTAGTAGGGGAAGCCAAGGCCATGGTTGAGCTGGTATCATGTAGATGTGAGCAGCATCTCCATGGAGGTCTGGATCAGGAGAACACTGGACCCTTTCCTTCTGGAGTGATGATGATGTTAGAATGAGTCCAAAGTTGTTCTACTTGTGTTGGAATGATCCATCAGGAAGCCAGCCCATCCACGGGGGAATGGCTGCTGGAGACAAGAGGGGAAGAAAGAATCTCCAAGTGACTGGAAATGGTGACTAGGGATTATAAGGGAGGAAAATATCTTTTCATCCTAATTTCATGGCCTAAGGGTCCTAAAACAAATGACTGATTAACAAAAGAAAAGCATACAAATGTATTTAACGTAAGTTTTACGTAAGGAAGTGAAGACCTGAAGAAACAGTTAAGCCGGTGTTTGTTTGTTTGTCTGAGACAGGGTCTCACTGTGTTGCTCAGGCTGGAGTACAGTTGCACAGTCATGACACAATCATGTTTCTCTGCAGCCTCAATCTCCCCTGGCTCAAGGCTCAGGTGATCCACCTCAGCCTGCCAAGTAGCTGGGACTACAAGCATGCATCACCATACCCGGCTAATTTTTCTGTTTTTTGTGGAGACAGGGATTTGCCATGTTGCTCAGGTTGGTCTCAAAATCTTGGGCTCAAACAATCTGCCTTGACCTCCCAAAGTGCCAGAGTGTTTTCTATAGTAGGTTTGATAAGGAGTGGACAGTCATGGAGAAATAAGAGACAACAAAGAGTGTGATCTAATGGTAATTAACTGCGGGAAACTAAGTAAGGCCCGCCTGTCCAGATGCTTCTCTGTGCCCCTTCATCTTCAGAGATAAGGGTGTTCCTTTCCTCTGGTACAGGAAAGGTACCCCTCACATGAGGGTTGTATGACTTGCTTCAGGGGAGAAGGGCAGGGGAAGATCAGAAGACCTTCCTTCTTCTGCATTTTCTCATATTCCTTCATTTAAAATATTCTGTAGTAGTGTGTCGTGAACCTCATCATTTGAGGAGCTAGCAGAGTCCCTGTAGAAATGTTCCCAGGCAGGGCCGGGCGCAGTGGCTCACGTCTGTAATCCCAGCACTCTGGGAGGCCGAGGTGAGTGGATCACAAGGTCAGGAGATCGAGACCATCCTGGCTAACACGGTGAAACCACATCTCTACTAAAAATACAAAAAATTAGCCGGGCATAGTGGTGGGTGCCTGTAGTCCCAGCTACTGGGGAGGCTGAGGTGTGAACTAACTAACTGCTTGTTAGTGCTGGGCAGGTGGTGATGAAGAGCAGTGGGTGATGGGGAAAGTGGGAACTAGATGCTCAAGATCACTTGAGACCAGGAGATCAAGACCAGCCTGGGCAATGTACTGAGACCTCACCTCTACTAAAAATAAAAACAGCCGCTGGACTGATGCGTTCCTGTAGTCCCAGGTACTCCAGAGGCTGAGGCAGGAGGATCCCAGGAGGTCAAGGCAGCAGTGAGCTATTGATGCAGGATTTTTCTCAGCCCTTTTGCTGAACTCCCAGCAGGGGCACCCTGTCTACTCGGCCGGCCATGCTCAGCCCCTTGCAGGAAGGAGCACATGAGCAAGCGAGTGTAGGACCCTACTGGTCACTCTGCTGAAACAGGAGCAAGCTCCATGCAGGGCCCGGGGCCAGACCAGGTGTGTCTCCTCAAGCAGAATGCAGCAACACCCAGGCAAGAGTGCTCACGACCCCGAAGCCCCAGAGTAGGTGTTAGTATGCTAATTAGTTATTTTAGTTCTGCCGTGCACAGCTCAGTGGATGGTCATTTTAATAATATTATTTCTTCTGATCTATGGATCAGAAGAATTAATGCCAGAATTAATGCATGGAATGTCTTTACATTTTTTGTGTGTCTTCTTCAATAAGATATTAAGACTTTAGAAAACATTGTTAGAGGTGGCTGATGTCAGTATTGAGAAGAAAATATGAAACATTCTAAATTAACATCTTTTGTTTTGTTTTGAGATAGAGTCTTGCTCTGTCACTCAGGCTGGAGTGCAGTAGCGTGATCATGGCTCACTGCAGCCTCGACCTCCTGGACTCAAGTGATCCTTTCACCTCAGCCTCCCAAGTAGCTGGGACCACAAATGTGTGGTACCATGCCCAGCTAATTTTTTGGGGGGCGGGGGATGGAGTCTTCCTCTGTCACTCAGGCTGGAGTACAGTGGCATGATCTTGGCTCACTGCAACCTCCGCCTCCCAGGTTCAAGCGATTCTCATGCCTCAGCCTCTTGAGTAGCTGGGATTACAGGCATGCACCACCACGCCTGACTAATTTTTGTATTTTTAGTAGAGATGGGTTTTCACCATGTTGGCAAGGCTGGTCTCAAACTCCTGGCCTCAAGTGATCCATCCACCTTAGCCTCCCAAAGTGCTGGGACTATAGGTATGAGCCACTGTGCCCAGCCCCAGCTAATTAAAAAAAATATTTTTTGTAGAGATGGAGTCTCACTGTATTGCCCAGGCTGGTTTCAAGTTCCTAGGTTCAAGGAATCCTCCCACTTTGGCCTCCCAAAGTGCTGGTATGACAGGCATTAGTTACTGTGCCTGGCCTGACCTCTTTTTTGTACAGTCAAATCAGTATCAGAAGAGAGGAAAATGTCTAATCTGGTTGCATTCACTTCATTATTTTAATACAGGTGGAAGTTGGGAGTAACTCTGTTGAACCAATTAACCAGGGGTCTTCTTCGTTTCTCTAGTGCAACTGGTCATGATTAGCAAATATTTACTGAACAGAAGTGAATTCATTGAGCATTCCTTATGTGCACAGAACCATGCCAGGCATTGTCAGGAATAGAGCAGGATTATAAGGCAAGATCTCTGCAGCTTGAGGTTTATAGTCTCTCTAAGGAGATTATTGATGCAATGACCAGCAAATAATAGACCAGAAGAGCATGTGTTATTTACGATATTGAGCTGCTCAGCACTCTGCTCTGGCTTGTCTCCTCTCTTTATACTCACCCTGTTGGTGACCTCACACAAGGCCTTTTATTGGCTTTGAATAGTGTCTTTATGGTGTTGACTCTCAAATGTGTATCTTCCACCCAATGTTCTTTCATCTGCATCTCAAATTTATATGTTCAAGACACCCTCCACCAAACCTTCTCCTTGACCAAGTAGCATCCTCCCAGTAAACATCACCACCCACCTGGCTGTTTAAGCTGTGCAAGCCAGAAACCTGTGAGTATTTTCATTTCTTCCCTTCTCTCATCTCTCACATCAAGTTTACCCCAAGCCTTATGGGCCCCACCTCTTCTATCTCCCAAATAATTCCATTTATTTTCACCATCTCTGCTGCCTCAATGCTAGATTGAACCACTATTGGCCCTCACAGCATTAAAGTAGCAGCCTCTTAACTGGTCTTCTGACACAACCCATTCTTCTCTTAGCAGTTGATGTCAAAAACATTAATCGGATTATATCACTCATTTAGAATTCTTTGCTAGAATCCATATGAGGGATAAAATTGCATAAAACTATATACATGTATACAAATGAATGAACGCATGTAAACATTAGTAAAAGCTGAGGCCAGGCGTGGTGGCTCACACCTGTAATCCCAGCACTTTGGGAGGCCGAGAAGGGCAGATCACAAGGTCAGGATATCAAGACCATCCTGGCTAATGTGGTGAAACCCCTTCTCTGCTAAAAATACAAAAACAAAATTAGCCAGGCATGGTGGCGGGCACCTGTAGTCCCAGCTACTTGGGAGGCTGAGGTGGGAGAATGGCGTGAATCTGGGAGGTGGAGCTTGCAGTGAACTGAGATGGTGCCACTGCATTCCAGCCTGGGGGACAGAGTGAAACTCCGTCTCAAAAAAAAAAAAAGCTGAATGAGACCTGTATCTAGTTAATAGTATTGCACCAATGTGAATCTCCTGATTTTGATATAAGATACTATATATATATAGTATATATCAAATACAATATATACATATATTTTACTATATATATGTGTATATATATACTATACACACACACACATATATATATAGTACAATATATGTGTATGTGTATATATATATGTGTAAGATGACACCACTGGGGGAAGCTGGATGTACACAGAAATCTGTGTACTAACTTGGCAACTTCCTGTGAATCTATATTTAGTTAAAAACAAAATGTTTTTTAAACATTTGCAATCATCCATTGGCTTCTGCTGCAGCAAATCTAACCCTTTACCACAGCCTACAGAAGCCATTGCCTGCTGTGACTCCTGCCAACCTCCTTTGTAACCCCACCAACCCCATATCATTCTCCTAGCAGTTACCCTGCCTCAGCTACACTGTATTCCTAGCAGTTCCCAAAACACAGCAAATGTCTTTCTGTCCCAGGACATTGTGTATGCTGCCCCAGCTGCCTAGAATCTATTCCTATGGCTGGTTCTTCCTCATTTTTCAGAGAAGTCTTTACTGACATCTCATTTATACCAGAGCCCCACTCGGTTCTTTTCCTTAACAGAACTGTTGTGAGTTGTAATGAGTACTAGCTTAGTATTCATTGATACTTACATTCTAGTGAGAGCAAGAGCAAATGCAGAGATCATCTCTGCTTTATTTGTTAATGTATTCCTGTTCACTAGTGTAGTGCTTGGCCTATAATCTGTTCAATTCATCGTTATTGATAAAAAGAAAGAAAGAAAAATAAATATGCTTTAGGGTCCCAGAAAGTGGGGGTATCAGTTTTGAAGGGAGCTTTCAAAAAGTTGCATGCAAGAGCTTGCTAAAATTCAAATTAATGCAGGGTATTGTGTTTGTTGAAATGTTGCTGGTGTATGTGTGTGTGTGTGTGTGTGTGTGTGCATATGTACAGTTAAGATTCTGCCTTTGAAATGTACATGTATGTCATGGATATGTACAGTTCTATTTTATGTTTTATTTGCTTTGAAATTTTGCAATCTATTATATAAAACGAATGCACGAACTACTGTAAAGTCTAAACTTTTTTTTCACAAAAGAACTTTGAATTCATTTGGACTCATTTTACCTAACATTTTTATGCAGGATAAAGGAGGGAGATACTGCAGTTAGGCTACTTTATATTTTTATTTTTAAATTTTTTATACAGATGGGGTTTCATTTCTTGCTTAGGCTGGATTCGAAATCCTAGGCTCAAGCAATCCTCCTGCCTCAGCCGCCTAAGTAGCTGGAACTACAGGTGCACACTACCATGCCCAGCTTAGACAACTTTATTTTAAAACAATATTGTTTTATTTTTATAAAAGTTCTAAATGTACATTTCAGATAATTTGGAAAATACAAAAAGATAAAAATGAAAAACATCATAGTTATTCCATTATTCAGAGATTCACTTTTTTTTTGTAACTGTTCTTCCTATAGATTTCTTTATCAAAATTAGA
Source organism: Colobus angolensis palliatus (assembly GCF_000951035.1). Classification (NCBI taxonomy): domain Eukaryota; kingdom Metazoa; phylum Chordata; class Mammalia; order Primates; family Cercopithecidae; genus Colobus; species Colobus angolensis. The sequence goes on along the minus strand of NW_012116599.1, from coordinate 3,887,733 downwards.
AATATACTATGTATGAAATATTATATCGTTACCTTTTTTTTTTTTTCCGTCACCCAGGCTGGAGTGCAGTGGTGCGATCTCGGCTCACTGCAAGCTCTGCCTCCCAGGTTCACGCCATTCTCCTGCCTCAGCCTCCTGTAGCTGGGATTACAAGCACCCGCCACCACATCTGGCTAATTTTTTGTACTTTTAGTAGAGACAGGGTTTCACCGTGTTAGCCAGGATGGTCTCGATCTCCTGACCTCGTGATCCACCCTCCTCCGCCTCCCATCATGCCTGGGATTATAGGCATGAGCCACCACGCCCAGCCTATATCCTTACTTTTAAAATTTAACATTAACATAAGCAGTTTTACATCAGTGGGTAGTATTAGAAAGTAGCTTCTAAAATGATAATGTTGGCCGTGAGAGGTGACTGACATCTGTAATCCCAGCACTTTGGGAAGCTGAGGCGGGCAGATCACTTGAGGTCAGGAGTTCGAACCCAGCATGGCCAACATGGCAAAATCTTGTCTCTACTAAAAGTAAAAAATTAGCTGGGTGTGGTGGTGCATGCCTGTAAACCCAGCTACTTGGGAGGCTGAGGCAGGAGAATCCCTTGAACCCAGGAGCGGGAGGTTACAGTGAGCAGAGACTGTGCCACTGCACTCCAACCTGGGTGACAGTGTGAGAATCTCTTTCCTGCATCCTCCCTACACAAAAAAAGATAATGCCATAATTTATTTCACTGTTCTCCTAGTGTATGGATACATTCTAACTTATTATTATCCTATTTGAAATTTAGGCATTTTTTTTCTACTTTTACAGATTCGCACTGTGACAATATTATCCTAAACTTCCTGCACTTTTATTTCCTTACTTTTTTTGGAGAGAAATGTTAGTATTTGGTTCTGGTTTCCTGAGCTTTAAGTTGGAGAGAAAAGTGGAGGCAGTGGGTTAATTTAAATTTCCAGAGCATTCCTTTGCATCAGTGCAAAGTTAAATTTTTTGAATAGATACCTGTATTTTGGCTGGTCCCATGGTGCCAGAGGAATTTAGGGCATGATTAAAAGAGATGAAAGGAAACAGTGTCAAGACCTAGAAAATCTAGTGTGTTGAGCCTGAAAACAGGATTTCAAGCTTAGTGAATTCTACATTCATGGCTACACATCCTGTCAGATTTAGGCCACTGCGTGAGCATCTGTGGAAGATATCAATGGAAAATACCATTGATATTTAAGATACACACACACACACACACACACATATGTGTGT
>NW_012116599.1:3826147-3886225 GCF_000951035.1 Colobus angolensis palliatus | reverse complement strand
GGCTAATTTTGTATTTTTAGTAGAGACGCAGTTTCTCCATGTTGGCCAGGCTGGTCTCAAACTCCCGACCTCAGGTGATCCACCTGCCTTGGCCTCCCAAAGTGCTGGGATTAGAGGCATGGGCCACCGTGCTCGGCATAAGATATGTATTTTTCAACCTGAAAGCAAATGAACAATTGAAATTACAATAGGATGATAGGTTTTCTGGAAATGTAGTCATTTTTATTCTTAATGAGGTAGATGATTACTAGTGTGAGTCAGATAAGTATTTTTGGCTTTTCCATCTGTGTCTTAAAGTATTTAATTTCAAAATTATGTTGACTGAGCACAGGGAGGAATTTTTCACAGGTTTGATTGTGGTGAAATACAGTGCGTTAATAACAAGGTAAACAATGTCAGAGCCAAGCGTGGTGGCTCATGCCTGTAATCCTTGCACTTTGGGAAGCCGAGGTGGGAAGAGCACTTGAGCCCAGGAGTTCCAGATTAGCCTGGGTAACACAGTGGGACCTCATCTCTACAAAAGATTTTTTAAAAAATTAGCCTGGTGTGGTGGTGGACTTGAGTCCCCAGTTCTCGGGAGGCTGAGGTAGGAGGATCACTTGAGCCTGAGAGGTCAAGGCTGCAGTGAGCCACGATTGTGCCACTGTACTCCAGCCTGGGTGAGAGAGTGAGACCCTATCTCAAAAAAACAAGCAAGCAAACAAACACCAAAGTCCTGTGTGTGTGTGTGTGTGTCTGTGTGTGTGTGTGTGTGTGTGTGTGTGTGTGTTTATAGACAAAAAAACTTTAGTGTAGAATTATATATTCTGGAGATCATGGAATTCAGTATGTCCCTGTAGGTTGGAAGTTTCTTCTTAGACCCCTTAAGAGCCTATGTGATGACTGGGGACAAGTCAGTAAATCCAGAACAACAAAGCCTGGCATAAATACTCCTATCTTCAAAGCTGCAGTTCCAGTAGAGTTAAATTCCTTTAACACTGTATTTCCTGTTGTTCAGGAGCCTGCATTGATCACAGAGATAGGAATGTCACAATGCTTGTGTCATGCTTTCCTTTGAAGGCATGCTTGGGTGTTAACCAATTACTAGGCAAATGGACTATTGTTTTTAAGATTTTTTTTAAAGCGTGTTTGTTGATATTATGATTAGGCTATTTAAGGAAATCTTTTAAAGATGTTTTCTGAGTATCCTTCTGTAAAGTCAGAGATAAAATTAATATAAATGGTAGTGTGGAGAGCAGTGGTGTTAGCTCTTTTGACAAGAATGTGGTGCTAATGAGGGCACCATTCCCTAAAGGCCAGAAAAACAATTCTATCCATGCCAAATGGGTAATTCTCCCAACCATCACCAGCTTTTTCAAAACTTGAGGCTGTTTGTCATGAGAGGAGCATGGTCAAGGGGAGAAAATGGAGCAGCCCAAACTTACCTGAGTTTTCATCAGGACCGTTTTGAATATGATGACTTTCTTTTCAGTTAACAGAGAGTTGAAAATATGCCTCGTTAATTAACCCTGGCTTTACCTTGCAAATGCCAGATATCAGCTAATACTTCGGGTGAACACAAAGAGGACACAGTCTGTGCTTACAGAGGGAGGACATGCAAGGTGTTGAGTGCCTGCAGGAAGCCCTGGGGGTGGCATTTGCAAATATGCCTTCTGTCCAATAGCCCGTAGCTCGCTTTGTGCATGGCTCTCACTGCATTGCAAGCAGTCAGAAAATGTTCATTGATGAGATCAGGAACAATGATGCCTGCCCTTTCAAAACCACATCTGACTGTCTCTCCACCTTCCAGCCCACCCAGAGGAGAATCCATAGCTGGCATAACCTATGAGTGGAGAAAAGGAAGCTGAGAAAGGATTTTCTGATCACGTCTTTAACACTTTAAAAAGTAATTTACTGGGAGAACCTAACTGTGGCTTTTTTTCCTCCATGCTTTCTCCCATCATGCTTACTATTACTGCTTTATTGTTTGACACCAGCACACAGCCAAAACCAAGTATTGTTGGAGACATTTTTTCCTTTTTCTTTTTCTTTTTTTTTTTTTTGAGATGGAGTCTCACTCTGTCACCCGGGGTCTCGGATCACTGCAACCTTCACCTCCCAGGTTCAAGTGATTCTCCTGCCTCAGCCTCCCAAGTAGCTGGGACTACAGGAATGCACCACCACACATGGCTAATTTTTGTATTTTTAGTAGAGACAGGGTTTCACCACATTGGCCAGGCTGGTCTTGAACTCCTGACCTTGTGATCCGGCTGCCTTGGCCTCCCAAATTGCTGGGAGACATTTTAAAAATTAACAACAATGCTATAAAAATATACATTCATGAAATTAGTAATCTCTGCTTTCAGATTATCCTAATACCCAAATGTAAAGTGTTTCATTTCTGTTAAGAAATATAGCTTCCATGGTACTACAGAGTTTTACCACTTACTATAAGAGTAAATGGACATGGTAAAGCAATTCAAAGGATGTCAAATAATGGCTGCTCTTTTCCTTAATGAAATCTCAAGGTCTGTTTACTTTGGATGGCCAATGAGCATAGTAGACTCTAATTAGCTAATTTATTTAATCTACTATTTTTCTCAAAGTTATCATGGATATCATATTTCTTCCCTAAGTACTGACTATGCATCACTGAAAAGTAAGACCATTTTCCTACCCACCTACAATACCATCATCACATCTAACAAAATTAGTAGCATTTAATATTCATTTTATTTTCAAGTTTCTCCAGTTGTCCCTAAATGTCATTTACAGTTGGCTTATTTGAACCAGATCCAGTCAAGGTCCACACACTGTGTTTGGTTATTATAGCTCTTAAGTCTCCTTTAACCTAGACTAGGCCCTTCCCTCTCTCTCCACATCACTGACTTAACAAGGAAATCTGGCTAGCTATTCTGCAACACTTAGCCTTACTTTATTAATTGTTAAGCATGAAGGCAACAATGGGCACACTAGTCTTGCCATCTCAATAAAAGTTGATATCTTTATTACATAATTGATCATTTTAACCTAGGGTTTATTGAAACCCAAACCCAAGAACAGAGAAAATGTAAAACAAAATAAAATCCCTGGCCGGGCACGGTGGTTCACGCCTGTAATCCCTGCAGTTTGGGAGGCTGAGGTGGGCAGATCACCTGAGGTCAGGAGTTCGAGACCAGCCTGGCTAACATGGCGAAAACCCATTTCTACTAAAAATACAAAAATTAGCCAGGTGTGGTGGTGCGTGCCTGTTGTGTTGGCTACTTGGGAGGCTGAGGCAGGAGAATTGCTTGAACCTGGGGGGCAGAGGTTGCAATGAACCGAGATCACACCAATGTACTCCAGCCTGGGTGACAGAGGGTGACTCCATCTCAAAATAGAATGAATGAATAAATAGATAAATAAAAGCCCTGACCTTGACTTGAGTACAGTTCTACATGTGGTAGTTCCGTGGCAAACTCCCTTTGATTAGTTCCATGAATCTGAGTCAATGGGCACTTTTCACTGATTTGGTGCCCAGTTCCTTCGAATGCCCACTGTGATTTCCTTCTACCTGTTCTTCATTCTCAGTTCACTTTGCAGACAGCCAGCAATCTTTACACCCTGGTGCTTTTAGGTATGCAATTCCCTCCCAGCTGTATAAGTTATCTCCCTGGTAAGAAGAATGTATTAAGTGGGAAGATGTTTCCTGAATTTACCTTTCAGTAGGTTATATCTGGTCTGCTTCTCTATCTACCCTGTTCTTACATGGAAAAGAAAGCCCCCATGACAGAATGGCAAATTAATGCAAGTATTCTCTCCAATAACTTTAAATTTTCCAGGGCCATGCAATGGGGATGTGGGACAAGCGTTCTTCATTCATAATGAAAGAAAATTGCTGTTAAAATAATGTGGCCAGGCATGGTGGCTCATGCCTGTAGTCCCAGCAATTTGAGAGGCTGAGGTGGGAGGATAGCCAGAGTTCAGGAGTTTGAGACCAGTCTGGGCAACAGAGTAAGACCCGATTTCTACAATATCCGATTTCTAAAAATTAAAAAAAAAATTAGCTGAGCACGGTAGCACCTGCCTATAGTCCTAGCTACTTGGGAGGCGGAGGCGGGAGGATCACTTGAGTCCAGGAAATCAAAGCTGCAGTGAACTAAGATTATGCCACTGCACTCAGCCTGGGTAACAGAGCGGGACCCTGTCTTTCTCACTCTATGTATGACTCCTACACGAAATATTTAGAAAATGATACCCACTGGTTAACTAGTATGGGTTAAATTTTTTCCTTTTTTTAATCTTTGGACTAAAGTGCCTCAATTAGACTGCTTTCTAGTTACAGTTAAAACCATATTAAACTCGGGTGAGCCAAGGCAATCTATTTTCCTTTGTCTTACACTCTCAATCTAAAAGGTCAGGAAATTGGACTAGACTTCTTTTTTGTTTGTTTGTTGTGTTATTTTTGCGGGGTGGTGGGGAGGTTTGTTTTTGTTTTGAGACAGGGTCTTACTCTCTCGCCCAGGCTGGAGTGCAGTGGCACGATCTCAGCTCACTGCAACCTTCGCCTCCCGGGTTCAAGCGATCCCCCCCACCTCAGCCTCCTGAGTAGCTGGAATTACAGTTGTGTGCCACCATGCCTGGCTAATTTTTGTAATTTTTAGAGACAGGGTTTCACCATGTTGCCCAGGATGGTCTCCAACTTCTGAGCTTAAGTGATCCACCTACCTTGGCCTCCCAAAGTGCTAGGATTACAGGTATGTGCCGCACTGTACCTGGCCCCGGACTAGACTTCTAAGGTCCCATACAGCTGTTGAGCTTGATGACTTAAGACATTAATAGCAACTACAATTTTTTCATTTTGTCTCTTCCCTCCTCCCATTAGTAGCCTCTTCTGACAAGCTCTTGTCTTTCTGTGTGTAGGGAGCCTCTGTAATGGTTAAGGAGCCACCAGTCAAGAAGTCCCTGCCTGTTCTTTGCTGGGCACGGGCTCACGCCTGTATTCCCAGCACTTTGGGAGGCTGAGGTGGGTGAATCACCTGAGGTCAGGAGTTCGAGACCAGCCTGGCTAACATAGCGAAACCCCATTTTTTACTAAAAATACAAAAATTAGCCAGGCATGGTAGTGTATACCTGTAATACCAGCTGCTGGGGAGGCTGAGGCAGGAGAATCGCCTGAACCCAGGAGGCAGAGGTTGTAGTGAGCTGAGATCATGCCACTGAACTCCAGCCTGGGTGACACAGGGAGACTCCATCCCTCCCACCGCCCCCCCCAAAAAAAGTCCCTGTTCTTAATCATCAAGTAGGACTTTGCTGAACAGACAATTTCTATCCTGTAGGCTTTAGATTTTCCTTATATAGAAACTACTCAACTTTCTACTTAAGAACAGTAAATCCAAATGCATTTATGTTAAAATGTGTGTTCTCATAAAGTCACTTAGAACTGGTTGGATTAAAAATATGGAGCAAGCACATACGGTAGTACCAAATGAAATCACTGAAATTCAGTACACACATTGCCTACGCTAAGGAAAGGAAGGCATTATCGGGCATAGACCCTGTGCCAGGGACATGCAAGCTCATTATCTCACTAATCACCACGAGCTGGTTGGCCTGTTTTGGGAATGGGCAAAGCCACTTGGCCTTGTGCATAACACAGCGAGGATTCCAGCTCGGGTCCTCTTCCCACCCAGACCAGTTCTCTTCCCACTGTTCAAACTCAGCTTTTAAAGTTGTGTATTTGAGCAATATTATTGTTTATATTTAGACTGTGTGTAATTCAAGAGCTGCCCCCATTTTTCTCATATATTATCCCACGGAATAGATACCATAGATAACTTTAGAAAGCTTTTCAAAATGATTCATATTTGGAGGAAAATTCAGCCACAAGATGTTTGTACCAGGCAGCCATAGAAACCACAGTCTCAGTTTGCGTCTTATAAAAATTCCTTCATGAAGCTGAATAGACCCAAAATTCCTGTTTCAGGCTTTAAAAATGGATTGGTTATTAATGTGAATGGTTATTTCCTCCCCTTCTATTTTTGCTGTCTGGTCGGCACAGCCGTGGCCTTTTCAAGCAGCTGGGATATAAATATAAAGTGGGAATGGAGGCCCATTAGGAGTAGAGGAAGAACAGCTGACGGAGTACAGCAAAACCCCAGGCTCTGCAGGGCCGACCAACCCGTCCAGGCACGCTGGTTTCGGTCGGATTGACTAGTCAGCTTTACGTGGAACAGGCTTTAATGATTTACAGGTTGGCATAAGAAGCCTTGTTTCTTGCCACGAGACTGTCCATCTCTATTTGTAATCTACATGGTAATTAAAGCCAGACTTTTTGACGGAGCATCATCTTTGGCAAATAGTGAGGTGTGGAATTAGCCCCTTTCTAGCTTATTTTTAAAGGTGCACCTTAAGTGTTTAAAAATTGTTTATGGTTAAAAGTCAGTTGGCATCATCCTTACCAATTTATAGATGTGTCACTTCATAAATGCAAGTCCTGAATTTGGAAAGGCGCTTGTCTAAAAGCAAAGTGAACATTTATAACAGCATTTGTAATTTCTCTTGCACACCCTTGGAAGGATTTCTGTTTTTGTTATTTTGTTTTGTTTGTTTCAGGAGGGATCATTTCTTAAACTTCTCATGAGGGAGGATTGCTATTGCTGATTAATGATGGTTGACTTACGAGTCAAATCGCGGACAAAGAGCTAACATTTTTCTATCAGGGGACTAGAGGTCACGTAATGCATCAAGCAGAAAATTCACCATATATATTCAGCTCCCACCTTACGGTTGCACACATTTGTGAAGTACCCACTAGGTGCTAGGCATTGTGCCAATGGTTGGTTGCACAGATGTGATCTTAGCCCTCCAGGAGCACACAGCTGTTTTCCCCAGTTCAGTGAATCCCATTTTTTGTAAAATTTTTAAAAAGTGTATATTTTTTAAAATATATATTCATTCTTTTTTCTACTACGATAATTAGAGATTCTTTTGGCATTACATATCTAGATGTCATATGATGAAAACTTCTATTCTCCCATTTTTTCCACTTGTTTCTCAGTTTTCTCATCTGTAAAATGGGCATAATGATAGTACTTACCTCATAAGGTTGTGGTGAGGATTAAATTAGTTAGTATGTATCAGTGTTTAAAACAATACCTGGCACAAAGTTAAGTGTTCAATAAGTATTAGCAACTGTTCTTATCGTCTGTCCAGTAATTATCTGGATTTGCTGCTTCTTTGGGTTTCTGGGAGCATTCTGAATCACATGGCATTTTTCCAGAGGCTCCTCCATCAAACACCTTTTTGCCAACACCCTAGCCAAACTTGTTCTTACAGAAATTCCTGTCTTAGCACATGGTACCACCAGTCACATAAACCAGCCCTTCATTCCACCATGCTCCCACCTGCCACAGGGCCTTTGCATAGGCCAATTTTGGCCCAATTCTCCCAGTTAACTCCTACTCCTCTTCAAAGAGCACAGCTCAAGCTTCTTCTGCTAAGATGGTCTCTGACTTCCATGAATAGGTCACATCTTATGTACTATTTGTTTAGTATTTATTACAGGTGCCATGTTACATTTAATTGTTAAAGTATTTGATTAATGTCTGACTTTCCCACCAGAATATAAGCACCATGAGAACCAGGGCTGTATCAATTTTTGTTAATCATTATATCTGCTGCATCTAGCCCAGTTTCTGAACTACACAGTAGTCGTTAAGAAACATTAGAATTGGGGTTTGAAGGCTATAGTTCATGTGTTATTCAAATTGGTTCATGTATTATTTATTATTTAATTATACATCTAATACATGGTGTTTATTAGATGTGAAATTTATCTGTGATAAGTTTATCTGTGATAATAATGCAGAAATATAGGAAGTAAGAAATGAACCTGCTCTTAGACTCTGTGATTTTTATCTCCCAGAGGTAGTCACTATTGATATCCTATGAATACAAGTTTGGCTTATATTCTTCCAGGCTTTTTTTCTATGTTTACCAGTCATACACACATATACATACGCACATATATAGTTCTTATAGGAAAATAGAATCATATGCTATATGTGCTTTTGTTTCATTTAACACTGAGATGAAGCCATCTTTTGAGGTCTGTGCATAACAAAGAGGTCTAAAAGATCCTATAATGAGCACTTCTGTACTTACTACCCCTCTTAATAAAGAAGTATTATCAATGCACTTGTCTTATTCCCCTGCACACACATGAGGCAACCCTCGACTTGAATTTGCTGTTTCTCATCCCCAGGTTTTTCTCTATTCTTTGATTACTGAGGTTCATATCTATAACCACTGGAGGGTTTTTTCATATTTCCAAATTTTATATCAGTGGTATAATTCTGTATGCACTTTCTGCAACTTGCTTATTTCACTCAACATTATGTTTGCAAGTTTCATTCAAACTAAAATGGGGAGGGTTTATTTTCCTTAACATAAATATGTTACTGTAAGAATATAATATAATTGATGATCTGTTCTTCTATTGGTGCACATTAATTTTTTAATTTTAATTTTTTTTTTTTGAGACAGGATCTCCCTCTGCAGCCCGGGCTTGAGTGCAGTGGCATGATCATAACTCAATGCAGCCTTGATCTCCTGGGCATGGGCTCAGGTGATTCTCCCACCTCAGTCTCCCAGGTAGCCGGGACTATAGGCACGGACTACCACACTCGGCTAATTTTTTGCATTTTTTTTGTAGAGGCAGGGTTTTGCCATGTTGTCCAGGCTGGTCTCAAACTCCTGGGCTCAAGTGAGTCACTTGCCCTGTTCCCCCAAAGTGCTGGGATTACAGATGTGAGCCACTGTGCCTTGTCTAGTATGCCTTTAGAGAGTCCTCTCTCCTCACCCCTGCCTCCTTGGTTTTTTTTTTTTTTTTTTTGGTATTTCAATCAATGCAGCTACAAACAGTTTGAATCTGTCTTCTTTTGTGCATTTTCAGAGAATTTGTCCAGAGATTATGCTTGGAAGGGCAAGTGCTGAAGTACAGGTTATGTAAATCTTCAACCTTATTAGCTGTTGCCAAATCTAGTTCTGTTGAGGCTGAGAACACATCACTCCAAAATATGACTTAGGAGACTAGAATATGCCACCCCAAAATATACTTCTTTGGCATATTTTGAGCTGGTTATTCTGAGAAACTGCAGACACAGGAGTAGCTCTGAAAAGCTGTCCTATAGAAGAAATTTACATCTATTAAGGAAGTCTCTCTAGGTAAAAGTATCTGTATCAGTAAGAGGGCTGCTCTGAGACAGCTTTTATCACCTGGGAGACTTTTAATTAATTAATTAATTTGAAAAATGGATACATAATAATTGTATGTATTTATGGGGTACACATGATATTTTGATACATGCATAAAATGTGTAATGATCAAATCAGGGTAACTGGGATAGCCATCACCTCAAACATTTATCATTTCTTTGTATTGAGAACATTCCAAATATTCTCTTCCAGCTATTTTGAAATATACAACAAATTATTGTTAACCATAGGGCAAGACAACCTTTATTCACCAGACATTTCCTCCTCTCACCCTCCCATAACTTGCGTCTTCACCACTACCCAGATGCACCAAGCTTCTGTTCCTTTCTGTAGCTCACAATACTACAGAAGCTTTAATTATCTGAAAGTCTCATACTCTTCTTTGAGCCTCATATTTTGTGGGACTTCCATGTACACGTACATATTTAAATATGGTTTTTCTTTGTTAATCTGTCTCACGTCAATTTAATTTATAGCCTAGCCAAAGAACCTATAAGGGTAGAGGGAAGTCATTTTTCACTCCCCTACACCTCCAAAGTTTTTTTTCTTTCTTTTTTTTAGAGATGGGGTCTAATTCTGTTGCCCAGATTGAAGTGCTGTGGTACAATCATGGCTCCCGCAGCTTCAACCTCCTGGGCTCAAGTGATCCTCACACCTCAGTCTCTCAAGTAGCTAAGACCACAGGTGTGTTCCACCATATCTGGCTAATTTAAAATTAAAAAAAATTTTTTTTTGAAGAGACAGGGGTCTCACCATGTTGCCCAGGCTGTTTTTGAGTTCTTGGGCTCAAACAATCCTCCTGCTTTGGTCTCTCAACTTTCTGGGATCATAGGCAGGAGCCACCGTGCCCAGCCTCTTTCAGTGGTTTTGTTGTTGTTGTTTTTGAGATGGAGTCTGGCTCTGTCATCCAGGCTGGAGTACAGTGGTGTGATCTTGGCTCACTGCGACCTCTACCTTTCAGGTTCAAGCCATTCTCCTTTGTCAGCCTCCGTGTAGCTGGGATTACAGGCGCCCACTACCTTGCCCAGCTAATTTTTGCATTTTTAGTAGAGATGGGGTTTCGCCATGTTGGTCGGGCTGGTCTCCAACTCCTGACCTCAGGTGATCTGCCCGCCTTGGTCTCCCAAAGTGCTGGGATTATAGGCGTGAGCCACTGCGCCTTGCTGCTTTCGTTGTTGTTGTTGTTTTTACAGCTGTATAGTATTTCATTAAAATGATGTACACTACTTTATCTGTTCCCTATGGCACTTACTGGATTTTATTTGAGGAGTTAAAACAATGTGAAATGTAAAGTCTTTCATGTTGGGATGTCTACAGTAGCAGAGCACTTGGGAGCTTGGGGTATTTAGCTCCTTTGGTCCTCTCTGTTGAGAAAGTCAGGTTACTTACCACCATTGCTACTTGTTGTCTTCAACAAATGATGAAACTAAACCCGAGAATTTAGGAATCTCAGGTCCTCGCTGGGTGAGCAGCAGAACCAGGTGGAACGGCCAGCCCTCTGACTCACGGCGTGTTCCACGTGACTTCTCCGCCTTAGCTGAGAACTATAACTGACCAGAGCACGGGAAACAAAGTCACTGCAGAAGACCACAACAAAGAGTGAGGAGGAAACATGCCTTCTTTGTGTGCACCTGTGAAAACACAGGGTATCAGCTCACAGGCTGAGACTGGGCTGCATTGTCCTGGAGAAGGGGGAAACAGATGGCAATTTAAGAGGAACCTGATAGCATTGTTTGGGGCTGGGCAGGAGGCATCCTCTGGGAAACTAGGAGAGAAGCTTTCAGCTAAGAGCCACAGCAGCATGAAAAAGGCACTTACTGTGGCCACTTCCTCCTTCCCCACCTCTGCCCTAGAAGGAGCCCGGAGCCCGTGGGAGTGCACAGCCCTCCATTGTTTGCCTGGTGCTTTTTCTGCCAAAACTCCCAGGAGAAGCCCGGAGCCCTGACCCAAGGGCCTTTGGTGTGTGTGTGTGTTTGCGTGTGTGTGTGTGTGTATATGTGTGTGTGTGGTGGGGGAAGGGCTGAGCACAAGGATGGCACTGGCTTAGGAGTGCCCATCATAGGGAAGCACACATTAACCAGAAGTGATATGATTTAGCCATGTCCCCACCCAAATCTCATCTTGAATTGTAACTCCCGTAGTCCCCACGTGTTGTGGGAGAGACCCAGTGGGAGGTAATTGAATCACAGGGGTGGGTTTTACCTATGCTGCTCTCTTGATAGTAAATAAGTCTCACGAGATCTGATGGTTTCATAAGGAGTAGTTCCCCTGCACACGCTTTCTTGCCTGCCACCATGTAAGACGTGCCTTTGCTCCTCCTTCACCTTCCACCATGATTGTGAGGCCTCACCAGCCATGTGGAACTGGGAGTCAATTAAACCTCTTTTTCTTTATAAATTACCCGTCTTAGGTATGTCTTCATAGCAGTATAAAAATGGACTAAGACAAGAGGCATCTAGAGCATGGGACAGGAATAATGTTAGGGCTCTGAGAATAATCCTTACTCCTTGGATTTTTACGTGTCCTGAGCCTAAATGTCTCTACCTGAATAGCAACATGGTATTGTCCCCTTAGAAGTGGTGAGGGAGCATGGTTTAAACCCCAGAAATCCAGGCTCTGCCAATAACCAATTGTGTGGTGTTGGGAAAGTCTCTCAGCCTCCCTGGGATTCTGATCCCTTAAGAGATGCTAATATTCCTTCATTTGTGACAGATCCATTTAGTGCCTATGCTGTAGGTTCAGGGTTAGAGGCTGCAGTCAGGGGTTAAAAAAAATAAGCACCATGTGGTCCCTTCTCCACACCTTTTCTCCAAGTAGTGCCCCAGGTTCTAGAATGCCTAGCCCCTGGTCAGCAAGTGAGCATCACACAAAGAACCAGAGTTAAGGTTGTTTGGGAACAAGGAAAACAGAGGCTTGAATGGCTCTGAGGTTCACTTGGTGACAGCTGCTTCTTTGAGTTTGCCTAATTGAGAGGGGGGAATGAGTCACAAATGTTAGCCTGAAACACTAAAAGATGCTGTCTGCCCAGCCAAGGCCACGTTCTGAAGTCCTCATAACACACTCCACTCACCATTTTGCCCTGGGTGCCACTTAAACATTGCTTGTCTCTTAAACTGGGTACTCCTGGAATCCCATCCTCTTCCTTCTTCTGTTCTTGTTGTGTCTTCTCTTTCTGGGTAGTCACATCCTTTCCCATGGCTGCCTGAAGACTAGCGGTTCCCCAATTCCTATTTTCTGGTTTACTGCTTCCTTCAAAGCTGCAGTGAAAAGGCCACTGGACATCTCAACTCTGACTGTCCCACGGGCATCCACGCACAACACAACTGCCCTGCACTCCTCATCCTCACTCCCAACTGCCCTCCTTTCCAGTATTCCTTATTTGGTGACTGACAGCCTCACCCAAACATCTGCAAGTACCACCCTAGAATGCCTCCTGGACTAGCCACTGCGGTTTTCTGCCTGCATCCAACCAGCTAACAAACCTGTCCTTTGACTTTGCATATCTTGCTGGACCTGTGGCTTCCTCAAAGCATCACTTCCCTTTTCATGCTGACTTTTAGGTGGTTCTGGTCAGATTCGAATAAAGTGGCCTGCAAGGCCCTTCTTGATCAGGTCCCTGGCTTCCTTCCACCCACCTCTTCATTGAACCTCCACTCCAGACACCTTGAGCTGCTTGCAGTTGCACCAGTGGGTGACAGTCCTGGCCCCCTTGTCTAACTCAGTGTCTCCCCATGGGGTCTCCATGCATCCTGCAGTGCCCTTTATCATGGCACTGACCACATCATTTAAGGTGCCCCTCCAAAGTGGGGGATGTTGATGATTCTATCTTCCGCTCCTGGTGTAACGCCTGGCTCTTGACATGTGAGGTAAGCATATTTTATAAATTAAAGATGGAAAGAAATTCATTCTCAGAGTTTTCCTGGGTTGGGGGTCGGTGGGAATCTCGAGGTTATAATGCATCCCATTGTATCTTGTAGAAAGGACAAATTGCTGAGGATTTCTATGGGTTCCAACAGAGCCTCAGATTTTCTAGGTTTGCTTGCGCGACTCATCACCAGCCTCTCCATTTGCTGTGAGGAGTGGACCAACCATCTGCCATCCAGGAGCTGGTGACTGCAGAAACCTGGACATCATTGCCAAGTTTAAGAAAAATAAGGTAGAGAATTGGAGTGACAGCTGTCCGGGTGCTGAGAGTTAAAGCTGATGATTTCCCTTAGTATTTTCGTCTGTGCCTTCAACAGAAGCACCATGCTAAAACAGTGTTGTGGTGCACAGCCGAGAATCTGACATTTGTGGTGGGTGGAAGGCCATGACTGAAGGTGGAGGCGATTTGGGTAAGGTCAGTATTTCACGTTGTTCCTGGGGAAGTAATCACAGAGACAGACAGTCCGAAATGAAGCCGGTCTCCCTCTTCCCTGGCCTCCTGCCCCTGGATTTGTTGGCACTTTGGCTGCCAACAGATTAATGAAATCTTTTCAATCCTGAAAGAAATGACAACCTCATGGGGAAAAAAGTGTGTTTTCAGCATTAAATGGAAGATAATATCAAGAAACAAAATCTTTTCCTATGTAAGAGCTTTAACACTTGCCTTGTACAAAATGTTGTGAGTTAATATCGTGGTATCAGGGGAACAATTTTTCTCCTCAAATCTTTAGAGTTACTTCCAGAATTTCAAAGCCTATTTCAAAAACTATAGTTTTGTCTAATGTACAATCAGCTCTGTGAATGGAAGGGTTGCGGAAGGGAGAGTGTTCACGCTGAGAGATGATAAAGTTATCTGCTTCCAATGCCAGTGCATGACATGAATGCCATTGAGTTTTCTTAAAAAAAAAAAAAAAAAGCTTGAGATCTGTAATGACAAAAAAAACAAAAAACAAAAAAAAAGCTCTAATGATTTTTTGAAACGTTGAAACAAGATGAATTTAATTACTGAGCTGCTCACGATAACTGGAGAACAATTCCTCTGTTATAAATTGTGTTTATGTATTTTTCCCATGCAAAAAGTATAGGAATTATGAGACACAAATGATTAGAATTGTAGGTTAGATTTAGATAGTGAATCTGAATAGAAATAACTCCTTTTCTTGGATAATAATATTTTACTTTAAATTAAGTTATTACAGTATTAAAGGAATCCAGATATATAAAGTAAAAGTTGTTATATTTTTCATCAGAAAAGTGTTTTTTAAGGTAAAAAATTGTCACACTGTGTTTCATTATAAGGATTCATAAATTGCCTCTTTTATTTTAGTTTTTTACAGCCATTTTTAAAGCACATTTTTTTTTCTTTGAGACAGGGTCTTGCTCTGTTGTCCAGGCTGGAGTGCAGTGGCATGAACTTAGGTCAGTGCAGCCTGGAACTCCTGGGCTCAAGCGATTGTCCTGCTTTGGCCTCCCAAAGTGTTGAAATTACAGTTGTGAGCCACTTTGCCTGGTCCAATTGCCTCTTTTAAGAAGAACTGTGTTTAGAAAAAGTGCTTGTTCATACCTGCTGAGGAGCACAGCTATCAGGAGAAACAAATGATTTTTTAAAAATTTATTTATTTATTTATTTATTTATTTTTATTATTTTTTATTTTCTGAGACAGAGTCTTGCTCTATCACCCAGGCTGGAGTGCAGTAGTGCCATCTGCAACCTCCACTTCCTGGATTCAAGTAATTCTTGTGCCTCAGCCTCCTGAGTAGCTGGGACTACAGGCACTCTCTGCTGTGCCTGGCTAATTTTTGTATTTTTAGTAGAGACAAGGTTTTGCCATTGCCCAGGCTGGTCTCAAACCCCTGACGTCAGGTGACCTACCTACCTCAGCCTCCCAAAGTGCTGGGATTACAGGCATGAGCCACTATGTGTGGCCACAAATAATTTTTAAATCAATATTTAGAACACATTTAGGGTGAGTGTTGTTTAGAGCTTGACAACATTCTCATTGAAGATTATTCCATTTAAGATTCAACAGCTCAAGAGTCTGCAAATCTAGATCCTTAACCAGAACTTGCTTTTGTATCTTTTCCTTACAAGAGGAAGAAAACCCAGGCTGGGACTTCAAGGCCCCAGAGAGGCAGTGCAGCAGGTTCCTGGGTTCAAATCTTCCCTCAGCTACTTCTTAGCTGTGCGACCTTGGGCAAGTTACTTAGCCTTTCTATGCCCCAGTTTCTTCATCAGTAATTTGGGGCTAGTAATCTCTTCTTCATAGGTTTGTTGCAAGATTAAATTAATTTACATTAAGGGCCAGGTGTGGTGACTCACACCTGTAATCTCAGCATTTTGGGAGGCCAACGTGGGCAGATCACCTGAGGTCAGGAGTTCGAGACCAGTCTGACCAACATAGCAAAACCTAGTCTCTACTAAAAATACAAAAAAATTAGCCGGGAATGATGGGGCACCTGCAGTCCCAGGTACTGGGGAGGCTGAGGCAGGAGGATCTCTTGAACCTGGGAGGTGGAGGTTGCAGTGAGCCTAGATCACACCACTGCACTCCAGCCTGGGCAACAGAGCAAGACTCCATCTCCAAAAAAAAATTTACTTTAAGAATTAGAACAGTTTATGACTGGTACACAGTAGATCCTCAATAGACACTAAAAAGTATAACTATAATTGTTAATTATAATTATTATTATAATTATATGAGCAATTGTTGGAAAGCTCTCACTCTTTCTAAAGAATTTGCATGAATAAAGGAAGACTAATTTTCTCAATGTCTTTTTAGTACACTCAGAATTTTCAGTACAGCAAATAATTTTCAGTGAAGTCAAAATTATTCAGATAAAATCTTCTCTTCATGCCCTAGCAGAAAATGTTCAGAAACAAAACGAAATAAAGAGACAAAGGAAAAAAAAAAACTGGCAAGGGGTCAAGTTTTGAGAATTGTTTTCAAGAAGTCATTGTGTTCAGATTGGTGGAGCAGGCTACTGTAAACCGTAAGTAGGAAATGAGAACCCGTTGTGGGTTGATAACATGGATGTCTTTTCAACTAAACAGATTGCTATCAGCCCAACAGAGCCAACTCATGTTCCTTTTTGCCTGGTCATTTCCTTTACTAAGTGTCTGTAAGAGCCGCCCATTTGGGTGTTTCTCAGGATTATAGGTTTTTAGGTCATACAGAAACCCTGGGGAACGCCTGAAAAGGCTAAACACAAGCAGTTACATTATGCACAAGCTGGATGACGTGACCCCGCTGCTGCTGTGTGGAGCAGAGGCTGATGAACCTGAGCTTGTGTGAGCTTCTCTTGCGGCAAGTCCAGGGGTGGCCAGGAGCACGTGTTAGTCTGGTTAGGAGCTCTGCTCAGAAGTAGCCGCTGCAGCTGAAGGTTTTCAGGTGGGCTGAAGGCTGGGCTGCTCCTTCATTCATTTCAGAAGTTGAACAGTGGGCCTTCTACACACGCTGTCTTTGTCATCCTCAGGCAGTTCCTCCATGGATGAGACACAGGGGCCTCTGGCCATGACTGTCCATCTTCTTGCCAACTCTGGGCACGGTTCGCTTCTGCAGAGGGCTCTGGACCAGCTCCTGGATTGCATTTGCCCAGAGGTCCGGCTCTTTCAGGTGTCTGAACGGGCTAGTCCTGTGAAATACTGTGAAAAGTCCCATTCCAAGCGGTACCGGTTTCCAGGGATGTCCGTGTTGCTTTTCCTGCACAAAAGCCTGGGAGAGGATCGGCTATTTCGCGTCCTGGACTGTCTCCAGCATTCGCCATGGCAGCGCTACCCCACCCAGGACACTTGGGGAAGGCTGTGCCCCTACCTTTTTGCCAACCAGGAGTTCTACAGCCTGGACAGCCAGATGCCCATCTGGGGGGTGAGGCAGGTGCACTGTGGCTCCGAGATCCTGAGGGTGACGCTCTACTGCAGTTTCGATAACTATGAAGACGCCATCAGACTCTACGAGATGATCCTGCAGAGAGAAGCCACCTTGCAAAAGAGCAATTTTTGTTTCTTCGTGCTGTATGCCACCAAGAGCTTTGCTCTGCAGCTCTCCCTGAAGCAGCTGCCCCCGGGAATGTCAGTGGACCCTAAAGAGTCTTCGGTGCTGCAGTTTAAGGTTCGAGAGATCGGCCAGTTAGTGCCTCTGCTACCCAATCCGTGCATTCCCATCAGCAGCACCAGGTGGCAGACTCATGATTACGGTGGCAACAAGATTCTGCTTCAGGTATTTCTGTTTCATCTTAGATCTTGTAGAGGCTCGTGGAGCTGTGTCGTTTTCCATCGGAACGGACCTAAGCTCGTGGTTCTCAGACTTGGTTGCACATTAGAGTCCATCAGGGGCTTTTTAAAATTCCCACCCCAGGCCAGTTTGATCCAAATCTCTGGGAGCATCCAGGCCTGGGTAAGTTTTTTACAGCTTCTTGGATGACTCTAATCTGTAACAGGGCTGAGAATCACTGATCTCATAAAATCTCGTCTGACAGGTAAGAAAGTTCAGATTCCATGAATTTGCAGCCGACACTGGTACTTTATAGTAGAATCAGACAAGATTCTACTATAAAGATCAGAATCTTTACAAAGAATCAACCTCCTTTCTCAGGCTTGTTGTTTAGATGCCTATCAACTATACCCACATCCTTTGCTTACTCTTTGGGCTCAAGAATGTCATAAGCTCTTCTCATCTGACCGAAGGAAGTTGAAGTCATACTTATGTTTACAGATCTTTTTTTTTAATTTTTAATTTTTTTATTTTTTAGAGATGGGAGTCTTCCTCTGTTGCCCAGACTGGAGTGCAGTGGTGCCGTCGCAGCTCCCTGAGGTCTCCACCGTCTGGGTTCAAATGATCCTCCTGTCTTAGCCTCCTGATTAGCTGGGACTACAGGGATGTGCTGCCGTATCTGGCTATTTTATTTTATTTCTAGAGATGGGATCTTACTATGTTGGCTGAGCTTGTTTAAGGATGTTAAGTTTGCAGTGCTATTGACTTAATTTTTATTTTTTATTATTACACTTGAAGTTCTGAGGTAAATGTGCACAACGTGCAGGTTTGTTACATAGGTATACATGTGCCATGTTGGTTTGCTGCACCCATCAACTCGTATTGGCTTAATTTTTAAGCATCTTGCATCACTGTCAAATTTTACCACATACCAAGTTAGACAGAATGCTTTCTTTAAAAAGTCTTGAAACTAAAGCCTTCCTTTGTAACCATCCTTGAAAACCTAACATAGCATGTGTGTATTTAGTCATGATAGCTGCCGTGCATTGCCTTTCATGGTGTGTGAGCCTGGGCACTTAGTAGCTGTATGACTGTGGGCCTCAGTTTCTTCATTAGCACAATAAAGGCACCAGATAATTAGCATCTTCCTCTGTCATTTACAGTAAATGACCTGACACTTATAAAGTACATAATTAAGCTAGTGCCAGTAATTCAATTTTAGCTATTATTGTTCATATTATGCCCTATACTAAGGATTTTAAATTGATAATTTTATTTAATACTTATAACAACCTACAAAGTTACTATTTTTCCCATTTTGGAGATAAGAAAACTGAACTGTCCAGGGCGTCAGTTATTTGCCCAAGATAGGAAGTATCTATCCACCCTGAAAGTTCATGTGGTCAGCTGCTGCAGTCCAGTGTATGTGTGCAAATGTGCATACAGGGGGATGAACGTGATGTTCACAGCAAAATATCCTGTGGCTTCTGTCCTTAAGAAATGGTCAGAAGCTCCTTAAGGCCTATTGGATAAAGTAATGAGAGACTACAAGATGAGATGTCTTTCCATTTGGTTAATTTTGTTGTCATCACTTTGACTTGTTAATAAAATATGAATCATACTGATTCTACATTAAATGATTTCTAAATTATTCACCTTCTTGTTCACATAAGGCAAATAGGCACTGTTTCTGTTAGTTGCCTATTATAAAACCCCATAATTTCCAAGGCACCTAAAATTTCTTTCAGTTTTAGCAACTCTCTAGTACTTAAAATCAACCTCATTGTCAAACAAAAATTTAATGTGTGTGCGCAGCAAGGGACATGATTTTAATCATTCCTGTCTTTAAGGCTGACTGACATTTTTGCTTTGGAACCACATCTTTTTTTTTTTTTTTTTTTTTTTTGAGACGGAGTCTCGCTCTGTCGCCCAGGCTGGAGTGCAGTGGCCGGATTTCAGCTCACTGCAAGCTCCGCCTCCTGGGTTTCTGCTGTTCTCCTGCCTCAGCCTCCTGAGTAGATGGGACTACAGGCGCCCGCCACCTCACCCGGCTAGTTTTTTTGTATTTTTTTTTAGTAGAGACGGGGTTTCACCGTGTTAGCCAGGATGATCTCAATCTCCTGACCTCGTGATCCACCCGTCTCGGCCTCCCAAAGTGCTGGGATTACAGGTTTGAGCCACCGCACCCGGCTGGAACCACAGTTTAAACAACTTAGTTACTTTGGAAAGTTGAGTCATATTTGGGGAGGGTAGAAGAGTTTCTTGGATAAAGACAAACTCCATGAGTTGCATGAAGAGAGCCCTCTTGCTCTCTGGATTGTCCCAGGAGCCTGGCCACTTCTCAGGCATCAGCCCCTCACTCTTTTGTTTCTGAGACAGAGTCTCACTGTGTTGCTCAGGCTGGAGTGCAATGGCGTGATCTCAGCTCACTGCAACCTCTGCCTCCTGGATTCAAGCAATTCTTGTGCCTCAGCTTTCCCGAGTGGCTGGGACTACAGGTGCCTGCCAACACACCCAGCTAATTTTTGTATTTTTAGTAGAGATGGGATTTCACTATGTTGCCCAGGCTGGTCTCAAACATCTGGCCTCAAGTGACCACCTGCTTCAGCCTCCCAAAGTGCTGGGATTATAGGCATGAGCTACCAAGCCCAGCTGCCTCTCACTCTTGATGGCCCCCTTATACATCACCTTTGTCCTGACCTCCAAACCTCAGGTACTTCTGCTTCCTCACTCCAAAACATGCTTTGATCTCCTCTTGTTAAGTCAATGAGTCTAAGCTTTTGCAAACAGAGTGGGAGATTGCCTTCTGGAAAATTCCGCTTCTGGTGTCATATAATAAAAGTGCCTGGGGAAAGTGTGCAAAGGCTCGGCCATAATCCAAAGTCAACACATTGTAGCTCCCAGGTAGCTTTTCACTGTTCGAATGGAGTGAATTTTTCAGGATAGTAAATTCCTGGGTGTGTTGGCTCTGGCCTGTAATCCCAGCACTTTGGGAGGCTGAGGCGTGTGGATCACTTGAGGCCAGGAGCTTGAGACCAGCCTGGCCGACATGGCAAATCCCACTGTCTACTGAAAATACAAAAACTAGCTGGGCATGACGGTGTGCACCTGTAGTCCCAGCTACAAGGCAGGAGAATTGCTTGAACCAGGAAGGCAGAGGTTGCAGTGAGCAGAGATTGTGCCAGTGGACTCCAGGCTACATGACAGAGCAAGACTCTGTGTATTAGTTTGTTTCACACTGCTGAGAAAGACATGCCTGAGACTGGGAAATTTACAAAAGAAAGAGGTTTAATTGGACTCACAGTTCCACATGGCTTGGGAAGCCTCACAATCATGCAGAAGGCAAGGAGGAACAGTCACATCTTACCTGGATGGTGGCAGGCAAAAAGAGAGCTTGTGCAGAAAACTCCCATTTTTAAAACCATCAGATATTGGGAGACTCATTTACTATGAGTGAATTCATTCACTCATTCACTCATGCTTTAAATAGCACCCAAGTCACCTCTTGAATGCTTTGCTGCTTAGAAATTTCTTCCGCCAGATACCCTAAAATATCTCCCTCAAGTTCAAAGTTCCACAAATCTCCAGGGCAGGGGCAATATGCTGCCAGTCTCTTTACTAAAACATAACAAGAGTCACCTTTATTCCACTTCCCAATAAGCTCCTTATCTCCATCTAAGACCACCTCAGCCTGGACCTTATTGTTCGTATCACTATCAGCATTTTTGTCAAAGTCATTGAACAAATCTCTAGGAAGTTCCAAACTTTCCCACATTTTCCTGTCTTCTTCTGAGCCCTCCAAACTGTTCCAGCCTCTGCCTGTTACCCAGTTTCAAAGTCGCTTCCACATTTTCAGGTATCTGTTCAGCAATGCCTCACTCTACTGATACCAATTTACTATATTAGTTTGTTTCCACGCTGCTGATAAAGACATACCCGAGATTGGGCAATTTACAAAAGAAAGAGGTTTAATGGACTCACAGTTCCACGTGGCTGGGGAGGCCTCAAAATCATGGTGGAAGGCAAGGAGGAGTAAGTCACATCTTACATGGATAGTGGTAGGCAAAGAGAGGGCTTGGGCAGAGAACGCCCGTCTTTAAAACCATCGGATCCCGTAAGACTCATTCACTACCATGAGAACAACATAGGAAAGACCTGCCCCCATAATTCAGTCACCTCCCACTGGGTTCCTCCCATGACACACGGGAATTGTGGCAGTTACAATTCAAGATGAAATTTGGGTGAGGACACAGCCAAACCATATCACTCTGTTTCAAAAAGAAAAGAAAAGAAAAAAAAAGAAAATCCAGCCTAAATTTCCTTGGGTCCTGGGGAGAGGGACTGGGTAGCAAGTCTGACTTCTTTAAGCGAGTAGTCCAGGCCTTACACTGTGTGCTCAGGATCCAGATCCCAGCTCTGCTACCGCTGTCTTGGCCCTATCCTCAGACAGGCATCCCTCAGCATTGCCAGTTGGCTGCCAGCAGCTCTGAGGGCTACATCCTCCACGTGGGCTCCCAGTGCCTTGCCCCACCATGGCCCAACAAAATGTCTGGACTTCAGTTGGAGCAACTTGGATCAGACTCTCTTCTCTAAATCAATTATTACATGCAGGAAAGTGAGATTATATGGATCCGTTTAGCCCTGAGGCAAAGGCTCTGCCTTCTACCCCTAGATGCTGTGTGGTGTTCTGTGGGACTCTTAGGGAAGGTTGTGGGTATCCAGAGAAGATCAGGCCAGAGGAGACAAATATACAGTGGCCCCAAATGGCTGATGTTCAGCCAAAGAAAGAAAATAATACCTACTAAAGGAAGAACTATAGCCACAAACTAACCTCTCTGCAGACCATCCCTCCACATGGCCAGGATGGAGGTGTGTGTGCAGGAGACCTGAGTGTGAGGGGAGCTAGGCCCAGGAGGGGGCAGTGAGAAAGCTTTCCTGAGGAGCAATGCCCAGATCTGCCTGAGCTGGATGGCCCAGGAGGAATTAGCCAGTTGGAGAAAGGAGCAAGGGTGTCCTGAACAGGTGACCGTGGGTGACGGTGTTGGTATGGTGCTGCTTAGCAGGCCATGCTCAGCAAACTTCCTGAGGTTTCATGTGGCTGGAGTGAAGGGAGGGGGAACCAGGGGAAGGGGATGGGCAGGTGGCCTGAGGCTGGATCAGCGGGAATATGGTTAGCCACTGGAAAGTAAGCGCCGAGAGCGGGGGGACCTTTTGGGCTCACTCCTGTGAACCCAGAACCTAAGGTCAGTGTCTGACACATGGTAGGCAAAAACATCCTTCTATGAATGAACCCAGGCTAAGTAGCTTCTATTCTATCCTTGGTATAATGAGCAGTCACTGATGGATCCTATGAATGGAACTGTCATGGATTATTTATGTTATGAGGGTCAAATGAGAGAATGTACATGGAGGTGCTTGGTAAAGTAGAAGCTCCTGGAGACCATGTAACTGTGGTGCAATTGTCATCTGTGCATGTGAGAGGCTGTCGGTTGTCTCCACCAGCACACCCAGTGAGCAATGCGTTTTCCACATGACCTCTTGCCATTGCAGACCGTCTGATGCCTCTTAGAGTCTAGAATGGATGGTTTTGATGAGAGCGATATGAGGGTATCAAATAGATGTTCAGTAAATGAATGTATGAATACATGAGAAGGCAAGTCCATGTTTACTCATTCCTCAGAACTTTGTTGAGTTCCTGCTCTGGGCCAGACACTGTTTTTCCTTTGGCAGTTTTAATTCTGCTGTCTCAGTTCTTACAGTGGGTGCAAAATGATAGTGAGTTCAATCCTCCCTTTATTCGTTCAAACAGTCCCTCTGCTTTTCTCCTTGTGCTTTTGCCTCCGGTGGTAGGGACAGTGTCAGCGTGTTCTGAGGGAAGGTAGTAGCATGGGTGATGATGTCCCGCTCTTTTTTAAAACCTCCTGCAACTTAAACTGTGCCCTCAGTCAAATAAGCTATTTTGTCAAATCAACCACATGCAGTATCTCTAGTCAGTTACTGCTGGCTTTCAGCTTTCCACAGCTGAGCCTCATGTCCAAAGTTGCATTTTTTGTACTTTTTGTAGATTTTTTTTCAATTTTTCACATTATGGCTCCTCTTCCCTGATTTATCTGCTGAAGCATTCATCTCCTGGCCCCCCCGGCATGGGCAATCCAAGGGGAGAGCCCATGACTTTGGTGTTGGGCTCTGGCAGACTGAATTCTAGGTCACTTGGTTAGCATTGATGATCTTCTCATTCTGTTTGATGTACAGTAGGCAAACTTTATAAATTAAATGATAAACCTCCCTCAAAGCCACTTGAAATGCTCCAGCAAGGTCTATATTTCATGGCCCCGTGGGAGATGTGAAAGCCATGCTCTTGTTAGCCTTTGGGTGGGTGCTCTGTGTGGGATCCCACTGCCCTGGTGGTCTAATGAGGAGCTGGACCCTCCTGCAAGCACCTGCAGTACCAGGCAGCCTGCAGGAAATGCACTGTAGAGCTGCAGCCACCCACCTTGTGTGTAGGGAAGGAGAAGGTGAAATTAACCGAGGACGTCAAGTAACATGGAGGACGTGTGACTTGGGGGATGACCGAATGGGCTGTAGCGAAGTGTAGGACTGGAGAGTTCAAAGGAGTTTAGAAAATTTTTGGTTCACTGAAAATGGGTGCAGGAGGACACAAAATGGGATTTGAAGAAATCCATTTATTATGGTGTTTAGAGAAGGGGCAGACATACTCATACCTATAATACATAATTTAGGGCCATAATCCTGTTAGCATCAAATAGGACACGTCGGAAGGGGGCTTGGCTGACCTCTTCAGAGGGGACCTCAATTTTCCAGTCAAAGCCGGTGCAGTTTTGAAATAGGGAGCTCATAATAGAAATAGGAGGTTAAATTTCATGGGTAGACTTGACTGAATTTGGCAGTAATTGGACACAGAAGGTGAAGAAGAGGAAGGTGATGATGAGTCTGGACACATGGGGCTTGACGTGCTTGCAGGTCTTTCAGATGAAGAGATTCCATGGTCAGGTGGTCTCTGAGGGCTGAAACTCAGGAGAGGGCATGGGCTAGGGGCACAGGTGGGGTTGGTGGCTGAAGCCCTGGGCATGATCGACATTACCAAGGAAGAGAGTGTAGAGGGAGAAGAGGTACAGACAGTGCCTGGAAAATGTATGCACTTCCGGAGGAGAGGGAAGAAGAACCAGAGCGAGATGCTGAGAAGAAGCAACCAGAAAGCCAGGAGGGTGAGGAGATCGTGGTGTCATGGAAGTCAATGTAGCTTGGTGGCTTGCAGTCCCTAAGATGTGGCTTCTCAGGTGTGCTAGAGCAGGTCCTTCAGGTTCTGTCCTGGTCTCCTCACCAGGCCCCCAGTTGCTTGTGTGTTGCCATTGCCCCTCGAGCTATTGGCACCTGCTGTAGGCCCTGTGTCTTCCACCAGTAAGTGCTACTGCCATCACTCTGGGCTTATGGAACTGTCCCCCAACACTGCTGAGACCAAGCTGTCATTTCAACAAGATCTTGAGGTGGGGAAAAACCCCCCAAAGAATTCTAGTCCAGAAGAATAACTTAGAAGCACCTCTAGATGTCGTTATTCTCAGAGCTCCCAGGCAAGCTATGGCCTTGAGGTCCCTCCCAGGTCTCCTCCAAGTCTTCTCTGCCCCCTTCTCCTGGAGGTGCTCCAGACCAAACTCACACGGTGAAGGAGGATGGTTTTCTCTCTTCCTCTCTGAGGTCCTTTCCAGGTCTTCTTTCCTTGATAAGGGTGACTGCTTCCCAAGTTGACTAGATGGGAAAGGTCACACACATCTCGCCTCCCACCCCCATTGTTTGACGTTCAGTAGCAAAACTTTATAAATTAAAAGAGAAAACCTCCCTGGAAGCTAGGGAGGTTTTAGAATAGGGTGGTGTCCTATTCTTGCGACCTGGGCAGGACAGATCAGTTAACAGCACAAGAGTACAACATCTGTACAATCTGGGGTGTGCCATCTCGACAACACATGTTGGTTGCCGGCTATCCATTCTGGAAGCTTTTCCCGACTTAATCATATGGATGAGCTGAAACTCATACCTGTGTAGCCTTCTTGCAGTCCTGGGGCCTCACCTCTGGATCCCCTGCAAACAGCAACTGAGCTAGAATCCACGCAACTCTCCAAGACAGCCATGTGGGAGAAAATCATGTGATTTTGAAAGATTTGGTTTAATACATACTCTGTCAATGGAGACCCATTTCTCAACTGAGACCCATTTCTCTAGACAAATGCATTGTCCTCTAGGACTTTCTGTGATGATGAAAATATTCTATATCCGTGCTATTCAGTATGGTGGCCATTCGCCACATGTGGTTACTGAGCATTAGAAATATGGCTGGTGAGACTGATGAACAGAATTCTTAATTTTATTACATTTTAACAATTTAAATGGCCTTATGTGGTTGGTGACTAGTATATTGGACTGCCCCGGCCTAGGTCATTTCTAAGGTCTCCTGCATCTTGAAGCTTCTGTAACTATACTGTGTATAGCCTTACTGGTGACAAAACTTTATCTCTTATCTCATCTGTCTTTTCTTTTTTTTTTTTTGAGACAGAGTCTTGGTCTGTCGCCCAGACTGAAGTGCAGTAGTGCAATCTCGGCTCATTGCAACCTCCCTCTCCTGGGCTCAAGCTATCCTCCTGCCTCAGTCTCCAGAGTAGCTGGGACTACAGATGTGCACCACCATGCCCAGCTAATTTTTGTATTTTTTGTAGAGACTGGGTTTTGCCATATTGCCCAGGCTGACCTCAAACTCCTGAGCTCAAGTGATCCACCAGCCTCAGCATCGTAAGTGCTGGGATTATAGGTGTGAGCCACCATGCCTGGCCTATTTTATCTTTTTTCTTTGCTTTTTTAGAGAGAGGGTCCGATCCTGTCACCCACGTTGGAGAATTAGTGGCATGATCATAGCTCACTGCAGCTTTAAACTCTTGGGTTCTAGTGATCTTCTCATTTCAGTGTCCTGAGTAGCTGGAACTATAGGCACACATTACTATGCCCGGATAATTTTTTAATGTTTTATAGAGATGGGAGTCTTGCTATGTTGCCCAGGCTGAACTTGAACTCCCGGCCTCAAGCAGTCTTCCTGCCTTGGCCTCAAAGTACTGTGATAACAGGCATGTGAGCCACCGTGCCAGGCCCAAATCCTCATCTCTTAAGGGTAGAATTCAGTTCAATTTTTGGAAACAGTCAAAAGATATTTAGCATTAATTGTATTGAATATGGTACATAGTTGAAGAGATTTTAATATTATATTTTAAGAGTACAACATATGTTACCTCTCTCTTTTTTTTTTTTTTTGAGACGGGGTCTCGCTCTGTCGCCCTGGCTGGAGTGTAGTGGCCGGATCTCAGCTCACTGCAAGCTCCGCCTCCTGGGTTTACGCCATTCTCCTGCCTCAGCCTCCCCAGTAGCTGGGACTACAGACGCCCGCCACCTCGCCTGGCTGGTTTTTTGTATTTTTTTAGTAGAGACGGGGTTTCACCGTGTTAGCCAGAATGGTCTCGATCTCTTGACCTCGTGATCTGCCCGTCTCGGCCTCCCAAAGTGCTGGGATTACAGGCTTGAGCCACCGTGCCCGGCCTATGTTACCTCTCTATACTGAAACAATACTAACTCTGAAACTCAGATTGCTAAAAAAAGTTCCAAAAATATTTAACACAATTATCAATCTTTTAAGTGCTGTGTATAGCTTTTCATAATCTACCTAAGGACAACAGGTAATCTAATAATATGATATTATATATAACACTTAATGAACATTTATATACCAGCCACTGTGTTGTGTTGTTTCATTATAAATATCTCCACTTTAAAGATAGGAAATCGAGGTTTAGAAAGTTTAAACAACTTGCCTATAGTCACCCAGGAAGCAAGGATAAAGTCAGGTTTCAAACTCAGGTCTCTCTGTCTCCAAAGTTCAAGCTTTTAACACTTACATAATTTTTGTTTTCTTTTAAAAAGAATAGTTGTTAATATATAGTGTTTTGATTTCCATTACAGTTTTAACGAATATAGCACCTAGAACTGATCTTTCAAAACAAGATAATTCAGCCTGTTTTAGATAATCTGCTTCTTTTATTTCTAACATTGTAGCGAAACTTGATACTTTTTCCTCTTACCAAGTTTAATGACAGTTAGTTTCTCTGACAGCACTTTCCGTTTCATATCTTAGCAAGATTTTAATAAAAATAACCTACTGGATAAGGTTGCAAACAGCGTTTTTTAAAATTGCAAGATTACCAACAAACGTACCTTCCTTCCTTCCCTCTCTCCCTCCCTTCCTTTCTCTTTCTGTCTCTCTCTCTCTCTCTGTCTCTCCTTGTTTCTTTCTTTTTTTTGAGACAGTCTTGCTCTTGTCACCTGGGCTGGAGTGTAGTGACGTGATCTTGGCTCCTTGCAACCTCTGCTTCCCGGGTTCAAGCTATCCTCCTGCCCCGACCTCCTCCCCAGTAGCTGGGACTACAGGTGTGTGGCACCATGCCTGGCTAATTTTTGTATTTTTAGTAGAGATGGAATTTCACCATCTTGGCCAGGCTGGTCTCGAACTCCTGACCTCGTGATCCACCCACTTCGGCCTCTCAAAGTGCTAGGGTTACAGGCATGAGCCACCGTACCCTGCCAAGTGTTTCTTTTTCATTAGAGGCTCTTTTCCAGCTTCCAGTTGAAAATAAGTTTGTTGACAAGTATCAGGCGAATCTTTCCTCCAACTGATTTAATTGGTAAACGTCCGAGTGGTGTATGTTCACGCCCGCTGGTGGGATTCCTTCCTGTGCGGTTTCTCCTCTTTGTGGACCTTGCTCTCCTGTTTGTTTGCTCACCCAATGAACTCACAGCATTTTCAGTCTCTCTTCTCTGTTACCAGAGGCCCTCGTCATCTCCTTCAAACTCAAACAAGCAGATATTCCTTGGCTCGATGGCTCTGGTGTCTTGCCTTCTTTCTATGCCTGGCTTCTCAGTTGAGCTGTCTGTTTTTGCCCCCTTCTGCTGCAAACTGATGGTGCTTCTCCCTCTGCCATTCTGCACACTGAGCCTTCCTCTAGCAATTGATGAATCTGCTCTCTGGAGGGCCAGCAGTGCTTGAGGACAAGACATCAGTAGCATTGGTACATGTGGGCCACTCCTGCCTTCTTCAAATCTTCTCCTCTGTGGGCTGCCATAACCCAGTTCTTTTAATTAAGGGGTTTATTTTCTCTGACTATTCCTTTTCTGTATGTGTATGTGTGTGTGTGTGTTCAAAGACTCAATTGTTTCTTCCTCTCTCTAAATCTTGTTTTCTCAACCTTGACACTGCTGACGTATTTTGGATGAGATAATTCTTTGTTGTGTGGGGTGTCCGGTGCATTGCAGACTGTTTAGTGGCAGCCCTGATCTCTATCAGTTGGATGCAGTAACACTGGCCCATTCACCCCTGAGTTGTGACAACCAAAAATGTTTCTAGACTTTGCCAAATGTCCATTGGGAGACAAAAATCACCCCAAAATGAGGACCACTGCCCTGCACCAAAGATCTCCCCACTGAGGTTATGAAATAAAAATCACCCTGTGGGTTTGGTTATCACTTTCGTTCAACTTAATCCTGTACTTGAATTTCCTCTGTCTCTTGAGGTTTTAGCCTCTTTCCTACTCCCTATAAGACCATTTAAACATGATGTCTCATCCCCATCCCAAACTCAATCCAGGCAAAACCAAGTCATCATCTGCAGCCCTCCTCTCCCCACCCCCAACTTCTCCAGCTCCGTTCATTCTTCTCCCATTTGTCCAGATTTTGAAACACCATTTGTTTTTAAAGCCTCGTTTTTTCTCAGAACCCCCACATCCAATCAGTCCCCAGCTGTTCTAATTTTCCTTGGGAGTCATTTCTGCTTCCTGCCTTCCTGCTTTAAGCCCACGTTGCTTCAAATGCAAATTATTACTACAGCATTAGCTCTTCGCCCTGGCTCCAGGCATTCTGTTTCATCCTGCACAGCGCTATCAAAATACATTTTTAAATGACTGCCAAATTTATGTTCCTTCTCAGTTCAATAACAAAAGGTGAGAAAATCAAATTAAAACGCCCCTGCCTGGCTTTAAAGACCTTCACATCAGACCTCTACTAGAATCTCCCTTTGCAGGCCAGTTATGGTGGCTCACGCCTGTAATCCCAGCACTTTGGGAGGCCGAGGCAGACGGATCACTTGAGGCCAGCAGTCCGAGACCAGCCTGGCCAACATGGTGAAACCCCATCTCTACCAAAAAATATAAAAATTAGGCTGGGTGTGGTGGCGCCTGCCTGTAATCCCAGCTACACGGGAAGCTGAGGCAGAGAATTCATTGAACCTGGGAGGTGGAGGCTGCAGTAAGCTGAGATTGTGCCATGGCACTCAGGCCTGGGCAACAGAGCGAGACTCCGTCTCAAAAAATAAAATAAAAAAAAGGATCTCCCTTTGCCGCCTCACTTCTTCACTATCCCAGCCTTCTTACCCTCCTCTTCCCTCCAGAGCTCTGGGCTCACTCCCACACCTTTGCTTTCTATATTTTATGTATTGTGGTAAAATATGTGAGACAAAAACTTACCATTTTCACCTTTTAAAAAAATTTAGGAAGCCTTATTTCTTTTAAAAAATTGTGGTAAAATACACATAACAATACTTTTACCATCTTAACTATTTTTCAAGGGTACAATTCAGTGGCATTAAGCACGTTCACAGTGTTGTGCGACCATCACCACTATCCATTTCCAGAACTTTCTCGTCATCCCAAACAGAAACTCTGTACCCGTTAAATCAAACTCACCGTTCTCCCACACCCTTCGTAACCTCGATTCTACTTTCTGTCTCTGAGTTTGCCTATTCTTGGTACCTCATATAAGTGAAATCATACAATATTTGTCTCTTTGTGTTTGACTTCACTTACCACGATGTTTTCAAGGTTAATCAGTGCTGTAGCTTTTATTACAATTTCATTTACTTTTATGGCTGAATACTATTCCATGGTATGTATATCTGTATCCGTGCATTACTTGAGCTACTCCTTAGCCAACGATGCCTTTCATTCAATCTTCAGTTATCCAATTTTAAGGCTCTGATCAAACTCCACTTTCTCTTTGAAACCTCCCACGAAGCTCAAGGGCACATTAATTCCCATTCCTAAGTAGAACATTGCATACCTAAATATTTGCAACACATAACTGATTATATATTTTCCCTTTCTTGTATTTTATAATGTGGGACTTTATGACTCTCCTTCTCTTTTCAGTATTTTATTACACATGTTTCTTTCCAGTAGAGTACTTGGCAGACAGCTGCTTCTGAAATACTTGTTGATTGACTGACTACTTGTTTTCAGGAAATCAGTTTATCTCTTTAAAGAAGGTATATACAGAAACTGGTTTGGCATAAGCAAGTGTATGTTTCATTTTGTTTTATCAACAGATATTTAGCTGTATTCATTTCTATTTTCTTTATTAGCCATTTAAAGTAAAAGAACATAGTGGCTCTGCAAGTAAGTAATTTATTTTCTTCTTCTCAAGCATTTCTTGAGGGCTCTGTGTTTTCATTTCTGAGTCTCTCAGCTGTACACTCTCAGGCTCTGTTAACTCCCTCTTAGTTTCTCTCATTCCCCTCCCATTCTCCAGCCCCACCCGCAGCATACCCCCCACCCCAAACACACACACTCCCGCTTCTACACCCTCGCTCAATACTTTACGTTGCTGTGAAAGAGGCATTGCTCAGGAGGGTCCTGCTATTACAGGAGAGCACGTTGCCATTGGTGGTTTTGGCCAATTGATGAAAATAAGTACTTTTCAAAGGATCGGTTAATTGCAAAAGTCTGATTTCAACTCTAAAGTGAGCCTGACACTATTTAGAGGTTTCTTATTATCTACCTAAATTGTTTCCATGAAGTCATTTTTTTCCCCAGTGTTGAAGAAATCCTCTCTTGCTATATCTTCTTGGAATCACTTATAAAAGAAACATTATTTTCCCTTCATGATACGAGTCTGCCCCTTAACAGCTTAATCATTTTTCAATGATGTACTTTCTCTTGTTTTTCAAGAGTTTAGAGTTATAAATGAGTGACAATCTTTCTGTTAATCACATAATGCTGATGTTCCTTGAACTTGAAGAACCTAGCTCTCAGTCTGTAATGTTTTACAAATATTTCTTAGAAAGATGATCTCTAAATGATCAGAATTCCTACAAATGCATTTCAATTTGTGTTTTGGCAAGAGCTTAATTCTCCCTGAAGGGATTCATCTCATTCACTCAGCATTATGTTTCTCCTGGAAATTCTTCATTCCAGTGCCAAACATCTGCATTTCTATGTTAATAACGTTACACTCACTCTAGCCCTGTGCTTTAAGGATCTTAGACTTCTCTTTAAAAAAAGTGGACATTCTCCTCTCTTAAGAAGATTGTGCAAATGTCTAGCCATAGTAATAAAAATCATTATGAATTTTCTTAAGACTTTATGTCCACCTAATATAGAATAAGTTGGGGCCTAGTTTATAGATGCTACATTCTCATTAGTTTCTATGTGCAAAAATTCATATTTTGTTAAGCATTAAGTTTTATTTATTTATTTATATAACAGATATTTAGTGATAACTTATTGAATGTTAGGCACTGTGGTAGGCACTGGACATATGATAACAAAGAAGGTGTATACAACCCTGCTATTCCATATTGCAAAGTCTATGGGAAGATACACAGGAGTAAATAGCCAAGTACAAAATGGTGTGGCGAGTACTCAAATACGAGAAGTTCAGACTGTGCTGTGAGAGCTAGTAGTAATACTAATGATGATGATACTAACAAATGCACGCATGGCACGGCTATCATTTAATCTTCACAGCTCTATGATGTTGGCACTTATTTATCTTCTTTTCCATATAAGGAAACTGAGGGACAGAAATATTAAGTGAGTAGTCTAAAATCCTACTGCTAATAAGTGGCAGAGTGGATATTTAGTGACACCTAAATCATATTTAGTGATATTGAGAAGGCTTCCTTCTCAATGCTGTATAAGCTTGGAGCTAACAGTGAGAGGAAGTTTCAGGAAAAAGGGCTAGAGGAGGCACATCCCACATAGAAGGAATAATATATATAAACCCTGGCATAGGAAAGGGCAAATCATGTTCAAGTTCAGCATGTGGAGGCTGAAAGGGAGAAGGTGGTGAATTACCAGTGTGGTGTAAGAAGAGGCAGACAGCAAAGGGTGAGGCAGGCCACATCCAAGGGCTTAGATTTTATCTTTAGAAGAGTAGGGCGTCATTGGAGCAGGATGACGGTGTGATCCAATCCTCTGGTAGGGGAGCGGAGAATGGATTTGTGGGAGGTGACAGCATTCGTGGGGACTTCCACTGGATGGCCACTGCTGTAATTCAGACAAGAGGTGGTGACGGCTTGCTCCAAGGTGAATGACAGTGGGAGCAGAGAGAGTGAGTGGAATGTCAGCCATCTATAAGAGGAAGTGTCCATGGAGATGGGTGGCTGATTGTACCCGGGATATGGAGAAAGGTGACCGATGCTCTTGCTTGGGTCATGTGGGAGCTAATGGTGCCATCTTTTAAGATAGGGAAAAGAGAAAGCAGAACAGATGTGGTGTGAGAGGGAGATGAGTTCATAGTGCAGATGATTTGGGGCATGTTTTGTTTGAGGGATGGGTGGCTGGAAGGCAGTTGGATAGATAGGTATGAAGCTTAAGAGACAGATGAAGCTTACGGGACAGATCTGAGGTGTAGTTACACTTTTGGGAGCCTTCATCATTTAGATGATAACTGAAGGCCTAGATGCCCATGAGATTGCCCTGGGGCAGGTAAAGTGAGAAGAAAAGAGGAACCAGGCCAATTCTGAAGAACGACAACATTAAATGAACCAACAAGGGAAGAGGCTCCCTTAATGGAAATGGAGAAGGGACAGAGGGAAAGGCAGGAGAAAATCCAGTGGAATTTGTTGGCAAAGAAGCTGAAGAAAAAGACTTCAGGACAAAGAGTACAGACTTCGATGTCAAGTTCTACCAAGAACTCAAGAAAAATGAAGGACAAGCAGGCTGATTGTAGATGATCTTGGCAAGAGCAATTTCAATGGAGTGGTAGGAGGGAATTACCAGCATGGTGTAAGAAGAGTCGGACAGTAAAGGGTGAGGCAGGCCACATCCAAGAGCTTAGATTTTATCTTGTCAGTGGCATGAGTAGAGAAAATAAGGGGAGGTTTATAGAAAAACATGACTGTACACAAATTTCCTATAGAGATTTGACAGTGAAGGGGAGGAGAGAGAAACCTGGAGGGAAAGAGAGGGTGGAAAGAATGTGTTTTTCAAGACAGGAGACTTGAACAAGTTTAATTGCTGTTGGAAAGGAATAGGCAGAGAGAGAGAGAAGGAGGAGAAGGAGAGAGATTAAACATCCAAGATAAGAAAGTGGGAAAAATGAATAATTGATAGGTCGGGGTCACCAAGAAGGCGGGAGGTGATGGGAATCTTGGCCCAGGGACCGGTCACTTTCACCTAGTGAGAATGGTGAAGCTGCAGGTAAGTTTCGTGGTAGCAACGAGAGTGTTGCTAACTGGTGACAGCGTCTGCTTTCTTGGTAATCTAGATGGTGAGACCACCTGATGAGAGAGAGCGGGGGCGATGGTGCCGCTGAAGGTTTCAGGAGAGTTCTGAAGGTTTTAACAGCTGCTGGTTGAATGGAGAGAGGTGACGAAAGAAGCAGGCAGACTGGCAGATAGCCTGGGAGAGGCTGGAAACCATGCCATCATGGGGCAACCATTTCACAGACACATGCGTTTCTGT
Organism: Colobus angolensis palliatus; assembly: GCF_000951035.1. Taxonomy (NCBI): domain Eukaryota; kingdom Metazoa; phylum Chordata; class Mammalia; order Primates; family Cercopithecidae; genus Colobus; species Colobus angolensis. The sequence goes on along the minus strand of NW_012116599.1, from coordinate 3,852,069 downwards.
GGCATCCTGAGCACATGTTCAGAAAATGTGGGCAGGTAGATGGATGAAAGATGGGGAGATTTTGTGGGAGTCTGTGACAGAATGGAAATAGTGAGGGGAGTTGGAGGTATTGGTGAAGAAACGGTTGAAGTGATAGCCTTTGGACTCGATTAGCTCTGAAAGGCAGTGTGGATGGGTGGGGTTGACAGGGAGAAGCTGGGGATTGGGAGTGTTGATGTTGAAGAGCGGATGTGATGGGGAATTGAGTGCTGGAGCCCGTGGCCTCACAATGCCCGGCTTCAATAGAATCTTTCAAAGATGGGACATTTGCAGGTGGAGAAGGCCCAGTGGAGGGGCTGTGGGACTGAGTGACAGAGGGGAGTGGAGGGGTGAGCTGGGCTGGCCCAGGAGGGCGCTTCCTGGCTGCCCTGAGATGTCTCGGCACTGGTTGGGGCTTCAGGACCAATTTCACTGTGATCTGACATTGATTTAGCTGGCAAGGGGGAGATTACTCAGGCTTCTCTCTCTGTTCACAGTTGCTAGAGAATGAAATACAAGCCCCAGAGTCAAAGTTATCAATTTCTTTCTCCAGATTGGATCATCTAATATCAACCCTGAACCATTTCTGAGTATGGAAATAGCCATGCCAGTTTCCATTTCTAGAAGAAAAAGATGTCATTGGGTCAAATAAAAAGGTACATTATGATACAAGGACAGTGTCAAATGATTCTCCAAGAGGTAATGATGATAGTTGGTCCTTTGAAGGACTGAGGGAGTTGGTTCTCCAGGGGAAGGGAAACCCCAGCTGACATTTCGGATATAGTATTTTTTTCCTCCTGATTTTGAAGCGATAAGCAAATAGTTTTCATTGGACAGTGAGAATTTGGGGGTGATTTGAGGTTGGGGTGGGGAGAAGGCTTTACTTTTTATTTTACTCATTGGTACAATGAAATTATTTTTATGGTGATAAATTACTACTTTTATAATAAAACTTTTTTTAAAAAAACACAAACAGATGAAAAGGAATGAAAGGAAAGGAAGGGAAGGAGGAAGGAAAGAGAGAAGGAAGAAAGGGAGGGAGGGCGGGGGTGTGGAATTAGAGCAAAGGGAAATGTAGAGAGAGATAGCTAAATGAAATTAGGCAAAGAATTTTTCAGAAATGTGGAGGAGAAGGTCGGCTGTATGTGATAAGAAGCAGACTCACAGCGACCGCAAGGTAGCTGACTACTCGAAGGCTAGCTTTTCTGGCTCCATGGCAGTGGTTTCCAAACTTTGTTGCACATTAGAATTACCTGGGGAGATTTATCAACTGTGATAGCCAGGTGTACTCTGAACTGATGAAATCAGGAGGTCGTGGGCTGGGAGCAGGCATCATTGTTTTTTAATGATCCCAGGACGTTCCCTTGTGCAGCAAAGTTTGGGAACATAAATTTCTCCTATGGGTTTGCATAAGGTCACGTCCCGCAGTGCAGTGGGCATCCCTTCAACAGTGTCGTCCCCTAGAGAGAGTTTCTGATGCTGGCGGAAGCTCTCTTCAACACACTCTGGGGCACCACACTCAGCTGTGGTTCAGCACAAACACATCTGGGATGGGGCTTTCAGGTGTGTGTGGCTCTCTAGTGAACTGGCTTGGCCCAGGGGTTGAATTTAGATATTCTAGAATAGTGGTTTTCAAGCTGGTTCTGGGAAGCCCTGGGAAACTAGACAGGGGGTCCAGTAGGCAGAGGCTACCCTCTGCACTTCAACCAGGGCTGCTCTAATTAGATTGTTTCATATTTTGGACCTCCAGGTAAGACATTGTTTAGAAAAATACTTCTTAAGATAGAGAGATGACTTACTCCTGTAATCCCAGCATTTTGGGAGGCCAAGGCAGGTGGATCACTTGAGGTTGGGAGTTTGAGACTAGCCTGACCAACATGGAGACACCTCATTTCTACTAAAAATACAAAATGTAGCTGGGCGTGGTGGAGCATGTCTGTAATCCTGGCTACTCAGGAGGCTGAGGCAGGAGAATCACTTGAACCTGGGAGGCGGAGGTTTCAGTGAGCCAAGATTGTGCCATTGCACTCTAGTGAAACTCTGTCTCAAAAAAAAAGTGTGTGTGTGTGTGTGTGTGTGTGTATATATAAAAGAGAGAGAGAGAGAGACAGAGAATCATTGATCTAGAATAGGGCTTGGTCAATTGTGGCCCGGGAACTAAAAATAGTTTTCTGTTTTTACATGATTGGAAAAAAAATTCATGACACATAAAAAGATATGGGATTCAAATTTCAGGGTTCATACATAGAGTTTTACTGAACACAGCCATTCATTTATATATTGTCTATGGCTGCTCTGCAGCAGAGTTGAGTAGTTGGGATGAAGACCATATGGCCGGCAAACCCTCAGATATTTACTGTCTGGCTCCTCGCCGAAAATATTTGCCAACTTCTATTCTAAAAGAATCAATGGAAGTCCTTGTTTTTTTTGTGTTTGTTTTTGCAGTTTGGTAATAGGCATCTCATAATTTCTATCAGAAAATTGAAAGAATGTACATGTGCGTCATCTGTACAACAAATATGCTCTGTGTGTGCGTATGTGTGTGTGTGTGTGTGTGTGTGTGTGTATGAGAGAGAGAGAGAGGGAGAGAAAGACAATTTACTCATTTCTAGACCTGTTTTCTCACTGCCCTGATTTCTGCCTCCTTGCCTTGTAAGATAAATATGTATCATTATTTTTTCTCCCTTGAAATAGACTTTATTTTTTTTGTAGCAGTGGTAGGTTCACAGCAGAATTAAGCAGAAAGAACAGAGAGTTCCCATATACCACCTTCCCCACCAAAAGAGCCTCCTTTCCTGTCAACATCCCTTATCAGAGTGGTACACATGTTACAACTGAGGAACCTACATCACCGTCACCCAAAGCCCATAGGGTACATTAGGGTTCATTCTCAGTGTGGTACATTCTGTGGGTTTGGACAAATGTATAAGGATGTGCATCCACCATTACAGTATCATGCAGAGTAGTTTCACTGCCCTAAAGTCCTCCAGGCCCCACCTATTCAACCTTCCCTCTCCCCACCCCTGGTTGATCTTTTTACTGTCTTCATAGTTTTGCCTTTTCCAAAGTGTCGTATAGTTGGCATCATATAGTCTCTCTCTGTCACCCAGGCTGGAGTGCAGTGGTGCAGTCATAACTCAATTTAACCTTGAACTCCTGGGCTCGAGGGATCCTCCTTCTTCTGCCTTCTGAATAGCTGGGACTATAAGTATGCACCACACGTCTGGCTAATGTTTTTATTTTTTGCTAGCTGTCCAAGCTGGTCTTGAATTCCTGGCCTCAAGTAATCCTCCCACCTCAGCTTCCCAAAGGGCTAGGATTCCAGGCATGAGCCCAGATGGGCGTCTTTCAGTTAGTAGTATTTATTTCAAGTTCTTCTGTATCATTCTTCTTGATATTTGATTAAGGGCTGGGCCAGGTAGGGATGGATCCTGGATACCAATTTTCAAGGGCTATTATTAAAATGGAAAAAATGGACTTTTTCCAGAAATCTTCTTGGGAAGAGTATTGTGCATGGACTAGGATACAAGGCTCCCAAGGGTCAAAGTCTTAAGGGGAGGTCAGTGAACTCCATTCTGTGGAGGGAGAATGCAGTCAACTGCAGGGTGAGGGTTTTGCTGAGTGGGGTCTGTAAGTTTGTAAGCAGAGTGGAATTGCTAAGAATTAAAACACCTAAAGTTCCATATAAGATGTGCCCCCTTTTTGTTTTCTCACACAATACCAGGCCTCTAATCTAAATAAATGGTGCCCCAAGAATTTAAAGAACATTGCTGTCAAATTTTTAGCCTGCCTGGAGTGGTCCCATGTCTTAGAATGGCCCAAGATACATATTTTTATTAGAAGGATCACCTGCTTTGGAAGATTGAATTCTTACTTCAATCCTTATCTTAACTTTAACCACATGTTTTGGTGGCTTTTAAAATTTCTGTTTTTGCGTGGTTGCTAATAAATACATCATTTACAACATCCAGTGAGGTCAGTAAATGACATCTGTGAATGTCTGCATTGTTTGAACAACTTGCTGTACCAGAAATGTGGTGTTGTCAATTGACCATTTGATTCCCAAAGTCTTATCCTTGTCAAAAACTTAATTTAGGGAGTCTCAGAGAGGGGTATTTGGAACTGGGGCTGATTAGATACCTCATAATTATATTGTACTTATCACTTGTGTTCAATTCAACCAAATTTACTGAAAGTCTGCTATGGACATGGCATGGCAGAGGGTGAATGAGGCATAGTCAGCTCTTGGCACTTAGTTAATGGAAATTATGTTTCGTGTGTTCCTCCTTTTCTTTTCCCGTAGGTCCAGCTGAATCCAGAACTTGGTGTTAAGAATGGCACCTTGGGAGCTGGCATGCTTCCCCTGGGCTCCGGGCTGACTTCTATCTCTGCAAAGAGGACCTTAGAACCCAGGAGCCAGAGGAACCAGGGCAAGAGGTCCCAGGGGCATTCTCCGGAGCTTCCTGAACCCACTGAGAGCCCCACATCAGACAGCTGTGGTGGCACTTTGTGGAAAAGCCCTGGCCGGTCATTCCAGACCAGCAACCCAGCTGTGGGTTCCCACCTACACCTGTCTTCTCATCACCTTGAATCCGGGGCCAGAATGAAGGTCCTCAACCGGGAAAACAGCTTTCAGAAGCTTGAGGCCGAGACGAATGTTGACACTGGGTTCACCATCATAAATTCTGAATCCAGGCAGACTTATTTTGGTGGATTTCCAAGGGATTTGCAGACCAGCCAGCCACCATTCTGTTTGCCAGCCTCTTCCTTGGGAGTGGCTACCTCCAAAAACAACAGTGTCCTTAAGGAAAGAGTCTCTCCTTTGCCAGTTGCTGGCCAAAGGGACCTTGGTACTAGGAAGGTAATTTCAAAATGTCTCTTTCATCTGCAAGTTCAGGGTGAAGAAAAAGAAGAAGACGAAGAAGAATTCTTTATATAGCATAAAATAAATGTGGTTTTCTAAAACACAAGATTAGATAGAATGTTCTAGAAATGGAGTTCTGACCCAGAATCAGCCTGTTAGTTGTTCATCTGAGAGAGTCTGAATGCTCCCCATGCACAATCTGTATTGATTTTGTTTCAAATGTTCAAAGTCTAAAGGTGCTGGGAATGATTGTTTATTTGCAATCACAGTCATAAGAGAACACAGCCAACACACAGGGAAAAAACGGAATGCTTTTGTTCCCTGGAGATGCACTAACCCAGCTGGATGTGTTGAATCCAGCACCTATCAGGATAATTGCATTGTATGCAAATGAATCGGTATGTTATACAACACTAACTAGTGTCTGTAATTTGGTTTTAATTTTTACTTAGGTTGCATAGCTCATCCCCCTGGACAATATGGACTGCTATTTATCCTTCAGTGCTTTTTAATTTTCATGTGACCTCTTTTGGTAACTAGGCCTTGTTCACCACATACCCTCTTGTGATTTTGCCTTTGAAGTTGTTTGTATCTGGAATGAGTGAAAATGCAAAGAGTTTTGAAAATTATAAACAGTTAATTTTGTTTTCCTGTTTAATGAGCCGAAATACTGGAAGCCAGAAAATCAGGTTAAAAATGAATGTTAGGCTCTAGGGTTTTCTTGCTCATCTGCTTCTCATTTGTTTCTGCACTACGTCAAAGAGGACGGTGGTTCTTGCTACAAACCAAAGAGGAGCATTGAGCACAGTGGGAAAATTGGACTAGTTAATCTGGTCACTGGAGCAGGACTTGGGTTCTTCTGGCCACATTTTGACTTCCAGATTCCTTTACAAAACACACTCATTCATTCATTTATATATGTTCATCCAATAAACATTTTTTGAATACCTATATTTGAATAAGACATGGTGTATATGGTACATATACATTCTGGGACCATGAAACCCAAAAAAGTATTTATGGTTTCACCACTATAATAAATTCATTCTACCAACTCTTAAAAAGATATTGAATTCCAAATACCTTCCTCCAAAAACTTTTTCCACAGTCGAGGCCCACACTTGCCACATAATGGTGTAATAAGCATTTGCAACCTGCAGATGGAGACTGGGCATATTGTGAATTCAATTATAATTGCAATGGACAAATTCTCAGTTGCCCATATGCAGAATTTTTTGGTTATGTCTGTACACACATTTTTAAAAAAACCTGAGGCCTGTGTTTCAGTTCATTTATAAGGTTATTCAACTCCATGAACTTCACTCTCAGAACAGATGTTATATAAGAGTATAAATGTTGATTTAGCTGGATCTTTTGGAGACTTGGAGACTTACTACACCTAACTGGAGACAGAGATGAGTTCAGCCCTAAAGTCAAATCTTTTTTTTTTTTTTTTTTTTTTGAGACAGAGTCTCGCTCTGTCGCCAGGGCTGGAGTGCAGTGGCCAGATCTCAGCTCACTGCAAGCTCCACCTCCCGGGTTGAGGCCATTCTCCCGCCTCAGCCTCCCGAGTAGCTGGGACTACAGGCGCCCGCCACCTCGCCCGGCTAGTTTTTTGTATTTTTTAGTAGAGACGGGGTTTCACCGTGTTAGCCAGGATGGTCTCGATCTCCTGACCTCGTGATCCGCCCCTCTTGGCCTCCCAAAGTGCTGGGATTACAGGCTTGAGCCACCGCGCCCGGCCAGTCAAATCTTACAAAAGTGAGACTAGGCTGCTTTTGGGTGCTCTTCTCGGCAAAAGGGATAGAAACGGAGGAGAGTTGTCAATAGACAAAGACAGGACTCCTCAGTTGATATTTTTTGTCCTTAAAACATCAACATATTCTCATTCCCATTTTCTCTCTCTCTCCCCTAGACTACAATTTGATTTTAGAAAATGGGATGAAGAGTTTAACTTTGGTATGGCTTTCTATAATAATAGTTTAAAAAAAAAAAAAGGAAGTTGCACTACTCAACTTTGAATAAACACAGCCGGAAGAAGTTTTGAAATTTACTTCCCACTTTTTTTGATGTTATCTAAATTTTCTTAATATAATACCTGAAAATTATAAATAATATTGAGAAATGTGAATCAGGCACTTTACAAAATTGACTTGTAAAATAACATACCCTTAAAATGTCATCTATTCTATCCTACTTGTATTATTCAGGCTTCCCTAGAGGAACACAACTAATAGGATAGATGTATATATGAAAAGGAGTTTATGAAGGAGAATTGACTCATGCAATCACAAGGTGAAGTCCCACAATAGGCTGTCTGCAAGCTTAGGAGCAAGGAAGCCAGTCCAAGTCCCAAAACCTCAAAAGTAAGGAAGCCGACAGAGCTTCTGTGGCCTGTGGCCCTTGGTCTGTGGCCGAAGGCCCTAGAACCCCTGGTGAATCACTGGTGTAAGTCTAAGACTCCAAAGCTGAAGAACTTGGAGTCTGATGTTCAAGGGCAGGAAGCATCCAGCAGGGGAGAATGATGAAGAACGGAAGACTCAGCCAGTCTAGTCCTTCCACGTTCTTCTGCCTGCTCTATTTTAGCCACGCTGGCAGCTGATTAGATGGTGCCCACCAGACTCAGGGTGGGTCTGCCTCTCCCAGTCCACCGACTCAAATGTTAATTTCCTTTGGTAACACCTTCACAGACACACCCAGGAACAATACTTTGCATCCTTCAGTCCAATCAAGTTGATCCTCAGTAATAACCATCACACTACTCAATATAGGAATTCAATTTACAACATGATGGGATGGAAATACTAGTGGACTGGGCGGGGGAGGCCCAGATTTTGGTTTCACTTTTTAAATTTACTATTGATGTGACCTTGAGCATGTCAGGCTCCTTGGTCCTCTGTTGCTTTATCAACTGTAACAAAAGATTGTTAGGCGAATCAAGATGATGTATATGAAAGCACATGGATTTCATGAAGCATTATAAATGTGTGAATTTTTTATGATTATTGTATTATTTTGTATATTATATAATATAGTGTATTATTAATACCATTGGTCCTTCAGACCCACAGTTTAAAAATGTCATGAGAACAAAGGTCTTTTTTTGAAACAAGTTTTAGTGAAATCAATGAGGCAATAAAAATAAATTCACCTTTCTGAGATTTGTACAACGTGTGCCATTTACTTTATGTTTCTATAGCTAAGAGGAAAATTATTTATAACAAATAATCAAATGCATCCCAAAGTTCAATAGAGATTATATACAACAGGGATAAACTATGAACTAGCTCAATCCAATTTATCAAATTAATTAATCTTAAATTATACAGTATTCCCTAAAAAGGTATAATGTGTCACTTTTTAAATCTGAAAATCTTCTGATGATCAGAATACTTTATTTTTCTATAAATAAAATCCACATCTATTGTGAGTTCAGTCCTAGACTGCTGCAATAAAGCAAGTCCCATGAATGTTTTAGTTTCCCAGTGCATGTAAAAGTTATGGTTACAATATACAGTAGCCTATTAAGTGTGCAATAGCATTATGTCTGAAAAAACCAATGTACATACTTTAATTAAAAATATTTTATTGCTAAAAATTGCTAATGATCATCTGAGCCTTCAACGAGTCATAATCCTTTTGCTGGTGGAGGGTCTTGCCTTGATGTTGATGGCTTCTGACTGATCAGGGTGGTGGTTGCTGAAGACTGGGGTGGCTGTGGCAATTTCTTAAAATAAGACAACAATGAAGTTTGCTACATCAGTCAGGACTCTTCCTTTTGTGAAAGATTTCTCTGTAGCATGTGATGCTGTTTGGTAACCTTTTGCCCACAGTAGAACTTCTCTCAAAATTGAAGTCAATCCTTTTAAACCCTGCTGTTGCTTCATCAACTAAGTTTATGGAATATTCCCAGTCCTTTGTTGTCATTTCAACAATGTTCACAGTATCTTCATCAAGAGTAATTTCCATCTAAACAAACCACTTTCTTTGCTTATCCACAAAAAGCAACCCCTTATCTGTTCAAGTCTTATTATGACACTGAAGCAATTCAGTCACATCTTCAGGCTCCACTTCTAATTCTAATTCTCTTGCTCTTCTTCTGCTAATTGACAATGCTCTTGGTCACCCAAGAGCTCTGATGGAGGTGTACAAGGAGATGACTGTTGTTTTCATGCTGCTAACATAACATTCATTTTAGCCCATGGTTCAAAGAGTTACTTCTACTTTCAAGTCTACAGTTACTTCCTTCACTGAAGTCTTGAACCCCTCAAAGTCAATCATGAGGGCTGGAATCAGTTTCTTCCAAACTCCTGTTCAAGTTGCTATTTTGACTTCCTCTCATGAATCACAAATGTTCTTAATGGCATCTGGCATAGTGAATCCCTTCCAGAAGGTTTTCAATTTACTTTTCTCAAATCTATCAGAGGAATCACTATCTATGGCAGCTATAGCCTTACAAATTAGATTTTTAAAATCCTGAGACTTGAAAGTAGAAATGACTCCTTGATCCATGGGCTAGAACAGATGCTGTGTTAATAGGCATGAAAACAACATTTATCTCTTTGTACATCTCCATCACATCTCTTGAGTGAACAAGTGCATTGTCAATTAACAGTAATATTTTGAAAGGAACTTTTTTTTTTTTTCTGAGCAATGGGTCTTAACAGTGGGCTTAAAATATTCAGTAAATCACACTGCAAACAGATGTGCTGTCATCCAGGCTTTCTTGTTCCATTTATAGAGAACAGACTGTGTAGATTTAGCATACTTCTTCAGGATCCTAGAATTTGCAGAATGGTATGTGGGCATTGGTTTCGACTTTAAGTCACCAGCTGCATTGGCCCCTAACAAGAGAGAGTCAACCTGTCCTTTGAAGCTTTGAAGCCAAGCATTGACTTTTCCTCTATGTAAGTCCTAGATGGCATCTTCTTCCAATGAAAGGCTGCTTCAGGTACATTGAAAATATTTTGTTTAGTGTGACCACCTTTATTAACAATCTTAGCTGGATCTTACAGACAATTTGCTGCAGATTGCACATCAGCTCTTGCTGCTTCACCTTGTACTTTTAGGTTATGGACACAGCTTCCTTCTTTCAAACTCACAAGCCAACCACTGTTAGCTTCAAACTTTCCTTCTGCAGCTTCCTCACCTCTCTCAGCCTCCACAGAATTGAAGAGAGTTAGGACCTTGTTCTGGATTAGGTTTTGGCTTAAGGTGATGTTGTGGCTGGTTTGATCTTTTACTGAGACCATTCAAACTTTCTCCACATAGCAATACGGCTGTCTTGCTTTCTTATCATTCATGTGTTCACAGGAATCACACTTTTTATTTTCTTTAAGAACTTTTTTTTTTTGCATTCACAACTTGGCTAACTGTGTGGTGCAGGAAACCTTGCTTATTTCAGCTTTTGACATGCCATCTTCACTAAGATGCACTGTTTCTAGCTATTTATCTATTTGTTTGTTTGTTTACTTATTTGTTTTTGAGACAGAGTCTCTCGCTCTGTCACCCAGGCTGGAGTGCTCACTGGTTCAAGCGATTCTCCTGCCTCAGCCTTCTGAGTAGCTGGGATTACAGGTGCTTACCACCAAGCCTAGCTAATTTTTGTACTTTTTTTTTTTTAGTAGAAAAAGGGTTTTGCCATGTTGGCTAGGCTGATCTCAAACTCCTGACCTCAGGTGATCCATCCACCTCAGCCTCCCAAACTGCTGGGATTACAGGCATGAGCCACCGTGCACAGCCTCTAGCTTTTAATTTAAGTGAGAGAGGTGCAACACTTTCTTTCACTTGAACACTTGGGAGCCATTGTAGGGTTATTAATTGGCCTAATTTCAACATTGTTGTGTCTCAAGGAGTAGGAAGGGCTGAGGAGACGGAGAGAGATGGGAATGGCTGTTCAGTGGAGCCGTTACAACACATATGACATTCATGGATATGGGCGCTATTTGCGATGTCTCCAAATAATTACAATAGTAACATCAAAGACCACTGATCACAGATCACCATAACAGATAGAATACTAACGAAAAAGTATGGACTATTGTGATAATTACTGAAATGTGACCCAGAGACATGAAGCGAGCCCATGCTGTTGGAAAAATGGTGCCAATAGACTCACTTGGTGCAGGGTTGCCACAGACCTTCAATTTGTAAAATTAAAAAAAAAAACAAAACACCCAGTATCTGCAAAGAACAATGAAGCAAACACAATAAAACAAGGTATGCCTGTATAGGCATATTAAAAATCAGTTGCATTGCAGTTGTTTGGCTATTTTTAACCTTATTAATAATATTTCACACTCTTTGCAGCTGTTATTTGTTCATTGCTAAACATTAACAGAGATGGTAACATTTGGAAGCTTGCAAACATATTAGTCTGTTAATGGAAGTAGAGCAAGGGATGTGAGATCTGAGGGTGGAGCAGGAGACGATAGGAAGGGATGGACACACCTTGGTTTACAAAGGCAGGTGAAGCTGGAGCCTCAGCAGCAGCCGCCATGTGCCTTCTGCTTGACGGGAACTTTGTAAGGCAGCCTTAGTCTTTCCATTGCCCCTTCAACAACCTGCTCGGTCACTCCAGCTATGCATGGGAGAGGTGCCGGTGGAAAGGCCCCTTTCTTCCCTCCCAGAGAAAGATGGAGAAAGGGGAAGGGAAACATAAAACAGAAGAATGGAGCCACAAGCACTCACCGCATTTTCTGTTGATTAAAAGCTCCTCAATTACATGTCCAGGTTACAAAATGGATTCAGAAGTTCCAGAAACACCTCACTACTGTGTGACTGCCTATTATCTTCTCTAAGCCGTCATGGATTGGTCTTTCCCTTTCTCTCTGTTCCTTTCTCTTCCCTTTCCTTCCCTTTTAATTTCTTTTCCCTTCCCTCCCTCTTTTTCTCCCTTCTTTTTGGGCTTCAATTTGATCCTCTCTTTATTCTTTGCTCTGTTTTAAAATACCTTTTCTTTGCTGTATCTCCCAGGATTCCCTCAAGGGAGTGAGACACAGCTGCAACTTCTAAGTGGGCCTCCTCGACTAAGCTCAGAGAATGAGAAAGAAGAGGTCTCTGAGGAAATTCTCACCGGTTTCCAGTTCATTTTCAGGATTCTGCTCTGGGTCAATGAAACCCACATCACTTAGAAACAAACTGATCTCTGCATCCACAGCTCCCTTGTTTTGCGTCTACTAAACCCTTACCTGAGGTTTGAGATGTTTCTTAAACATTTCTCACAATGTGCAGTGTTTAAAATTCACTGTAGCAAGTAAGAGGAAAAGGTGCTTATGGCCCCCAGGTGCTTATGGTCCCCAGGCCACATAATTAGGATGTAAGTTATTAAAAACTTGGTTTCATCAAAATTTATTTTCTAATATAATTATTTAAAAAGTCTTGTTATTCCAGAGAACCTAGCTGGGTTATTGGAGACACAAGGTCTCTCTTATTGGAAGAAGAAATTGTGTTGTTTTCACAAATCCCAGTTCTGCCAGAGATGTTTCTGAGGTGAGTCTTTTGAGAACAATAATTCTTTTTTTTGTTTTGTACTTTATTACTTATTTTTACCTTTAATTGGTATGATTACATATCCAAAATTTAATAAAAGAAATATTCATTGTCTATTTCTTTTTTGGACACTATTATTTTTTATTTATTTTTAGACTTTCACTTCTGAATATTATCATAATTAGTTTCATTGATTATAGCTCAAAATAATTTTGTCATATATAAAATTTCCTCCCTATGTCAAAAAAGCACCTTAGGCCTTTCTTACATAAACATCTGTATTGTCAAGCAAAAAGCTGCTCTTAACTGAGTTTCTTTTTTTTAACTTTTAAGTTCGAGGGTACATGTGCAGGTTTGTTTTATGGGTAAACTTGTATCGTGGGGGTTGGTTGTATGATTGTTTCGTCACACTGGGGATTAAGCCTGGTACCCATTAGTTATTTTTCCTGATCCTCTCCCTCCTCCCACGCTTCACCCTCTGATGTGCCTCAGTGTCTGTTGCTCCCCTCTATGTGTCCATGTGTTCTCATCACTTAGCTCTCACTTATAAGTGAGAACATGCAGTATTTGGTTTTCTCTTCCTGCATTAGTTTGCTAAGGATAATGACCTCCAGCACCACACATGCCATTACAAAGGAAAATATCTCATTCTTTTATATGGCTGCATAACATTCCATGGTGTATATGTATCACATTTTCTTTATTCAGTCTGTCATTGATGGGCATTTAGGTTGAGTCCATGTCTTTGCTGTTGAGAATAGTGCTGCAATGAACCTATGTGTGTGTGTGTCTCTGTAACAGAACGATTTATATTCTTTTGAGTATATACCCAGTAATGGGATTGTTGGGTCACATGGTATTTTTTTCTTTAGGTCTTTGAGGACTTTCCACACTGTCTTCCACAGTGGTTGAACTAATTTACACTTCCACTAACAGTGTATAAACGTTCTTTTTTCTCCACAACCTCACCAGCGTCTGTTATTTTTTAACTTTTTAATGATAGCCATTCTGACTTGCGTGAGATGGTATCTCATCGCAGTTTTGATTTGCATTTCTCTAATGATCAATGATGTCGAGCTTTTCTTCATATGATTGTTGGCTGCATGTATGTTTTCTTTTGAAAAGTGTCTGTTTATGTTGAGGACAATAATTCTAGGGAGAGACAATAATACTGAATTAGAGTTGATACTGATGACAGAGCTGTCTGGTACTTCCCACATGTGAGGCACTCTCTTGAACATTTTGGTCTTCACAGAAGTCCTGTGGGGTAGGTGCTATGATGATCCAAACTTTACAGTTGAGAAAACTAAGGCACAGAGAGAGGTCTAGAGCCTAATCCTGGACTGCACAATGAGTCATGGGCACAGTTAGGATTGGAAGCCAGGCTGTTAGGCTAGAGTCTGTGTCTCTGACCGCTAGCCTAACAGCCTGGCTTCAATCTATTAGGAAGAGGGGTGCAAGAAGAGTGACCTGAGCCTCACACGGTCCACGCTGCCTCCACACCATGCACACACACAACTGGTGCCACCCTGGTTTCCTTTCCGCTCCTCTAGCATGCCCTACTTGTTCCATCTGCCTGGAGCTTTCTGCCCAGACCTGCCTGGTGGACTCCTTCTTGTCATGGAGTTTCAGGCTAAAATCCCTGTTGCAGGGGCTTGACCAGCTGACACCTTATTAAAACAACCCTGGCACCCAAGCCCTAGCCTAGTGTCAGGACCAGAGTAGCTGCTTTTACAAATAGTTTGTTCAACAAATGCACAACAAGGACTAGGAATGTGGAAGAGGCTTCCATTCTCTGGAAACCAGAAAGTAAGAGATAGTCTTAGTGAGTTTGGGCTGTGTATTAGTCTGTTTTCACACTGCTAGTAAAGACATACCTGAGACTGGGTAATTTATAGAGAAAAGAGGTTTAATGGACTTACAGTTCCACATGGCTGGGAAGATCTCACAATCAGAACGGAAGGTGAATGAGGAGCAAAATCACGTCTTACATGGTGGCAGGCAAGAGAGCTTGTGTAGGGGAACTCCCCTTTATAAAACCATCAGATCTCATGACAGTTATTCAATATAACCCACCCCCATGATTCAATCACCTCCCTCCAGGACCCTCCCACATGGGAATTATAGGAGCCACAATTCAAGGTGAGATTTGCATAGGGACACAGCCAAACTATGTCAGGTTGCTATCACAGAAAACCATAGACTGGGCAGCAATTTATTTCTTATGGTTCTGGAAGCTGGACATCTGCATTTAGGCTGCCAGTATGGTCCAGTTCTGGTGGGGACTTTCTTCTTGGACTGCAAATGGCCACATTCTCACTGTGTCTTCATGTGGTGGAGAGAGACAGAGGGAGCTAATTCCCTGGTACCTCTTCTATTAAAGGCAATACTTCCATTATGAGGACCCCACACTCAAGACCCAATCGCCTCCCAAAGGTCTTACCTCCAAATATCATCGTATCATCATACTGGGAGTTAGGCTTCAACATATGAACTCTGGGGTGGGGCGGGGGGTGCACAAAAACATTCAGACCATAGCAGACATGAACTATATCATTCATGTTTGTATCCGAAGTTCTGGGCCCACTCCAGAGAGCCCTCTCTGCTTTTCTCAGGTACATACTTTTCCTAGTTTGCCTGTTGGATGCAGAGCTATTACAGCAGCAGTGGCTTCTTTCTCATCTCATCCTTATTACTGTACAAGTACCACTGCACGTGTCTTTCATGGTTTGTGCTGTTGTGCTCTATCTGAAGCTCACTCCCAAGGTTGGGGCCTCCTCTGTTGGTCCCATAGGCATGTCCTGTGAGCCAGATCCCAGAGCTTGTTCAGGTTTCATGGGGCTCCACCAGCCAGGATCACTGCAGGAGCCCTGGGTGCAGCTGAAATGAGGGGATCTGGGGATGTGGGGGCTTCAAAGGAGCAGCTTTTCTCTTTGGTCAAACAATGCTCAAGGGTCACAGCAGAAATGACGCTGTCAGTCTTCATTACATAGGGCTGTTTGTGTTCCTGCAGGCACTGACGGTGGTTGATTCAAGCTAACACCCATTGAAAGTCATGGTTCCTTTATGTTCCTCTCACGGGATTGCAGTTGCATTTGGGAATCTTCTCTTGCTTTGTGTAATGATCTAAATCACAGAATTAAGCAGGACTGAATTTCAGCAGGATTATTTATGGAGTGTGTACCTATTTACCTTGCTTTTCACCCTATCAAAAGTCTGTCATTAGAGGACACTGTTGTAACACTATCTAAATTACTGTGGCCGAATCACCAAACCCTTTCTTCCCCCTCCACTTCACCCCAAGAGAAGACATAGTAGATATTTAATAGTTAATTAATGCTTAGAAAGTTGCCCCATTGGAGTCTTGGTGAGAGGCAGAGCTCACCTGAAAGATGTCCCATCCCCATCTCCCCTGACTTGGGCTCACGACTTATACTTGGCCAGTCAGCTAGTCTTACCTGGAGTTCTGATGCTCACACGCAAGAATGGGGCAGATTTCTTTCGGGTGGGGAGGGGACGTGGTCAGCATTGATCTGGTCAAAGGAAGAAGTGATGTCCAGTCTTTGACTGTGTGGGTGGCGGAGGCTTTGGACCCACCTGATTCTGGGCCTGATTTTGCTTGTGATTCTGCCAAAGTTCTCATGTGTTTTCTGAGCCCGGTTCTCCAGCCTTCTGATAAATTCACTGTCAGCCTGAATCAGCCAGAATCAGTTCTGCTCTTACAGCAAATAACGGAGGCTGATACAGGTGCAGCACTGATTGGGTTACGGCCAAGTACAAAATTGGGGCACAATGTTAAGAAACTGAATTTTCAGGGAGATGAAGATCTGAAAAATTGTTTGGGGGTTCCATGTCTCCTGGATGTTCTGTTGGCTTTGATTCTTTTACTCTTTTCCTTTTGATTTGCTCCTTTCTTCTTTCCCATGGCTTTGACAGTAAGGGGCCCGGCTCCTACTCCTTTAGCAGCCTAAGAAGGAAACAGGAGGGGACACAAAGATGGAGGCAGGGTCCCTCTGGAGAAGTAGGTCCTTCTGTTAACTTTTGTCCAGGCTACACAAAACAAATCCTGCAGGCCACATGTGGTCTGGCCTAGGTTACCAAGACAGAGCCTCAAATTAGTGTAGGGCTCTTTCATTTATAAACAAGAGTGATTGAGAACAGATTACTTAAACAAAAAGGGAGAGAAGGAAAGTTATTTGTCATGTAGCTAAAAAGACTGTTGTCAGGGGATCACATCCCCAGAGCCACATCCCATCAGTCAGCCCTGAAGTGGGAAGACTATGTCTTTTCAGAGAGCTCCAGGAGAAAATCCCCAGGGAGAACTCTGATTGGCCTGGCCTGAGTCACACACCCATTCCTGGGCCAATCGGGTGGTCTGCATAGCAGGGCTCTCTGATTGGTGGGGCCGTGGCTCTAGGTCCATTTGTTGGAATGAGAGATGGGGGGACCGGAGGAAGGGAGCCAGCCCCTCAAAGCAGCAGGGAAGGACCCTGAGCAGGAAAGGGACAGACGTGAGAGGAGACAGCAAAAGCAGGCATCCACTTCTGGCCAAAACTGTACCTGGCAGTAGGAGAGGAATGCACTTTGCATGTCCCCTGTGAGGAGGTCTGTATTAGTCCATTTTCACACTACAATAAATACATACTCGAGACTGGGTAATTTATAAACAAAGGAAGTTTAATTGACTCACAGTTCCACATGGATGGGGAGGCCTCAGGAAACTTACAATCATGGCGGAAGGCGAAGGGGAAGCAAGGACCTTCTTTACAGGGTGGCAGGAGAGAGAAGAGAAAACAGGGGAAATGCTAGACCCTTATAAAACCATCAGCTCTTGTGAGAACTCACTCACTATCAGGAGACCAGCCTGGGGGAACCCCACCCCATGATCCAGTCCCTTCCTACTGGGTCTTTCCTTCTACACGTGGGCATTGCAGGGATTACAATTTGAGATGAGATTTGGGTGGGGACACAGCCAAGCCATATTAGGGTCCTTGGATGTGGGCTTTGCTCATGTTTCCATGGCTTTTGACCTTGTGAGATCCCCCAGCATGCAGTGACCCTCAGTCTGTTTTGTTTTCTTTAGTACCTGTATTAGTTTTCTAGGGCTGTTGTAACAAGTGACCATGAACTTCATGGCTTAAAACAGCAGAAAGTTAAAGTTATTCTGTCATAGTTCTGGAGGTCAGAAGTCCAAAACTAAGGTGCTGTCAGGCCCTCCTGCCTTCATGGGACCCAAAGAAAGACTCCCCTGTCTCTTCCAACTTCTGGAGGCTCTAGGCCTTTCCTGGCTTCAATCTCTGCCCCATCTTCACATCGCCTTCTCTTCTTTGTGTCTTCTCTGTGTCTCTTATAAGGACACTTGTCATTTGGTTTAGGGCTCACTCAGATAATCCAGGATGAACTCATCTCAAGATCCTTAATTTAATAACATCTGCAAAAACTCTTTTTCCAAATAAGATCACATTCACAGGTCCTGGGGGTTAGGGTGTGGACATAACCTTTTGGGGGGCTACCATCAACTTACAACAGAACACTGAGATAATCTTTTCTGGTTCAGTCATTTATTTGTATTATGTGTCACCCTCTCTTTGCCCACTCCCCTGCTTGCTCTCTTTCTCTCTCTCCCCACCCAACTCTCCTCTCTTTTTCACTCCATCAGAGCTAGGATCTGTCCATCATCTCCATAACTGTATCCATAGGACATAAAACAGTGCCTGAACCAGGGAAAGAAGAAAAGAAAGATTGGATTTCCTTGGATTGTGGCCCCTTAGCACTTTATCCATAAATTCGGTGCTGCTCTTAACCTATTGTGTCAGTGTTGGGTATGTATGTACATGCATATGGATCCCTGGTTTTAATATGCACTCCCCGAGGCCTGTTTTTCATAATTCTAGGTAATCATTTCTGCCTCATAATTCAGAGCAATAAAATTATGTGCCAAGTATTATGCTACATGCTGACTTGGTTATTAATAAGAGATAAAGACAAGTATAAATACAGCCCACATATTGCATAGGTTTGGTTTTATTTGAATTGCAGCTGTAAATAATTTTGGCTTTCTCCCGTTCCTCCAAATATTTTTCTCATATCAAATTACAGGGTAAGCTACCAAGCATTGAACTCCGTGTGACCAGAACCTTTAAGTATGTTTTTACTCTAACTCTTCTTTTTCAAGTCAATCATTTTGCCAAATTTTTAATTTTCTTAAATTGGCCGAGAACAATTGAGGCAGGAAAAGAAGCCTTCATTGGGACAGTAAAGTGGTTCTAATAAATTGAAAAGTAAGAGACTAAAACTTGTTTTTGACTGCCTTCCATCTAGTTGTTCAAAAAATCAGAGTTTCCATGTTCTACCACCTGAACCGCTGCCTCAGCAGTCTGAAACACCTACTAGGAAGAAATATTAATGGAATAATTTCTAGTGAGACACTTCACAGCCATAAAGATAATTAAACGACAGCACTGATGCCCCACCGCTTTGAGGGTTCACGTGTGTCCACCCTGTGTACACGGAAGTTTTCCAGCCAGCCTCCCATGACGTCTGTCTTGATTGCCTGCTACCAAGCAGCTCACTGAGGAAATATTGGCCTGGTTTGCAATCACAGGGATTTAAATGGATTCTGGGAGCTTTCTGCAAGAGAACAGTTCTCCCATGTTTGAAGAAAGTAGTAGGTGTACTCCAGAGAAACAGGTTTCAATTACATCGTACATTGCTATGCTAAATGAGCAAGCTTTAAAGGGGCCCTGCAGACACCACAAAAATGTTTCCCAAGTGCAAAAGTGTAAAAACATAAGCGTCTTTTTTGTAAATGTTGCCCTAAAAAAGCCTGCCATAAGAATGAAAACCTAAGGAACGAAAGCCAGATTGGGATCAGATCCACAAGATACATAATTAGTGAGCATATCACCTCCTTCGATGGTTACTCATCTATTTTGACCACACCGACGTGGGCCAGAGTTTGCTTTCAGTCACACCCATGAAAGTCTGGGCAAGTCTGAATTTAATGCATAATCTGACTTTGTGAATATTTGCAGCTTGCATAGAAAGAAGAGATAGTCCAGTGAGGCAGCTGAAGTCAGTGTCATAAGGAAAATTTTTCCCTTTTGCTGTGAGCATCATTTAAGAAAAAGGCAAAAGTATATCAGTGTCCTGGGCAATTTTGATGAAGTCTAAAAAGTGCACTCTTTATCAGCACTTGGATTTAATATGGTGGGGCACCATTCAGTTACACTACAGACCAGCATGTTTCTATATCGTGGTAACATTAAGATTCTAAGTTCCTGCGCCTGTGTTAGGTTTTGTTGGGTTGCTTCTGCAGAAAGCCTACAGAAGTGGATGAAAATAGAAAGGTACGTGATGAAATAAATTTATACTCTCTATCCTTTCAGCTGTCATATGAGGCTGTGACCAGTTTTCTTGCCCCAAGTGGCGTGAAAAGGAGGGTACCCAGGAAGAGGAGATGAAGGCCACGTAAACATATTAAGAAAGAAGTGCTAAAGCCTCAGTTTTCACACAAAGGCAAAGGCTTTGCTTTTTCAATTGATGCTCTGTGGTTTCTTTCTCTTTTTCTTTTTTTGAGACGGAGTCTCACTCTGTTGCCCAGCTGGAGTGCAGTGGCGGATCTCACTGCAAGCTCCGCCTCCTGGGTTCACACCATTCTCCTGCCTCAGCCTCCCGAGTAGCTGGGACCACAGGCGCCTGCCACCACACCTGGCTAACTTTTTGTATTTTTAGCAGAGATGGGGTTTCACTGTGTTAGCCAGGATGATCTCGATCTCCTGACCTCGTGATCCGCCTGCCTCCGCCTCCCAAAGTGCTGGGATTACAGGTGTGAGCCACCGCGCCCTGCCAATAGCTCTGCAGTTTCTGTTTAGTTATCCCTGAGTCAGAGTTGCAGAAAGACGCGGTGAGGTCACCTGCTATCGGATGGATGACTGGGAGCTGGCAGTGACTGCGTGGTACAAGTCTGTTCCGTGAGAAACACTGCAGGAAAAAAGGAGTATGTGTCTCTGGATGGTGATTTTGTGATGCAGAGGAGGGGAGAAGGAAGGCTTGAGCCTGATGGGGGGAGCAAGATGGGGAAAAAGGAATTGGTCCAAGATCTCACTCTCAGCCTCCAAATGGCCATGGCAACAGGACCTTTTGCTTAGTGTGACAGGAGCTGAACCAAGGTCCCTGGCACTCAGTGAGGGGTTGCCATAGGGAGAATTGGAGGGTTCTGGGCATTTTAAGCACTGGGCTTGGAAAACACAGAAGAGAGCCAGCGCCCATTGGCTGTGGGCCTGGAACCAAGGTAAGAAAAATAAAAAGACAAAATGAGCCTGGGTTGTGTGTGTCTGTGTCTGTCTTTGGGATGTGCAATTCTTTGGTAGAATAATAATGGTCGTGATAGGCACTCAGTATGTCTGAGGAAACAAGATTTTTTAAAGTGTACAATTCAGATTCTGAGATTTTTACATTTATTAACTCATTTAATTCTTACAACCCTACAAGAGAGGTAGTATTATAATATTCCTCATTGGTTAAATGAGGAAACTGAAGCAAAGAGAGTGTAAATCATGCACAACTAGTAAGTGGAGCCCAGGCTGTCTGACTCACTGATTCCTGCCTCTTTTTGACATTGCCCTATGTGGCCAGCTGAGCACTGGCACCACAGAAAACCTAGTTCCTAATCCCCGGATCTGTGAATATTACTTTACATGGCAGAAGGTATTTTGCAGATGTGATCAAATTAAAGGTATTGAGATGTGGAGATTATTCTGGATTATCCTGCAGTGTAAATGAATTTACAGAGGGAGGCAGAGGGATATTTGACTACTGAAGGGGAAGAGGGTGGTGGGATGTGAGGATGGAATCATGAACCAAGGCATGCAGGTGGCTTCTAGAAGGCAGAAAAGCCAAGGAAACACATCTTCTCTAGAGCCTCGAGGAGGAGCTAGGCTGGCCAGCATCCTGATTTTAGCCCTGTCAGATCCATGTTGGACTCTGGCCTCCAGAACTGTAAGATAATAAATTGATGTTGTTTTAAGTCATTCAATTTGTAGTAATTTTTTTATAGCAGCCGTGGGAAACTCATACACTGTAATTCTCAAATCTTTTCACACAAACACACAGAGACGATGTTCCCAGGGTGAACTGACGTTCATAGGTACACCCACATGTTGACACCCTTGACTCCCACCCAATTACATAGTGTGTAGTGTTTGTGGATAAACATGTGTGTGTGTGTGTGTGTATTTGGTGAGGGCAAGGCATGATAAACACATGTTGTAAGTATGTGATTCAGTAGTATAAAAGATCTGAAAATTCATTTTTAAGAGAATGTGAATATTTATCTGATACATCATTTTAAACCTTGTTATTTTGACTCCACAAAACATATTAATGAATATACCTATTTGTACCTACCATACCTAATGCCATGGGTTGAATATGGTTTGTTCCCAACAAAACTCAGGTTAAGGCCTAGTCTCAATGTAGCAATGTCGGCAGGTGGTGCCTTTAAGTGGGAGGTGGGTCATTGAGATGGATTAATGTCTTTCTCGTGAGACTGGGTTAGTTCTCAAGGAAATACATTAGTTCCTTCAAGAGTGAGTTGTCATAAAACGAGTTTGCTTCCTGTGTTTTTCCCTATTTTCACATACCCAGTTCCCCTTTATTTCTCTGCCATCTTTTGATACAACATGAGGCCCTCACCAGAAGCCATCAGATGCTGTCTCCCATTATTGAACTTCTCAGGCTTCAGAACCATGAGCTAAATAAACCTCCTTTCTTTATAAATGACCTAGTCTCAGGTATTCTGTTATAGCAACAGAAAATGAACTAAGATAAGGTAGCATTGAAGAATAAACTCATGTAAACCTTATTTGATTTTTTGTAGTAATATACTTATTATTTACCTTATTAGTTTGATTTGGTGATAATTAAGTTCCACTGACACCCACAAAAATGTTCTCAGTGTGATTTTTCACTCCAAAAAATGTAAAAATGTAAATGTAGATGGTCTACTCTACTTTTTTATCTTTCCATGTCTTTCTTTCTTTCTCTTTCCTTCTTTCTTTCTCTTTCTTTCTTTCTTTTCTTTCTTTCTCTCTTTCTTTCTCCTTCCTTCCTTTCTTCCTTCTTTCCTTCCCTCCTTCCATCCTCCTCCTCCTTCTTCCTCTTCTTCTCTTCCTCCTCCTCTTTCTTTCTCCCTTTCTTTCTTTCTTTCTTTCTTTTTCTTTCTTTCTTTTCTTTCTTCTTTCTTTCCTTCTTTCTTTCTCTTTCTTTCTTTCATTTCTTTCTTCTTTAGTTCTTTCTTTCTCCCCTTCCTTCTTTCCTTCTCCTTCCTTTTTCCTTCCTTCCTTCCTTCCTTCCTTCCTTCCTTCCTTCCTTCCTTCCTTCCTTCTTTCCTTCCATTTTTGAGGCAGGGTCTCACTTTATGACCCAGGATGGAGTGCAGTG
Organism: Colobus angolensis palliatus; assembly: GCF_000951035.1. Classification (NCBI taxonomy): domain Eukaryota; kingdom Metazoa; phylum Chordata; class Mammalia; order Primates; family Cercopithecidae; genus Colobus; species Colobus angolensis. The sequence goes on along the minus strand of NW_012116599.1, from coordinate 3,829,253 downwards.
GTGCAACCTCTGGGCTCAATTGATCCTCCTGTCTTAGTCCCCTGAATAGCTGGGACTACAGGTGTGTACCACCATGCCTGGCTAATTTTTGTATTAGTAGAGATGTGGTTTTGCCATGTTGGCCAGGCTGGTCTCAAACTCCTGGACTCAAGCAATCCACCCACCTTGGCCACCCAAAGTGCTGGGATTATAGGTGTGAACCAATGCACCTGGCCTCTTAGCCTTTTCTTAATTAAGATGTATCCACAGTTAGAAGGATGAGGAAAAGGGACATAAAAACAAAATTCACAATTCTGTACATCAATCCTGGGTCACCATTAGGGATTGGGGTTCAGGGATGTTTTCATCCTGCCAACATAAACTGTATCCTTTAGCTCTAATTTAGAGCTAAGGTGATCAGAATGCAAGTGATGGGAAGTAGGGTTATGATTGGAGTAACCTGGAATATTAATTGATAAAAACTGTAAACTTTGGTTCTGTATTATTAATTGTAAAACACTAGCATTCTGTCAAACAGCCACGGATACAGATATCCAGTGTTCATTGGGATAGACAGGAAGGTACATTTCTCTTTTGCACACGCAACCAGGGCCCTATCATATAGTTGTACATGCTGGGTGTGCACACTTGAGGAACTACCTTCATTGTTTTCGCATTTTTGGATTCATGTTAGTTAAGATAATATTTCAGAGGGGGCAGTTGACAGTAGCAAAGGAATGTTTCCTTTTTCCAATTTACGCAAGGATGCCATATAGGCTAACAAGAGGCCATGAGGGCGTTTGCACAGACATGGTGGAAAGGGCCAGTGGTAGAAAACAATGGCCTTATCAAGGCCATTTTTATCCGAAAGAGGTGAAGACAGCAACTGAGAAAAAGCAAGAAAGACACCTGTCACTGCATATGAACCTCAAGTCCCAGTCTTAGTGGGACTACCTAGAAATCCTTTGTTAAAAATCCCTGCAGTCATTTTTATGTAAGATGACTCATGTACATCACAGGGACATGCTGATGCCTAACTGATGTTAGTGTTAAGTGGATTCTTGTTTGTGTAATATTTATTGATCATAAAAATTATCTTTAAGTGGAAAAGCAATAATCCACGGAAGCAGTCAAACTATATTATAGAAGGATAAAAAATTTCTAAATACTTTTGCTAATTTTCCTTCCTAGTTAAACTTTATGCCAAGCAAACTTGCAACCTACTGGATTGTCACGAGGCCAAGTTAGTTGGCAACAAAATGTAAGTTGCCCACATATATAATTGAGCTCTCCAACTATAACAAGTTCTCGTGTTTCATTTCCCTCTTAGAAGGAATTGTGTTCAGTAAAGATTCATAATTTGTTCTATTGGAGGCTATAAAGCTTGTCAGGTGGCAATGATTTACTTGAATTAATCAAGAATGTACTCGTTTTTTAAAAAGTGATATTTAAGTCTTTATAAATCTCCAAATTAACACTGAATAAAGAAATGTAGAACATATAAAAGGAAATAAAAATGTTGGATTCTCCTCTCCTCCTCCTCCTCCTCCTCCTCCTCCTTCTTCTTCTTCTTCTTCTTCTACTTCTTCTTCTTCTTTTTTCTTCTTTGGAGAGAGTTTTGCTCTTGTTGCCTGGGCGGGAGTGCAATGGTACCATCTGGGCTCACTGCATCCCCTGCCTCCCAGGTTCAAGCAATTCTTTTACCTTAGCCTCCCAAAGTAGCTGGAATTACAGGTGTGCACCACCATACCTGGCTAATTTTTGTTTTTTTAGTAGAGACAGCTTTTCACCATGTTGGCTAGGCTGGTCTCGAACTCCTGACCTCAAGTGATCTGCCCTCCTTGGCCTCCCAAAGTTCTGGGATTACAGGTGTGAGCTACTGCACTCAGCCTAAAAATGTTGGATTATATCCACAATGGAAATCTCTTCCTAGAATTAATCTCTCCTTTTCTTACCCTCTCATATTTCCTTGTATCTCTCTGATGGCAATGATCACAGTTTGTCTTATAATCCATGCTATGTTGCACGTGTACCTGATTCCTCTAAGGAGTGATGAGGGGTGATGAAGACTAAAGATTATTTTAAAAATTCTTATATTCTCTAAATTACACAGCAGACTGTTTAGCTCATAACAGATGTTAAATAATAATTCTATGCATGATAGTTGGTAATCATATCTATGGGCATAAATTTATTCTAATCATGTTGAAAATATCAATATTTCAAAATTGTCTTGAACCTTATTAAAATGATGTTTTAAAATGTAGATTTTATTATTCAATTATGAATATTATTCATAATTACATTATGATTCAATTATATATAACTTAATTACGGTGAGGCCAACAGATCAGGAGACAACTGCCAGACTGCCATTGTAAAGATAGTTATTGCTCACAGCTCCTGGTGGAGGGGCCATGCCACACCATTTAGGGCCACATGGGGGAGCACCAGGACAAGTCAGGAGGCAGAAGGGATGAGGGGACTAGTGGGCAAGAACCTTTATCCTGGTTTTCCTGGCGGGGCCGGCTAAGCAGGCTTAGAATTGGTTAGTTTGAATAATTCCAGTGAGCTCTAGGGTGGAGGGACTGTGTCTGGTTGTCTGGTATTTGGCTCTGGGGTGATTAGGGCAGGGGAATAGTGGCCTGAGTCTGTGGGCCCTATAAGAGATACTAAAGGAGGCGGCTGGGTGTGGGCTCTGGGGTGGTTGCTTGGCATCTGAAATATGCACTTGCAGGCGAGTCCTTTACTATTTCTAGAAATTGACTAGCTTGATTCAGGCAGTTTCTCTAGAGTCAGCAAGGTCCTAGATGTCAAAGCATCAGAATAAAAAGACACAATACAAGTGGGGAAACTGCTGCCTGACATATAGAACAATCAGAATAGGAACGGCCAACACGCCCAGAAAACGTGTTTTGTGCCTGGCCTTGTGCCACGTGCTGTGCACCTGTGAACCCAGTTTATCCCACACGACCCTCAGAGTTGTGCTGTTTCAACTTGCCCAGCAGCATTCTGCTGGTAAATTTCTAAATTAGGAGTACCAGCCTAGACAGTCTGTCTCTTGAGAACCAAAAGGAAACAGATTTTTTTTTTTTTTTTTTTTGAGACGGAGTCTGGCTCTGTCACC
>NW_012116599.1:3809399-3826002 GCF_000951035.1 Colobus angolensis palliatus | reverse complement strand
ACCTCCTGACCTCAGGTGATCCGCCCGCCTTGGCCTCCCAAAGTGCTGGGATGACAGGCATGAGCCACTGTACCCGGCCAGAAAACATTTTTAATGCAGGCAGCATGGGGTGGTTAAAAGAACACAGCATTATAGAGAAGATGACCTTAGTGAGAGGGTGGGTGCAAAATGGACTATGCATTCATCCAAATGGAGAGAAGAATGAAAGAATATGTTTCTAATGAATGAAATATATGTACACACAAAATTTCATTAAGCTAAAAGAAGTGTATACTCTTAATGATTCTCCATTCTGATGTTTATTCTCCATTTGTTCAAATGGACTCAAATTAATTGCCTTACATTAAAATGTACTTTTCATTAAATTTAAAAAATTATTTTATTTTTTGAGACAGAGTCTTCCTCTGTCACCCAGGCTGGAGCACAGTGGCACAGTCTCGGTTCACTGCAACTTCCACCTCCAAGGTTCAAGTGATTCTCCTGTCTCAGCCGCCCGAGTAGCTGAGATTACAGACATGCACCACCATGCCTGACTAATTTTTTTGTGTTTTTAGTAGAGATGGGGTTTTGCCATATTGACCAGGCTGGTATCAAACATCTGACCTTGTGATCCGCCCGCCTCGGCCTCCCAAAGTGTTATGATTACAAGCATGAGCCACCTTGCCTGGCCAAAATGTACTTTTTAAGAAAAATGGAAGGGGACTTGGCTTCAGCAGTGGGTGGGTTTTGCCAGTTTCCCCAGCCAAAAGTCTCAAAGTGTCATGGCCACTTGTAGGTCAGAGAGGATATCTCTTCTGAGGGGTCAGAGTAGGGACAGGATGCGTGGAGGTGATGTGATGGTGGGAGGTCCACTTTAAGCCAGGTCACCTGCAATTCTGCCATCGGGGGCACAAAGATGGAGAAAATGAGGGTGGCACCCAGGCCACTCCAACTGGCCTTAAAGAATCCCTACCATTTGTGGTAATTTGTCACAAAGAAGCCAATCTTAGACTATCTGCATCTTGGAAAATTCCAAGACCATGTCTTATGGGAGTTATATCCAAGCCAATATAGTCTGAGACCATGCTAGGAACCCACTCAAGAGTCTATCTTGTTCTAGAAGACTAAAATATGTGTCGAGGTAACCCCGCAAGGTCTATATCAAAACCAAGAATCCTTGGGCTTCCTGTAGCGTAGCATTCAGTAAATATTTACACAATTAATTCCATTTCATTGAAGAAATCTTGACCTGCACAGGGAAAAGGTGTCACACATCCACAATATACACTCTCACTGTTTTAATGAGTATTCGCAAATTCCCAGGGCCTTGGGAGCATTTGTAGTAAATGAGCGGGGTGCTTTCGCCACCTTGTGATGAGAAATGGAAGTACTTTCATTCTGAGGGTTGATTATGCAATGCTTCATTTAAATATGGATTAGTTTCTGTCACTTGCTTTTGATCAGTCCTTTCATTTTCTTGTTTTGTTGCCTTACATATATTTACAAGAATTTGCACTAAATTAAAAAAAAATCTGCACTAACCTAAAATTGGCAGAAAACACCCTCAAACCTTTTGAAGCAAGGAAGGGGCCGCTGTCGCTGTCTCTACGCGTCCTTAGCCTATGCTTATTCTCAGATGGGCTGAACCTGGCAGATTTGGGGCCAAATACCTGAAATATCAGGACATCTGTTAGATTAATTCCTAAGAGCTCCTGACCATTTTAAGCATTCCTTCACAGGTAATTATTACACATTTCTCTGTGTTTGTCAAAGATGATTGGTGCTACCTCCTATATTGATTTTACTCCTTTTTTTTTTTTTTTTTTTTGAGACGGAGTCTTGCTCTGTCGCCAGGCTGATCTTGGCTCAGTGCAATCTCCGCCTCCCAGGCTCAAGCGATTCCCCTGCCTCAGCCTCCGGAGTAGCTGGGACTACAGGCGTGTGCCACCACGCCCGGCTAATTTTTTGTGTTTTCAGTAGAGACCGGATTTCACCATGTTGGCCAGGATGGTCTAGATCTCCAGACCTCCTGATCATCCACCTCGGCCTCCCAAAGTGCTGGGATTACAGGCGTGAACCACCATACCGGCTTCATTCTTTTTTTTTTTTTTTAAATGAATGAGAGGATTATGTATTATAAAATCGGGCTACATATTTTGTAAACCTTATCTACAGAGAACATTTCCAACCACTGGAAATTGAAATAAGTAAAATATTACTAACAGGGAAAACTTCACATTGATTCTAAACTAACATAAACCTTCTTAAAATGTATAAGAAACTAGCTTGTTTTTCCCCCAAAATAGGAAGTACATAAATTTTAAGTGTGATCCATCTCCTATGCAATATTCAGTCATTTTATTCTCATGAATTGCTGCACGGACTCTGTAATTTGTCTGCCTCTTGAAGGCTGTCCATGTGGCTGTGGCACTATTTTGGAGAGAGGTTGTTGTTCTCATAATATTTCTTCCTGGTCTTTTATTATTCCCATTTCCCCCTTCTCATCACCCTCTCACCCCATCATTGCTAGCACCCATAACTTTTAAGTGTTATTTAATATTGAGCAGTAAATATTCTTTGTTGAACATGGAAAGAGTGTGTATTTGTAGAGGGCAAATACAGGTCTTTTTGCTTTTTGATTGAAAATAAGAATCTAGGTCTTGTTTGTGGCAATAATTTAGATAAACAAAAACAAAAAAAATCAGGATCCTAAAATATGAAAGGTGCCTGATATTTAAAAGGAAGAGTTGCCTAACAATATCTTAAACAGCTCTATAGCCTTAATCTTCTGGGGAGAAACCCTAAGGGAATCAGTCAAGAAATTATATCCTGAGTCATGTTAAAACTACTCCCTCCTATTCTAATACGGCTCATTGGAGCCCGAGTGGAAATAGGACTGGGAAAGAGGGCTCTTTTCGCTACTCCAGAACAATACTTGGCTGATGGAGTTCTTTGGGTTTCCTGAGGGTGTGAATCCAGGGACCTGCTCACCCTGTGCATCCCTCTGTCAGAGCGAGCTGGATATCCTGGATATGATTATTGATTTCTGGACCTGTGCAAAGACAGCATGTCTTAGGCCCTCCTGAAAATCATATCCTCCTACGCCTTAACTTTATAGCATCCCATTTGGGTTCTAGCTCTGAGAAAGTACAAGCAATTGAGAGGCCAATGAGGGCAGAATTCTCACATCATTAAAAACCCCCAGTACCACCCTGACCTTTGAAGATTTAACCTTTGTGCAGCTCCAGCTGAGTTCTTGTTGGTTAGGAGGTGCTCAGTGGACATGTTTCTCCCAGGCTGTTTAAGGAGGCTCTGAATGTCCTGGTGAGTTAGTACACAGTTTCCACTGCACACCCACAGGCTCGATGGGTGCTCTTCAATGTTTCATGTGGTTTCTTGTTGAGAAGCTCTTTCATGGGCAGGGAAGTTGTCAAGTCTCTTTAGCTCTCAGGGAAGCTCAAGACATTTGTGGGAACTTAATGCATGGTTGGGACTGATAATCAGAGCATGAAGAATGAGGAGAATGGAGGAGGAAGAAAAAAAGGAGGAGAAGAAGAGGAGGAGGAGGAGGGAAGAAGGAGGAGGATGAGGAGTATCCAGGGATAGTTCTCAGTAAAACCCAGGGCATCAGAAGAGTAAAACAGAGACCAACGTTCAAAAGCCCTGAATTGGAGCAGAACAATCGCACCTACTGTGATCTTGTCATCTTAGGTTTGGGGTCTTGGATTATCCACCAGCAGACAACAAAAAGTGAGGCAGGATTGTTCGTAGGCTAGGAAAAAAGTCAAGCCAATCCTTCCAAAGCTGGTAATAGAGGAGTTTCTCAGCACCTACCTCCTGCTCTCCCCCTACCCCACCCTGGGCTCCCGCAGTCCCGGGAATGATCAGCCCAGGGCGTCCACCTGGAAGAACCAGGTCAGAGGCTGCTAATAGACTGATAGGCATTGCTGACTGCAGAGTTCAGATTTCTCCCCTTTCCACATTTAGGCATTTTTATTTTACAAGAATATCCCCACAGAATGGTGATCACACACATCTTAAATTTCTGACATAAAGAAGCCCAGGGGCCGAGAATGCCTGGGAGGCCCTGCATCAGAACGGTGGTGGTTGCAGTAGAAATAGCAGCAGCACCAGAGAGCACCATGCCAGCCAAGACAGCCATGGCCTGAGCTCCTGGGCGGAGGCTGCTGCTGCTGCTCCTGTGTTCCTTCATCGAGTTTCATCCCCTGATGGAGGCGATCTGCTCCACTGTCTACAGAGAAGGATGAAAATGACCAATGATTCCAACAAAAGCTTGACAGTTTCAGCAATGATAGTGGGCAAGTCTGGTAACAGGTAAAAAACACAATAACCACGGTAGGTGGTGCCAGGTGAGGGATGGTGCCCGCTCTCAGGTTTCGTTGGAGGAGCTCTGGAGGGGATGGGAGAGGAACCAGGGTGTTCTGCAGACCTCTTCCGGGCCAGGTTCTGAGGTGGCCATTTTACATTTTTTTTTTTTTTGAGATCGGGTCTTATTCTGTCACCTAGGCTGGAGGGCAGTGGCATGATCTCGGCTCACTGCAACCTCCACCTCCTGGGCTCAAGTAATCCTCCTGCCTCAGCCTCCCGAGTAGCTGGAACTACAGGCACACACCACCACGCTGGCTAATTTTTGTACTTTTTTTGGTAGAGATGGGGTTTCACCATCTTGGCTGGGCTGGTCTCGAACTCCTGACCTCAAGTGATCCACCTGCCTCCGCCTCTCAAAGTGATGGGATTACAGGAGTGAGCCACCACTCCCGGCCCCATTTTGCATCTTATCACACTAATTTATATTTAGTTTTAATGATGAAATCTTTCAAATATGGAAAAGAGTACAGAAAACAAAATCACAGACTCATGTAACAACACCTACCTAGAACAACTGTTAACATTTTGTCAAATTTCCTCGTATCTCTTCTGAGGTCTTTTTCAGCATCTGGATTTTGAAGAGGTTGCTTTGGGGGCATGTGGTAGAGCCCGGCTGCTATAACTTTAAAAACAAATAAACAAGGAAGCCATAGCCAATATTTGGCTGCTAAGAAGGGCAATCGTGATGTGATTCTTGTATTAATTCATATATTCTGTTAATTCCTTATTTTCAAAAGTATTTTATAATTTTTTTTTTTTTTTTTGAGATAGGGTCTTGCTCTGTCGTCCAGGCTGGAATGCAGTGGCGAGTTTACGGCTCACTGCAGTCTCGACCTCCAGGACTTAAGTGAGCCTCTTGCAATAGCGTTCCGAGTAGCTCTCAAGTAGCATCCCAAGTAGCTCAGCATCCCAGCTACTTGGGTTGCTGGGGCAAGAGGCTCGCTTGAGTCCTTGAGGTCGAGGCTATTTTTATGTGTTTATTTTTTGTAGAGATGGGTTCTCATTATGCTGTCCAAGCTGGTCTGGAACTCCTGGCTCAAGCAATCCTCCTACCTTGGCCTCACAAAGTGCTGGGATAATAGGTGTAAGCCATTGTGCTGGACTTGATTTTCTGCTAAAGAAAATTTTACTTGTGTTTCCTCTTCCTTACACGTGCTTCTGCTTCCCTGTGTTCTTGTGCATTTTTATCCTTTTAATGTAGTTGCAACCATGGTTTCCATGTAATTCTGTGTTCTACTTTCCCTCTGCTATGGCCACAGACTATTGTTTCATAAACGTCCATTTCACTACACAGTTAGCATCTATGGTAAATTGTAGTGGCTGCAGGCAATTCTGTTGAGCTTATATGCCCAGATTTCCTTTGGGGGAAATTTAAGTTATTTCTCTTTTTTTTTTCTTTCCGTTCCACGGTATGATACTGAAGATTGTTTAGCGGCATTAAACGGAGCTGACTTGTGCTCCTAATTTCATGGCACTTTGTCACCATCATTTTATGCTGCAGCCCCTCTTTCATTTTAATTTTATTTTCCTCTCTTTTCACTCCTGGTTCCCCAATCTCATTCCCCTCCTCACGTCTTGTATATTTACTACCTGCCCTTCCAGGTGACTTTCAACAAGTTTCTTTAGATGTGTGTCCAGTGAAAAATACACGGTGTTGCTTTTGCTTTAAAAAATGTACTGAAATGGTATTGTGCCCTAGATCCAATCTGTTCCTTTTTTTTTTTTTTGAAACGGAGTCTCTGTTGCCCAGGCTGGAGTGCAATGGTGCGATCTCAGCTCACTGCAACCTCCTCCTCCTGGGTTCAAGTGATTCTCCCACCTCAGCTTCCTGAGTAGCTGGAATTACAGGCCCCTGCCAACATGTCCAGCTAATTTTTGTATTTTTAGTAGAGACGAGGTTTCACCATGTTGGCCAGGCTGGTCTTGAACTCCTGACCTCAAGTGATCTGCCCACCTCGTCCTCCCAAAGTGCTGGGATTACAGGGTGAGCCTTTTTTTTTTTTTTTTTTTTTTTTCAGTGTTACGGTTTGGAGATCCATTCATGTTGCTATATGTGCAGCTAGTTCCTTCCTTCCTCTCTCCTTCCTCCTGTACAGCATTGTAGTGTATATGTGGTGAACATTTTACTTATCTGTTTCATTTCGATGAGCATCTTTATTGTCTCTGACTCCTGGAAACCCCAATGCTGTCTTCATCCCAATAGTACCTAGTCTCCTGGGCACCTGTGAGATAACTTTTCTGGCCTATAGACTCAGGAGTAGAAAAGCTGCACGTGAGGATATTGGTGTGCTCAATTTCAGAAAATCCTGCCAGACTGTTCTCCAAATGAACACATAAACTACGGTCCCACTAACAGTGCATAATTCTTGTTTTTTCACATCTTTGTCAAGAAATGATTTTACCACAATTCTAAATTTTTGGCAATCTGATGGGTGAAAATCGAATCTCAGGGTTGTTTTAACTTACATTCCTCTGACCCTAGAGAAGGCTCAGTTTTCTTCTCTGAGTTGCATTTTAATATTCCTTGTCCAGTTTCCTATTGAGCGTCCTGTTTTTCTTCCTCTCTGATTTGCAGGAGTTCCGCTGATAGAGCAAAAGTGCTGTAACTTGTCTGATTACTTTCTAGTCACTTTGCAAATGGACTATGAACAATGTATGTCTAAGTAAATTGAGACAATTTGTTGGCCTTTACATGACTTGTCATTTTAAATGCTGGGGGAGAAGATCACAAGGAGGAAGATGTTCAGTGAGAATACTTTTATTTGCAAGTGAGAAGATCACAACTGAGAATAATTTAGACATAAAGAAGGACTGTATTGGCTCACAGAAGTTTACGGCAGGACAGATTTCAGGTGTGGTGGGATACAGAGGTTTAAAAGAGGCCATCTCTTCATCTCTTGGTTCTGCCTTCTGCAATGGCCTTGCTCCTGGGCAGCCCTCTCCCTATAGCACTAAAGACGGCCCCGGGCCCTCCAGGCTAATGGTCCTGGATGCTTGTGATTTCCAAGTAAAAGTGAGTGCTTATGCTTTAGCGTTGTTGAGGGAGGAGTTTGTGCTTAAATAAGATTGCTCAGGTTCTAATATGTGTATGCCAAAATTTAAAATTTGATTTTATTAAGTAAAAGTTTGACCTTATTAAAGTTTATAACTTTAATAAATTGTAAATTTAGAAACCCAATTGCTCCTTAAGCTTTGAAAATTGAATTATGAATATTGTCATCTATTTCAACTCCAGCAAGTTTCAACAATCACTTTTAAGGGTGCTTTTTATAACCTAATAAAATTCCCTTAAACATTTAAGCTGTGTTTATAATTTTAATGTATTTTATTTTCTTTGAAGTACTTTAAAGGCCTGATTAACACACAAACCTTCTCAAATCTTAGACGGTCCGATAAATCATTAAATGCATTAAAACTGTACATATGGAGAATCTTGACTTCTGTTAAATGTTTTTATACTTTTTATGACCTTAGTCAATTTCTCTTATTCCTTTCATCTTAAAGATTCAAGCCTGAATTAATTACTCAAATGCTCTTTTACATTGGAATGACTAGACTAATCTGTTAAGTAAGCAAATTCTCTTAAGCATTAACAGTGTTTATACTACTCAATGTGCACAGATTGTTTTTACTTCTATACTTAATGAGGCTGCATAAAACCAGCAGTCTTGGTTGGAGTATAGATCTGGAGTAACATAATGGGAGAGTATTTTTTGCATCATTCACAGGGACAAATGGAACCCTTTTTCATGGCCATTAAGCCAAGAGGGACTTCAAGTCCATGCCTCTCAAATGGAGTGGTCTTAAAGACCTCTTAAAATTACACATTATCTAATTCTGAAATCAGATTTGATCTCAACACTTGGTTGGGTTCAACTCAACCAAAAATTAACTCGTTAATTCTAATTCTGAATTCTTTTCATATCCCTCCTATTTGGTAAGACCAAGACTCTAATAATTTTGCAAACAAATTTCATTGGATTCTCTACATCTCTAAAGGCTCCATCAGGCTTTGCAATCACAAATCCAAAGTCATGCTAAAGACTGACACTCCACAGCATAAAAAGCCACTTTCCAGGCATAGCTCCCAAGTCTAGCTGAGAGAACCTACTTGGTTTTCTTTGTGTCGTGTGCTAATTTCTGAAATAATCTCTATGTTCTTGGCTATGAAATACTTGGAATGGCCTATCTTGAGAAAAAGCCTTTCGCTTCTTCATGATGGCATCGGGAAAAAAACACATATTTAACATGCACTTTTATAGTTAACCAAGCATAATTATATATAAATATATGTGTGTATATCCTGTAGATAATTATAAGGGGCATAAACTCATGACACAAAGATATGTATCTATTCTGTTTTTAAGGGACAGATTTTGAATTTTATCAAATGCCTTTCAAAAATATTAAAAATGGTCATATTAATGTTTTATAATTTATTAAAGTGATAAATTATATTAAATTTCCTAATGGTGAAACATCCATTACTAATGTGAATACCACCAGGTCATCACGTATTATTGCTTTTAAGTGTTGACAGAATCGTCTAATATTTCATTACATTAATATTCAGAATTGAAATTGCACTGTAATCTCCTTTTGCATTGACTCTTTATGTCATGCTTCGGTATTATATGTAACTTCAACTTTTAAAAAGGACTGTTTTTTCCCTACTCTATGCTCTGAAACAATTTAAGAAACATTGGAATCTGTTCCTTAAAATGTTGACAGAACTATATTTCTCCCTTGTTCTCTGTCTGTCTTCTCTTGCAATTTTCGTTATGTTCTCTATCATAATTTGTTTAGAAGTCTTGTCTTTTCTGCAGCCTCTTTTGGTAATCCATATTTTCTGAGAAGATTATTAAGTAAGCAAATTCTCTTAAGCATTCACAGTGTTTATATTACTGTCATTTGCTTAAAGTTGAGTGAAGTCATTTGCTTAGATTTGAGTAAAAAGTGTTTTATAGTTAAAAAAATGTCCTTGAGTTAGGCTATTTCTCTATCCTCATTCTTATTTTATTTATGTGTACTTTCTACCCTTTTTTCTTGATTAGGTTAAATCAGAGTTCCTCAATCTTGGCAAAACTGACATATTGGGCCAAATAATTCTTTGTTGCGGGGGACTGTCCTGGCATTGTAGGATATCTAGCAGCATCTTTCACTTTTCGCCAAATGCCAGTGGCAACCTCTTCCCCACCCTTGTGACAACCAAAAATGTCTCCAGACACTGCCCAGTGGCCCCTGGGGTGGAGGCTGGGCAAAATCACCCATGTTGAGAGTCAATTGACCAGGTAATGATTTACTTGTGTGTGTGTGTTTTAAATTTTCTTTTTGTTTTCAAAGATCCAGCTCTTGCATTTATTTTTATTTCCATTATTCTTCACTCTCCTGATTTGTTTATTTCTCCTTTTATCTTTATTATTTTTTTCAGGCCTTCTATGGATCCATTTTGTTTGTGTTTGTGTTTGTCTGAATGCCTGGGTTGGAGCCTTATTTATTTATTACCATTCTTCCCTGTCCCCTGTGGTGTCAAGAGAGATGCAGGGGGCTTCTGCATCCCCTGACCCAGTTCCTGCATAAAGATCTTCCTGTATCATATAAGAGGTCACTGACTTGTCCCACGAATGTTTCAGCATTTTGCAGGAGCCTATGGTTTACCAGCTCTTCCCAAGGTTCCCAGCTCATTCCATCATAGAATCCATCATAGAATTCAAAATCCAAATTGTGTAATTTGTTGGGTCTGATTTAGGCCAACTACATTGTTGGCTGGTAATTTTCTTTCTCTTTTTTTATTCTGCAGATGGACTCTCACTAAGTTGCTCAGGCTGGTCTCAAACTCCTGGGCTCACGTGATTCTGACACCTCAGCCCTCCCAGTAGCTGGGACTATAGATGCAAGCCACTGCGCCTAGCTAGTTGGCTGGTAATTTTCAATACGTGCACTTTGCAGAAACAGTGACTTGCAGTGTCACTTGCTTAGGTCAGATCACAGATCATCACCCAGTTCTTTATTTTTGCCACTAAATAGTACTACCATTAGTTGTACCATTAGTTGAAATATTATTTCTAATAATACATAAAAAGCAAACAACAAATCCTAATTAATGATTTGAAATAATGCTTTTCTTTCCACAGAGGTTATTTCATGACTGATGAGTTCCACTAGCCTGGAGGCCTGTGTTTCTAATTGTTGGAGGCAAAAGCACTCCTGAGAAAGCCTGGCTGTCCAGGAGGGTTCCCTGGATGGAGAACGCTATGAAACTGGGGGCCCTCTGCTTCTTTGTGGAATACAGATTTTACAGAAAAAGCAGGCCAACCATGTACATTTATGAGTTTTTTGTACTCTTTCTCTAAATGAAATAACGCTGACTGTTCACGTTCTTAAATATAATCTCATGTTCGAAGTCTAAACTTGAAAAGACATTTACCCTGTCAGTTTCAAAATTCTCTTCTATGAGCACTGAAAGGACTTGAAATGAATTAAATTTAAACTCTGAAAATAACCCACCACTCAGAGGCAGTAGTGACCATTTTATTAAAAACTGTTTGTCATTGTTAAGTGTAATGTCAAAGTTTTGACACAGGAGCAAGAGAAAGAGTCTAGTTGTTCAGGATTTTATTCTTCCATTCTGGTATTTTTGTGTATTGCATAGTGGGAAAATTTGATTTTTAAAATAACTTACTTATAATTAATATCATTAAATAAAATCAAACAAAACCAATTATAAAGGGCTTCTGAAAGTTGTAAATATATCAAAATTTGCTGCTGCACTGTCTTTAAATCTCATTTTAACAAGAAAGCATGCATTGCTTTTTGAAACCTCAAGAATGCTGTTAATGTCAGTAAAATGGTGTCTTTATTGTATGAGTCACAATTCTTGGGACAGTTTAGCAGTGAAAAACTACTAATAATTTATGTTAATAGTCTCTTTGTAGCTTCAAAAAGAATGAGATTTTGGAATTCTAAGTCTCTAACTTTTGAATGATATGGTAATGTCCAGTAATTTCACTAGTTCTACATTTTTCCTTAGAAACTATGATTTGTGTGTGGCTGTGGGTGTTACTGGAATTTTGATAGTCTACAGAAAGTTTCAACATAGATATTCTGTATTATTCTGGAATAAACTTGTGTTGACCAAATTTACAACTTGTATGGATGAGGTCAGAAACAACAGCTGATTCAAACTGTTCATCTAATGAATCTGGAAAATATCCAAGGGATATAGTAGATGGTTTGGGGTGAAGGTGATCTTGAAACTATTAACAGAATATTAAAATTCCAATAACATACACACACAAATCAAAATTCCTAAGGAAAAAGGCTGAACTAATGAAATTATTGGACTGTTACCACATCAATAAAAAGTGAGTGACTTAAAATTCCAAAATCACGTTCTTTATTTGATGGGAAAATACTTACAAACCCTGGGATGTTTACAGCACTCTTTCCTTCATTTGCTGTAGACAATCCTTGATGTTCCAGGTCCCTTCCTCCCTCATGCCAGCCCTGCCCTCCAATATCCAAAGAGGAGAACTTCATGCTATCTGGGAAAGAGAATTACGTTGATCCAAATAAAGAAGAAATTCTTGGGAGAGAGGGGGAAAAACATCCTTGAGTTGGGCCCAAGGAACAAGCATGAGGATTTGCCTTCTGCCATGAGTAAAAGCACCCTGAGGCTCCCCAGAGGCAGATACTGCCAGGCTTCCTGTCCAGTCTGCCGAACTGTGAGCCAATGAAACCTCTTTTTTAAAAAAAATAAATTATGCAGTCTCAGGTATTTCTTTGTAGCAATGCAACAACAGCCAGATACAGAAAATTGGTACCATGAAGTGAGCCATTGCTATAAAAATACCAGGAAATGTGAAAGCAACTTTGGAACTGGGTTATGGGCAGCGGTTGGAAGAATCTGGAGGGCTCAGAAGAAGACAGGAAGATGAAGGAAAGTTTGGAACTTCCTAGAGACTTGTTGAATAGTTTTGGCCAAAATGCTGACAGTGATATGGACAGTGAAGTCCATGCTGAGGAGGTCTCAGATGGAGATGAAGAATTTATTGGAAGCTATAGTAAAGGTCACTTTTGTTATGCCTTAGCACATGACTTGGCTGCATTGTGCTCCCACCCTAGGGATCTGTGGAGCTTTGAATTTGAGAGTGATGGTTTAGGGTAACTGATGGAAGAAATTTCTAAGCAGCAAAGTGTTCAACATATGGTCTGGCTGCTTCTAACAGCATATGCTCATATGTGTGAGCAAAGAAATGATCGAAAACTGACATATTTAAAAGGGAAGCAGAGCATAAAAGTTTGGAAAAGTGGCACCCTGGCCATGCAGCAGAAAAGAAAAGCCCATTTTCAAGGGAGGACTTCAATAAGGTTGCAGAAATTTACATAATTAAAAAGGAACCAAGGGCTAGGAGCCAAGACAGCAGGGAAAAGGCCTTGAAGGCTTTTCAGAGACCTTCATGACAGGCCCTCCCATCACAGGCCTGGAGGCCTAGGAGGGAAAATTGGTTTCATGGGCCAGGCCCAGGACCCCGACTGTGCAGCCTTGGGACACTGCTCCCTGCATCCCTGCCACTCCAGCTCCAGCTGTGGCTCGAAGGGGCCAGGTACAGCTTGGGCTGCTTCCAAAGGTGCAAGCCATAAGCCTTGGTGGCTTCCACATGGTTTTAAGCCTGCAGGTGTGCTGAGTGCAAGAGTTAAGGCTGAGGAGGCTCCACTTAGATTTCAGAGGATGTATGGAAAAGCCTGGATGTCCAGGAAAAAGCCTGATGCAGGGTAAGAGCCCTCATGGAGAACTTCTACTAGGGCAGTGCAGAGGGGAAATATGGGGTTGGAGCCCCCATAGAGTCCCCACTGGGGCACTGCCTGGTAAAGCTGTAACAAGAGGGCCACTGTCCTCCAGACTCCAGATTGGTAAATCCACTAACAGCTTGCACCATATGCCTGGAAAAGCTGCAGACAGGCACTCAACAGCAGCCCATGAGAGCAGCTGCAGGGGCTGAACTCTACAAAGCCACTGGGGTGGAGCTGCCCAAGGACTTGGGAGCACACCCGTCACACCAGTGTCTGTCCCCTGGATGTGGAACATAGAGTCCAAGGAGATTATTTTGGAGCTTTAAGATTTAATGACTGCCTTGCTGGGTTTCAAACTTGCCTGGGGGCTATAGCCCCTTTCTTTTGGCTGATTTCTCCCTTTTGGGACAAGTGTATTTACCCAATGCCTGTACCTCCTATATCTTGGAAGTAACTAACTTGTTTTTTATTTTACAGGCTCATAGGCAGAAGGGACTTGTTTTGTCTCTGATGAGAGATACTTTGGACTGTGAATTTTTGAGTTAATGCTGGAACGAGTTAAGACTTTGAAGGACTGTTGGAAAGGCACGATTGTATTTTGAAATGTGAGAAGGACATGAGATTTGGGAAAGGCCATGGGTGGAATGATATGGTTTAGATCTGGGTCCTCCCACAAATCTCATGTCAAATTTTAATTCCCAGTGTTGGAGGTGAGGCCTGGTGGGAGGTGGTGGGATCATAGGGACAGTTTCTCATGAATGGCTTAGCACCATCTCCTTGGTACTGTCCTCACGATAGTGAGTACTTGTGAGATCTGATTGTTTGAAAGTATGTGGTACCTACCCCGTCACTCTCACTTGCTTTTGCTCCTGCCCCTGGCATGTGAGATGCCTGCCTTCTCTTTGCCTTTGCCATCAATTAAAACTCGCTGAGGCTCCCTAGAAGCCGATGCCACCATGCTTTCTGTGCAGCCTGCAGAACCATGAGCTAATTAGATATCTTTTTAAAAAAAATAAATTACCCAGTCTCAGGTATTTCTTTATAGCAATGTGAGGGCAGTCTAATACAGGGGATAAATATAGAAGATTACAAAGACAGAAAGAAATGTTACTCATATTCTGACCTACAGAGATAATTGTTGCTAAAAGCTTCACATACATTTGTTTGCTCTTTTTCTATGGCTAAATATATAGTTTTTTTTTCCAAAACCGAGTCAAACTGTGTTTAAAATTTAGATCCTTTTTTCCCCTAATGACATTGTTGTAAGTTTTTTCCCATAACATTAAATAGCTTTCAAAACCACAGTTTACAAAGACAGCATAGAAAACACATTTTCTTCAACAGATGAGTTACATTCATATAAACATTCCAATGATTATTGGATATTTATGTTCTTTCTTCGTTTTAAAATTGTGAATAACCCTGCAGAGAACATCCTAGTGCATGAATCTCTTTGTGCATTTCTGTTTGTTTGGTTTTTTTAAGGGTAGAATTTGTTTCATTTAGAATAAAGTTTGATTGTAATAAGACCCTAAAGAGCAGATATAATTTTTTTGGTCCTCTTACACAAAAATTCAGAAATAGACAATCCAGGCATGTAGAGACCTCAGGCTGGTTCTAGCATTTTTGCAATTATTAGTAGTATTATTAGTAGTACCACATTTTTTTCACATGTTCATTGGCTATCTGCATTTATTCTTTGTGAATTGTCTTTTTATATCCTTAGCCCATTTTTTTGAGATATGCATCCAGCAGCTTGGAGCATTACACTGCTTGAAATTATTAGGTCTAGCAAGGAGAGGGGAGGGTGAAGTGGTTCTTCTGGTGTTGAGGATTAAAAACAGACTTCACACAAATAACACAAACAACAGACTTTCGTAGGATTATAGGAAGCTCCACTGAACAACAGCTCAATGGTAAATTGCTCTTTCGTTCCTTCATACCTTAGGAAACCCAAGCTCGTATTGGCTTAATCTGTATGTTAACAGGCAAACCAGAAAGACCATGAAATACTCTCTACACAATTAACCATGGATTCTCCGAATTCTTGGAAAACAATGAAGCCATGTCAGTTTATTTCTTTTAAATATGAGCTACCCTTGGAGCGAAGCTGATACGTTCGTTACCTCATTTGAGTTTGCACAGGTGGAAGAGTGTCTTGTGATAGGGGACCCTCTGGAATTTCTAACCCGTGCTAAGGATGGGAAGTCCATATTCAAAATGAGAGTTGAGAAATGATAGTTCTTTCTGCTTTCTCCTGCCTGCATTTAGGTGTCACTGTTAACCAGAATGTTCTTCTGCACATCTTTATTAAAATATTCCAAGTTGGGGGAATAGATCTCAATATGCCTTCCACACTTGCATTTTGGCCTTATCAAGCATGTGTCAAGTAGTCTGTCATTCCTCTCTATCTGTTGTCATAAATAAAGAGTCTCGTAGAGACCTGAGTATTTCTAGCCTCCACTATCTCAGCAGCAGGCAAGACTTGGCCAATCTTGCCAACTTCCGAACCATCATGGCAGAGAAAATGGGACTTAGTGACAACCTGTACGTTGTGTTTGGTGGTTCTTTTGCAGGATCCCTTGCAGTGTGGTTGAGAATAAAATACTCCCAGCCGTTCCCAGCAGTGCATCACTCTTAGCAAAAGTTGATTTTTATGGTGAGTACATGTTTAATATAGAAAGATAGTTCTGGAAGGGGATGAATCACTTGATAAGTTCATTGATCACCCTCATGGTCATCCAATAGCCCCTATGCCTACCTCCAACCTCATTATATGATAATAGCTCCATGAGAGACACCCAGGCCACACACTGTTATTTAATGGACAGTTATTTATCCATTTCTAAGAGTAACTGATTGGGTTGCCTTCAAAGTGGGTTAGCTCAGTTGTAACTTGAATAGTGAAGCAAATAATAATCCAGAATTTCCAGGTAAATGAAAGAAAAGTTCTTATTTTTGATAGGTATATTTTTCTAACTTCAGAGTTGTCTTTTAATTCTTCTCCTTTCTATAACCTATAAAAATTAACTATTTTATGGAAAATTATATACAATTAATGTCTTGGGATTTTGGCAGGTGTATATGACTAAATACCTATCATTTACATTCAAATGGGAAAGGCATAAAACTTTTAATCAGAGAGACATTTCTGACACAAGTAATTTCAGATGCACTTTAGCTAGCATTTGCTTTAACAGTAAATGTTTCCATGGTGAACAAGTATTAAATGGCACAGAATTTCCACTTTCTGTAGCCTCACTATAAGTTTATTATCTTCTAAGTCTATAAGGCCCCCAAATAAAGTCAGTCTTTCTTTTCTTTTCTTTTCTTTCTTTCTTTCTTTCTTTCTTTCATTCTTTCTTTCTTTCTTTCTTTCTTTCTTTCTTTTCTTTCTTTCTTTCTTTCTTTCTTTCTTTCTTTCTTTCTTTCTTTCTTTCTT
>NW_012116599.1:3791157-3809164 GCF_000951035.1 Colobus angolensis palliatus | reverse complement strand
TTTCTGACAAGGTCTTGCTTTGTTGTCCAGGCTGGAATGTAGTAGTGTAATCATAGCTCAGTATAACCTTAAACTCCTGGGCTCAAGGGATCCTCCTGCCTCAGCCTTCCGATAGCTGGGATTTCAGGCATGTCCCACCACACCTGACTAAGTAATTTTTTTTCCTTTTTTTTGTAGAGACAGGGTCCTGCTCTGTTGCCTAGGCTGGTCTTGAACTCCTGACCTCAAGCAATCCTCCTGCTTTGGCCTCCTAGAGTACTGGGATTACGGGTGTGGGCCACCATGCTGGGCCTCTTTGATTTCTTGCACGTTTCAGAAATCACTGTGCCCCAGTTGATGGATGAATTAGGACTTGCAGAACACAGCTTTGCTTGTCTGCTCTCATATTAACTTTCTGTTCCATTCTGAAAAACTAATTAAATTCATCAGTTCCTAGATCTCTATTTTAAGGATAGGTCAAAGAAAACTTAAAAGAAATTAAATTGTTCTGGTGCTTGAATTATCAAAATTAAATCATATTAAATGACTGTGTTTAACTTTTTTCCTCTAGTCTATGCTACCTTGAAGTTGTGCAGAATTCTCTGGCTGCACATAATAGTGAATGCCCAGAAATTGTGGCAGGCTTCTGACATCGTGGTGGAGATGCTGAAAAGCTCAGTAAACCATGATGAGCTAACAAAATATTTCAAGTAAGTGACGGTTTGTGCATGAGAATGCAGAGATTGTGGGCCCTGAAAACCTGACATGGACTTGGATTTTCCATCATTGTTAACATTTCCTTAAGTTAAGGCCTGCTGCTCTGAGGTAACTTACAGAGGTTTATCACTATGAAATAATTTTGATAGTTCATCATTAACATGTAGTAGATATTGAATAGATATATTTTTTGGTTGGGTGTGGGGTGGAGCTCAGAGAAAGAAATGTTGGATGCCATAGAAGGAAGCTCAAGGGAGGTAGGCAAGAGTAGGTGCTATCAAGGAACACCTTAAAGTCCCCAAGAGAAGAAGGAAGGACCTTGGACCCCAGCCCATGCAATATTCCTCTTAGCTGATAATGTAAGGGTTTTGGATAATGTGAGGACTTTGGGCTATTGAAACCATGACATGTTTAAAGGAGTCTCTTTTATACCAAGCACAAGTATCTTTTACACTTGAGGTAGGTTTTCCTCCAGCACAAGAAGGTCTTGTGTTTGGTTGATTGCTTCGTGTAGTTTAAATGAGAGTAAAGGAGTTTCTTATCAGAAAATAGGAGAGTTCTACTGAAGAAAAGAATGTGGGAGATGAAAATAAGATATAATTAAAGGATATAAAACAGTGGTTCTCACTGTCTTCTTGAAGACCGATCAGACACTGTTTTGGGAGATAGTCCCTCAAAGGCCATTCATAGCTGTATATTTTAATGGAGCTTAGGGTAAAGAAAAGAAAAGGAGGGGTTAAGAAACAGTTTCTTAATAGGCCAAATGTGAAAAATGGTCAAGAAGACACTTCTGGGACTGTCTGAGGACCTGCTTTGGAAAATGAGAATTTTGTTAGTTATGAAGGGACCTGAGGCATAGAAAACTCACATTCAGACTTTGTCAACCAATAGTCACACTTTTGTCCCTCTCTTGGTTTCCCAATTATTAATTTTGATAATAAAATTCACCTGTGTGGCAGGGAGCAGGAGGAGAGACAAAGGGCCGTCATTTTCTTAAATTACCCTTTATAGATGGTCCAGGTCACCAGGGGGCACATTGGAGGTTCTATATCTTGGCAGAAAAGAGGGTTGTTATTTTTGGGGGAGGCTTATCAAATAACCTGGGTGTTGTGATCAGTTAGATTGTACATCAAATTAGAAATCACTTAAAAACACAGAAGATTTAGGTACAGAAAGTCTACAACAGGAAAAAACTAAACAGAACAAAACTTCAGTGCATTAGCAGCTCATTCTCGAAGTACTTCATGATTGTTCTAAAGAACCACTCTGGTACCTAATACAACAGAATCATTATGGGTGTTTCTTTTATTTATTTATGTATTTGTTTATTTAGATGGAGGTTTGCTCTTGTTGCCCAGGCTGAAGTGTAATGGCGCGATCTTGGCTCACCGCAACCTCCGCCTCCTGGGTTTGAGCGATTCTCCTGCCTCAGCTTTCTGAGTAGCTGAAATTACAGGCATGTGCCACTCTACCCAGCTAATTTTGTGTTTTTAGTAGAGACGAGGTTTCTCCATGTTGGTCAGGCTGGTCTCGAATTCTCGACCTCAGGTGAGCTGCCCGCCTTGGCCTCCCAAATTCCTGGGATTACAGGTGTGAGCCACCACACCAGTTCAAGTGTTTCTTTTACTCAGATGAAGTTAAGTTTTACAATGTCTTTAAAACAGTGTCATAACAAATTAAACCTCTCCAAGTGAAAGCAGTTTTTAACTTGTGCTAGCATTTAAGGCATGGTTTCTGGCTACTTCTTTCGGAATTCCTTAACCCCTGACTTGATGTATTGCAAACCCGACTCCTACTGATCCTTTTCTTAGAGGCTCTGGATTATAATGAGATCCAGAATATAGGTTTCATCCCTATATGCTCTGTTTTGTGCCTTAAAGAACCTCTAACCTTGTCAACTATGAAGGGATTTATGAAAATCTAGCAGCTCTTATAAGAAATCAGCTGAAAATACAGTCAGCCAGTGATGAGTCAACAGCAGACCTCAACCAAACACTATGCAGGAGTAAGGGTTTTTGCAGATGGTGTACCAGGTCTTGCAGGCATGGAGACACTATCTTGAGTCCTGATGGTTGTGCCCTGAAGGTTATAACACCCCTCCCCACCACCTCCCTTGTCTCTTCTGTCCTACCCAGTGGCTATTGTTCCATGGAATTCTAAAAGCTGAACCTCACAGGGTTCTTAGAGAACACATTGGCCAGTTCAGAACTAAGAAAACTGGAGCCCAGAGATGTTTGGTCGTAAGATTTCAAGATGGCTAATTGGGGTTAAGAATGAGGCCGGGAGCGGTGGCTCACGCTTGTAATCCCAGCACTTTGGGAGGCCAAGGCGGGTGGATCGCCTGAGGTCAGGAGTTCAATAACAGCCTGGCCAACATGGTAAAACCCTGACTCTACTAAAAATACAGAAATTAGCTGGGCGTGGTGTTAGGCGTCTGTAATCCCAGCTACTCGGCAGGCTGAGGCAGGAGAATGGCTTGAACCCGAGAGGCGGAGGTTGTAGTGAGCCGAGATTGCACCACTGAACTCAAGCCTGGGCGAGAAGAGCGAGACTTTGCCTCAAAATTTAAATAAATAACTAAATAATAAGTAAAAAGAAAACGAATGCAATCTGTGACCAGAGACAGTTTGTTCTCACATGTGCAGGACACAGTATTAAGCCATGACTATGTCATGAGTGCCCTAACCAAGCTTGTCTATTGCAAATCCACATGGAATTTAGAAACTCGTGGTAGGGAATCCAGCTTCTAAAAGGTGATGCTGCTTTCTATTTCTAGGAGTAAATTCTATTCTGGAGAAATCTGGAATCTCCTAGTGTGAAGTATGCCTGAACATGGAATAGGATTTCAGCTTAGAGGGAGGGGGTAGCATCAGGCAGTTCAAACTTTGAACTGTCGAGAAGCTTCAAAGATCCAACACTACCAGTCACTTCCAAACACAAAGTCCATTGGGATAAAGGTGGGATCTGGGTCAAAATGATGAAACCATGTGTTCTAGGCCAGACTGGGTGGGAATCTCAGGGAAGCAGTTGGGGAACAAGACATAGTGGGCACAGGTATAAGGGCTATGGGCAGAAGACAGAGCTTTTCCTTCTTCCCAGTAATCCAGGCATCATTATTACATGATGTTTGGGCTCTGTAATATTTGTACACACATGTGTACACACACATGCAAACAGTAGTACTTGTGTTTACAGAAAATTGGCATTGTGGTGACCAACGTAATTGGAAAGATAATTATCTTTTAACATTTTGATTGTTTGCATGATTATAAAAAGGTCTAAATTATTGAAACATTAATTTTTTTTTGAGATAGAGTTTCACTTTATAGCCCAGGCCGGAATGCAGTGGTGCAATCTCAGCTCACTGCAACATCCACCTCCTGGGTTCAAGCGATTCTTCTGCCTCAGGCTCCCAAGTAGCTGGGACTACAGGCACATGCCACCATGCCCAGCGAATTTTGTATTTTTAGTAGGGATGGGTTTCACCATGTTGGCCAGGCTGTTTTCAAACTCTTGACATCAAGTTATCTGCCCACTTTGGCCTCCCAAAGTGCTGGGATTATAGGTGTGAGCCACCAGGCCCGACCTGAAACATTAAAATTTAAGCAAAACTACATTCTTTCAGAAATAAAGATAGATTTCCTCTCATCTCATCCTTAGAGACAATCATTGTTAAGAATCTAGTGTCTATTCTTCTTTTCAGAATTTTTTCTATGCATCTGCTACTATAAAATGAATGTATATACACATAAATGCCACAAATGCACTTATCATTATGTACAGGGATTAGACAAGGGCATAACATTGTTTCAAATGTTCCAAAACACCACAACTGAATGCCTACAGAGAAGTTTATTTTCTTTGGTATGTTTTCTTTTCACGTTTCTTTTAATGGAAGCAAAGTAAAATATTAAAGGAAGCTCAGAAATAAAATCTAAAAGCCTAACTCTAGAATAAGCCAAATAAAAAAGTCACATTTCTACAAAACTTTAATGAGGAAGGCAAATGAGTCTTATTGGTAGTAATGATGAAAATAGTTAAGAGGTAACTTATTGAATTTTAATTTTGTGTCAGATCCCATTCTGAGCAATCTTCCTGCTTCAGTCCCCCGAATAGCTGGAAATACAGATGCATGCCACCACACTAGGCAGAAATTAATTTAATTCGTGTATTAGTTTGTTTTACCTTGCTAAAAGGGAGACTGGGTAATTTATAAAGAAAAGAGGTTTATTTGGCTCATGGTTCTGCAGGCTGTACAGGCATGGCACCAGCATCTGCTCAGCTTCTAGTGAGGTCTCAGGGAGCTTACAGTCATGGCAGAAGGCAAAGGGGGAGCCAGAGCATCACATGGTGAGGAGGAGCAAGAGGGAGAGGGAGAAGGTATTACACTTTTAATTACATCTGTATTAAACAACCAGATCTTGCCTGAACTCATTACCACTCATTACCATAGGAAGGGCACCAAGACGTTAATGAAGGCTCCAGTCTCAGGGCCAACACCTCCCGCTAGCTAGGCCCTACCTCCAACATTGTGTGTCACATTTCAGCATGAGATTTGAGGGGACAAATATCCAAACCACATCAATTGGTGATCAGGAAATCTAAAAAGCAGAGAGCAAACAGACATTTATAGCAATTTGAGATTATTGATAGAGTAAGTAGTTGACAATGTCCCAAAGTCCAAGAAAGAGACCATGATGATTGGCAGTAGCAGAGCATTTAGAAAAGCATCATTTTAAGGCCAGGTGTCATAAGTTGCATAAACATAATTTGTTCAGTAATAAATATATCACTAAATGAGTGATGGTAGCTTAGATGTGTCATTTAATTCACGTTAATCATAAACACACCAAATTTTTTAACTTCTTATGTTTATGGTGATGTTATTTACAATGATACAAAAACAGTTTAACAAACAGCATTATTTTTATATAACACTTTAATTAAAAATCACTTTGAAAGCTTCAATGGGACATATAATGAGTTGAAGTTATATTTACAAATCATTCTCAGTGAAAATTAAAAATGTCGACTAGAACTGATCACTTGACTCATATAAACCTATTAGAAACAATATAAACTATTCAAAATCTAGTGTTGATTCTTGCATTGGCTCATTTCATTTTTACATTTGGGGTTTCTAGCTTCAGTGGAATGGAAATTATAAGCATGCTTTTCTTTTCCTCTGAGTATGCAAAACTCTCCAAATTAACTCAGAAATGGATCCAGCCTATTTGCTGGAAAGTCTGGCAGCCACTTTTATAGAGGCTATTCAGTTTAATAAAGACAACTTGTCTTTTTGAGTAAGCAAAGTAGAGAAAGAAAGAAAAGGACTGAGAGAAAGAACAGAAAGAGCAGAAACTAAGTGGGTATTCTCTTCCTGAGAGCCGTCAAAATTAGGAGTAGGGTAAAGAAATCAGACTGAGGCCAGGCACGGTGGCTCACACCTGTAATCCCAGCACTTTGGGAGGCCGAGGCAGGTGGATCACCAGAGGTCAGGAGTTCGAGATCAGCCTGACCAACATGGTGAAACCTTGTCTCCACTAAAAATACAGAAATTAGGGGGGCTTGGTGGCAGGTGCCTGTAATCCCAGCTACTTGGGAGACTGAGGCAGAAGAATCACTTGAACCTGGGAGGCAGAGGTTGTAGTGAGCTGAGATCACACCATTACACTCCAGCCTGGCTGACAAGAGCAAAACTCTGTCTCAAAAAACAACAAACAAACAACAACAACAACAAAGAAATCAGACTGGAGAGTTAACTTTGCGGACTTCTTTTTAGGCACTAAAATGTGCATCTCTAGTCTTGAGGACCAGGAATTGTTCAGGGGGGTTTGGCACAAACTCAATGATGAGCACAACTTTTACCACATTATTTTAAAATTCTACATTTCCATATTTACTCATCTTTTATATTAAAATATATAGAAGCTATTTCAAAACATAAAATAATGATGACTATATGTCAGAATGTAGCCACTTTTTGTAATCTTTGGTTTAAAAAACTTTAGAGGCTAGGCAGGCTAGCTCATGCCTGCAATCCCAGCACTTTGGGAGGCCAAGGTGGATGGATTCCTTGAGCTCAGGAGTTCAAGACCAGCCTGGGCAACCTAGAGAGACCTCATCTTTAATTTTAAATTTAAAAAATTAAAAAAATTTTAGAAAGTGATCTCTATTGAATGTGAAACCAAAAATTTAACCATATAAGTATATTTTAACCCTATCAGCCTCTCTTTTATTCTGTATTTTAAATAACTTCTGTGTTTGGGTTCTTTACAGAAGGAAGTTCATAGTTACAGTTAGACATAGCCAATGGAAAATAATGGCCATCCAGAGACTGCTGCTGTGTGGCAGACCCTCTCAACAATTTCTCTCCAAAAGCACAGATTTGGCACATGCTGTGTCATTTACATATTCTTCACTTAGTTTGCATGTTTGGCATAAATCTTTCTATCACTTTAAGTAACTGAGTTGACTGAATATGCATTTTTATGTTTTTATGGATATGCAGGATCCACATTTTCGCAGCAATGCTTGACCCTGTAATTTATACAGGGAGGAATTCTTGGCTTCTTTTATCCATGAATCACTGATTTTATGTCCACCTGTCTTGCCTCTGATTAAAGGGAGGGTAGTTGTTTGCTTTATCAGTGGGGCCTTAGGTCTCTCATTCCTTGAGCAGGAACTCTCTGCAAAGATGACAACAGGTCCAGGACACACTGGCTGGTCTCCAGTGATCTGGAAAATCATTCGGAGGTTACTTTCCAATGCTGATAGAATCGTTCTATCTGTAGAAGGCCAAGAGCATACACCCTCTATGTGAGGCCAAGAGCATGCATTTTGATCTTTGCCTCATTTATTAGCCTTGTGAAAACAGCAAATTTGCCCAGAAATGAACATTGAAGCTCTCTGAATAGCTCCATATAGTTAATGAACAATACTGGTAACACCTTCCATAAACCAAGGCTTAGCTGGCCTCAGCCCGATACTAACTAGTCTCTGTTTTTTCTCTTCTATAATCCTTACAACATCCCCACGTTACTTTAATTTTACAGATGAGGAACTGAGACTTAAGCAGTTTCCGTGGCTTGTCCAAAGTGACATGAACTATAGGCCAGGTCATGATTTGAACT
The DNA here is from genome assembly GCF_000951035.1 of Colobus angolensis palliatus. Lineage (NCBI taxonomy): Eukaryota > Metazoa > Chordata > Mammalia > Primates > Cercopithecidae > Colobus > Colobus angolensis. Next base: position 3,801,335 of record NW_012116599.1, on the reverse strand, counting down.
TGCCTGACCCCAGTCCTCGCTTACTTGTCCTGCTGTTACCGACCATGTTCTTTTTTTTTTTTTTTTTTTTTTTTTTTTTGAGACGGAGTCTCGCTCTGCCGCCCGGGCTGGAGTGCAGTGGCCGGATCTCAGCTCACTGCAAGCTCCGCCTCCCGGGTTCATGCCATTCTCCTGCCTCAGCCTCCAGAGTAGCTGGGACTACAGGCGCCCGCCACCACGCCCGGCTAGTTTTTTGTATTTTTTAGTAGAGACGGGGTTTCACCGTGTTAGCCAGGATGGTCTCGATCTCCTGACCTCGTGATCCGCCTGTCTCGGCCTCCCAAAGTGCTGGGATTACAGGCTTGAGCCACCGCGCCCGGCCCCAACCATGTTCTTATCTGGACATGTGGCCTATCGATCAATTCCACACATCACTGGATTGGAGTAAAAATTCTGTGTCAATCCAATGAGTTCATCCTCCTGTCTTTTCCCTAATTAAATGTTCAAACTGTCATGGGGATAGTATGGATTTACTGAATACTAATTCTGTGCCAGACACTCTGCTTGGCATTTTCACAAACTTTTTGTTATTCCCTTGAAATAATAGCTCTGGAGGTGAGCATTTTTATCTCTATGATTCCAGTTAAGAACACTGAAGCACAGGGAGGTAATTACATGGCTAACTGGGCACAGCAGACTGCTCGCACCCACCCCTACTGGTGCTACACTGAGGTCTTCCTGGAGCTGATGGTGTTATCTGATGAGAGCCAGTGCTCAAATTCACACTCATGCTTTGTTCTTAACCAGTCCAAACCAGATCCTTTCCTTCAGCTCATGTTGGCTTGGGTTTTTATCAAACCACACCCAATAATTCTGGGTGGAGTTCTATAGAAAGTGACTAAAAGACAGCTGTGGAAGAACTTGACTTTTCTCTCTGATGCCTAATTTTTTTTTTTTTTTTGACAGAGTCCCACTGTTGCCCAGATTGGAGTACAGTGGTACAATATTGGCTCACTGCAACCTCTGCTTCCTGGGTTCAAGCAAGTCTCCCACCTCAACCTCTTGAGTAGCTGGGACTACAAGAATGTGCCACCACACCCAGCTAATTTTTGTATTTTTAGTAGGATGGGGTTTCATCATATTAGCCAGGCTAGTCTTGAACTCCTGACCTCAAGTGATCCTCCCGCCTCGGCCTCCCAAAGTGCTGGGATTACAGGTGATCTCTAAATTTTTAAGATGTTAAATATACTTGTTTTTGTTGTTGTTGTTGTGTGTGTTTTAATTTTAATTTTAATTTTATATATTTTTTGAAAGAAGGTCTCATTCCCATTGGCCAGGCTGGAGTGCCATGGCATGATCACAGCTCATGGCAGCCTCGACTTCATGGGCTCAGGTTAGGTTATTCTCCCACTTCAGCCTCCCAAGTAGCTGGGACTATAGGTGCATGTCACAACACTTGGCTAATATTTTGTTTTGTATTTTTTGTAGAGACGGGGTTTCATCATGTTTCCAAGGCTGGTCTCAAACTCCTAGGCTCAAGTGATCTACCAGCCTTGGCCTTCCCAAGTGCTGAGATTACAGACCAACCTTGGCCTTCCCAAGTGCTGGGATTACAGGCATGAGCCACCGTGCCTGGTTGTGGGGTGTGTGTGTGTGTGTGTGTTTGAGGGAATTAGGTCAGAGAATTTCAGAACAGCCTTGGATCTGTGTGGGTGTGTAACAGCAAATTTTAAATCTTCTGGCCTGTCATTTAAAAAAATCAATCTTTTATTCTGAGAACACATTAAAATTAAATATGAAGGTTCCTTTTGCATTAAGTGGTAGAACGTAGTCTGAAAATCTTGTGGGTTTCCTTATCCTGATCTGAATGTATAGTTCTACTGTGAAGTTTGACATTTGTCCCTAGAAAGAATCAGAGAAATGAGGAAAAAAGTCACTTATTCCATGGCAATACATTATGCACTCAACAAAAGATGTTATTGAAGTCTCTTCCTTTGGTTCAACCAAAAACATTGAATCCATGCTTTATTATAATGCAGCTTCAGACATACTTTGTCAATCAATTCCCTAGAGGCCTCTGGATATGTAGTAAGCTACCTAGTAAATGTTGTCCTGGCTGAAATTGGGTTTGGCTGCTGAGTCCTCCTGAAAGGAGGGAAGCTGAGCTTTAGGCTTCAGGGTTTGCCAGACCCATCAAAGCCTAGATTTACTGCTTGGCTGAAAAGACGCTACCCTGCTTTCAAGGTGACAGATGATTCTAGTGCCAGGTCATTTCTGTATTTTCTTCTTTGCACTGTCCTTAGTCGCTGATCATTCCTGCTGCCAGAAGGCACTGTCTTACTGTCTCTGCACAACTTTCCAGATTTGTCTCAATTCCTGTCTTCCCCAGAAGCCTCCAGTAGCTACTCAAGCCCATATTGCTCCCCTATCTGCAAAGTCCATCAGCAGCTTACTTTCATGTGTTGTTTTGGCTTTCTGTCCTGTCTTTTCATCTGGATTGTCTTCCCCAGGGACAGGCACACTGCCTTATATGTCTGTTGTGCACAAGCTGTCCTAAGAATACGGTAAATGTACAGGTAAAGTTTTATAACTTTAGGAAGTTGTGAAAATGCAGTATTTACTCACAGGCCAATAACCCCAGGGACTGCTTGCCGTTGCTAAAGTAAATGAGCAGTTGTAAGAAATGTGTCTCCCACAAGAGATTTTCAACTGTGTTTTTTTTTTAAAGTATCCCTGCAACCAGTTCAGTGAGTTGAGCCTCTTTTTTTTTTTCCATCTTTTACAAGGAAAAAAAACCAAACTGGCAGAAGCCTTGTGCAATTATCTTCCAGGCTAAGTAACCTGGAGTCTCATCCTGTAGGAATTTATATTTATTTCATTTGTGTCTTCTTTGAATAAAAGCAATCACTTTAGACATTTAAAATAAGTTGCAAATGTAAATTTCATTCAGACTTGAAAGCTAGTTCCATGTATATTCTTTTTTCAAAATTTCTAAAAAATTGAGGCATACTTGACATACAGTGAATTTTACTCTTTTTTTAGTGTATGGTTTTGAGTTTGACAAACATAAGCAGTCAAGCAACCACCATCACAGCTAAGATGTAGAACACTTCCATCACCACCCACGAAATTCTTCCAGCCCTTTACAGTCAGTCCCTTCTGCCACCTCCACACACAATGAATCAATAGATATGCAATGGTTTCGCATTTCATGGCTGAGAAGCCCAGAGTTCTGTGCCATGACCCGAATTACAAGACATACTTGGAGGAACTGACTAACTCTTCCTGGGAAGGCCTAGGTGCAGGAAGAGGTAAAGTATTACCTGGTGACTTCTGGAGTATGCATCTGGGGGTTGAGAAATGTGAGCATAGATCACCAGCATTAAACATTTTTGGTACACAAATTACAAAAAATTGAATTTAGCACAGGGAGGAATTACCAAGGAACCAGGAACTAAGGGGGTGCTGGACATCACAAACAACTCTCTTTACATAGAAAAGAGGGCAATTCTCACATGCTCATGGTTTAAAGAAGCAGAATCAAGAAAGATACTAAACAGGGCTTTTCAGAAGCATGCTGTTATCTTTTAATCACCTGAAACAAGGGCTGTCAGTAGCAAGAAAGTGCTCTATCTCCAGTTCCTTCTAGGGTTCCTCATCCTTGGCTGGACCTGAGACTCACCCAAGGAGCTTTTAGACAGCACCAATGCCCTGGCCCCCTGCCTGAGGGTTAGTGTTTATCAGAATTTAACATCTCCCTAGGAGGAGGTATTGATGCTTTCTTCTGTGCTTTTTTATTTTTATTTTTTATTTTTTGCCCAGGGATCCCCGGGGTGAACTAGAGCCCAAATAGACTAGAAGAGTCCTTTGCCAAAAATGCTGCAGCAAAGGTGTGGATAGTGGCTCTTGCTAGCAAGTTTAAAACTTTTTTCTTTTAAGGACAGAGAAAGGGTCTCACTGTTGCCAAGTCTGGAGTGCAGTGGTGTGATCATAGCTCACTGCAGCCTCAAACTCCTGGGCTCAAGCAATCTCCCCACCTCAGCCTCCCGAGACGAGTGGCTGGGACTACAGGCGTGTGCCACCACATTTGGTTAATTTTTAAATTTTTGTAGAGATTGGGTCTGGTTATGTTACTCAGGCTGGTCTTGAACTCCTGGCTTCAAGTGATCCTCTGAGTTGCTGGAATTACAGGCATGAGCCACTGCATCCAGCTCCTCTGTTAGCAAGTTTTAAATTTGCTTCCAGGGGTGCTGTAGGCAGAACCTGAGAGGGTGTTCAGCCAGAGTGTGAAGGCTACAAATGCTGCCAGTTTGCAGAAGGAGTAGGCTTAAGTGCAAGATGTCTCGGAGAGGGTGAAGTTAAAGCTGTGCTATATGTTTGCCTCTTCTACTAGACTGTCAACGATTTGAAGCCAAAGATGACTGTGGCTTGTTCATTTTTGTTTCTCTAGTGTTTGGGATAATGCTTGGTGCTAATAAGGACTCACAAATGTTGGTGAAGTTATGGAAGGACTGATATCCTTGGGGAAAGCATTGCCTCTTAAAATTAAAGTTCAGTATCTGATTACCGATGCAATGATTTGTCCATAACTCATACTTTCAAGGAGTTAGATACACCTGCAGGTGTAATTGTGTGTAATACTGGCACAGTTCCGGTATATATATGCAAAACTCCAGCTGTAGGAGGGGTAATAATCTTCTTTTGAAAACTGCATTATAGTAGTCTCATTGCACTTCCCTATCAAATGTACATATGTAAATATAAAAAGATAATTATGGAGAATGAGATTGACAGGAAAATAGGAGAAACTTTAGTCTTCCTGTTATACTTGACACACAGCAAATCTTCCAAATGTCTTGGGTAGGTCAGAGCTAGAAATTTTCTTGAGATTATGACTTCAGAATGTGTACTTGGAAAAATTCCAAGTCGATTTCCAAGACTGTTTTTAAGTTTTGGGGCCGAGATGTCGCCAGAATCTAACTCCTCTGGCTCTGCTTCCCAGGCTGCCACCTCCTTTCCATTGGATTATTGGAACAGCTTCCTAACCTGTTTCTGTATCTCTGTGCTGGCCTCTACACTTATTCTAATTCAGCAGCTGTAGTGATCCCTAATGAACAAATTGAATCCTCTGCTCAAAATGGTGCAAAGATGGCCATTTCCCTTAGAGGAAAGGCCATTGTCCTTACAGTGGCAGGCAGGATCCCATCCAGTCTGATGCCATTCCCACTCCCCTCACCCTGCTTGCTCTGAGACAGCCACACTGGCTTTGTGACATTCCAGGACATCATCTTCCCCACTCCTTCACTTCCTTAGAATCTTTTTTTTTTAATATCATTTCTTTTTTTTTTTTTTAAATTTTTAAAAATTACTATACTTTAAGTTCTAGGGTACATGTGCATAACATGCAGGTTTGTTACAGATGTATACTTGTGCCATGTTGGTGTGCTGCACCCAGAATCTTTGCTTAAATTGCCTTCTCAGGGAAACCCACCGTGTTCTCCCCATCTAAAATTGTAAACTCTCCCTCTCCCCACTTCCAACCACTCTGGGTCACTTTTTATTGTATTCTTTCTCTATCTGCTAAGTGCTACAAACTCTTAGGATGATGCCCAGGTTCTTGATATGACTGCTAGACTTCACATGAATGACATTTCCAAACGGTTACTCATAATTCTAATTCCTGGGTTTAGTTTCCAGCTAGGCACTGTGTTAGATGCTGAGGATTGGTACTTTCATAGGAACGTGTGCAAGAAGGTCGGAGAAGCTCTGGAAATGAAACAGGAAGACAGTCTGAAGAAAGGGTAAGGGAAAAATTCAGAAGCAGCAACCTCTGAGTTCAGGCGGCAGGATGGGCAGAAGTTTTCAAATCAGAAGGTTGTTTTCAAATCAGAAGGTTGTTGTTTTATGTAGGTAGGAGTAGAAGTAGAAAAGGCACAGAGGGCCGGGCGCGGTGGCTCAAGCCTGTAATCCCAGCACTTTGGGAGGCCAAGACGGGCAGATCACGAGGTCAGGAGATCGAGACCATCCTAGCTAACACAGTGGAACCCTGTCTCTACTAAAAAAATACAAAAAACTAACCAGGCGAGGTGGCAGGCGCCTGTAGTCCCAGCCACTCTGGAGGCTGTGGCAGGAGAATGGCGTAAACCCGGGAGGTGGAGCTTGCAGTGAGCTGCCTGGGCAACAGAGCGAGACTCCGTCTCAAAAAAAAAAAGGCACAGAGATGTGGAGCAACCTTGGGTCTAGACCACAGAAGTGGGGTATAGCTTGAGAAACGGGTGTGTGGAAGGTGGAGGTGTAGTGGCAGGAGATGAGGTTGGACCAGTGGGCGGGGCCAGATCGGAAAGAGCTTCACATCCCATTAAGAAGCCTGAACTTGATCCTACAGTCCATACAAATCAAGAAGAGGGCAGGGGAACAGCATGCATGAGGTTTAGAAATATTTTCCCAAAGGCTTGCAGGGTGGACAGGACAGGAGATAACGAGGCAGGGAGCCCAGTTGAGAGTCTTTCGTGACAGTTCACCTGTGAAATGGTGAAGACCCAGCATTTGACAAGGGCAGTGACTATAGAGACAAGAGCGCTGGGAAATAATGTTGGCAGGACTCAGTGACCCATCGATGTAAGGAGGGGAGAGATAAGAAGGACCTCAAGATGGAGTTCATTTTTTTCTGGCCCAGGTAGATGGATGAGAAGTTGCACAAGTGGAGAGGATGTCTGAGAGTAAGAAGTCTGGGTCAGGGTGATATTTGGCTCTGTTTTAAGCATCTAGTTTTTGAGGTTCCAGTGAGGGCATCTGGAGGGTATAGTGTGCAAGTGAGAGAGAGATTGGGCTAGAGGAGAGATTTGCGAGTTAATAACTAGGATTTGGGTCCTGGAGAGAGGAGGATGAAGAGAACACCAACATGTAAACAGTGGACAGAAGAAGAAGCTGAGCCTGGGCGAGGCAGGAGGGAATCTGAGAGGGAGGTGTCCCAGAAGCCAAGTGCGAAGCTCAGAAGGTGTGCTTGGCGGGTAAGGTCAGCTATAGAAGCAGGAGGCGGGTGTAAAGTTTCTTTGTTGCACTTGAGAGGTCACTGGAGACCTGGGGAGGAGGGCATCCTGCCACAGTGTTACTAAGGGTATGGAGAAGGGGATGAACTAATGGACCAAGTGTGCATCACTCATTCAAGAAAGAAACTTTGCTGTGAAACAATAGAGATCTTGAGGGGAAGTCAGCTAGGGAGGGATGCAGAGGGCATTGAGCATGATCTAGAAAGCTTGGGAATAGAGGAAGGAGAGTGGACAGGCCCCAGGTGCTGAGAGGAAGGGAAGGGGCTCCTTAAAGAGCATGTGGGTGCCATGACAGCATGCCTGATCACAGAATACAGTTTCAGCACCTTGGTGTGGTTATGTTTGGACGTGACTAAAAAACGTTGAGGAAAACTGAGATCCAAATTTTTCTTCTAGGGTGTGACAATGTTGTAAAATGGAATCTTTTAAAATTTTTAGGTCTTTTTCTGGTCACCAGCGAAAGAGTGTCATTCTTAAGATAATTGACGCTTTGCTTTCTAGCCAGGCAATGGTTTTATCAGACTTGCACTGAATTTGGCTTCCAGCAGAGCATGAGTTCGAAGAACCAGCCCTTCTCTGGATTCCCTGTGAGGTAAGAATTTGAGTTCTGTTTGCCACTAGAATCCACAATTGCAAATTGTTTCTATGTTTAAAGGAATAATTATATTCATCAGATTAGCCATGCCTAAATCAATGAAAAATTAAGGGAGACATTTTCCAGATGGAAGTTTGAGAAGTCACAATAAGATATACAAAATTAAAATTCAGTTTCTCTAACTCACTCTATTTTGACATCAAATTCCAGAGAATCAGAAACATTAATGGCTCTCTATGACACAAGAGAGGGTATACACCAGCATTCTCTGTCCTAACGGCTAGCATTACTGAGATACTTCATTTAAAACTTGTTTCCCCAAAATATTTGATGTGTTGATTTAAAAAGTCCAATTTAGGATCATAAGCTACACCCAAGATATAAGTAAAATATACATTCTTATCAAAGAATGCAAGATATCGATATATTTTATAGATTAGGCAAGATTTACTGGAGAAATGACACCGGGCCTCTAACTTTCATCTGGTCTGTTCGTGTTCTTTTGTTCTTATTTATTGGCTTGGTTCAGCCAAGCATAGACCCTGCTCTTGGAAGTTCACATTATAAACTGAGGTTGCTAGACATGGAGAATGATTTCCTATTTCCTCCTCTTACCTTTCCTTTTTTCTTTCTTTCTTTTTGGTATGAGGAGCAGAAGGATTTTGTGTGTGTGTCTGTGTGTGTGTGTGTGTGGTGCACATGTACATCCATCTTTGTATGTCTGTCTCTCTGTCTGATTTTGAGGATAAAATAACACAAAATTACCAAATGTCCAAGTGAAGCCCCTAGTTTCTCTTTTCTGGCTCCACAACCCTCTCAGCTCCCCAGTGAGGAGGAATGTAGCCCTGGTTTAGTCAGGCAAAAGATCCACACCAGGCCACATGTTTCGGAGTGGTGCCTTGGTCGAGGCACGAACAGCCTGGACAGGGGCCAACGCCTCTGTGTGTCTCTTCATTCTGGGCCACTGGGTGTGAGGAGCCCAGGCCTCTTTTTCTCCTTTTGTTTGGTTTGGATTCACTGCCCATCCAGCTCCAGCCCAGGATTCAGGAGGGAAACTTCTCTTCTCCTTCTTTTCCTTCTTCAATTTTTCATTGTTATGACATATTCTTGCAACTAACCATTGCTATCTTGCTTTTATATATTAATTGCTTTCTTTTAACTTTTTTCCATCTCTTGTAACCTTTGGGAATTTGACTAAGCTGGACTATCCAAGCTCTGGCTAATTGTATCTTAAAAAAAAAAAAGTCAAAGAAGCCAGAGGTTCACTTTTGACTTAGAGGTCTACTGCATAAGATTATTACCTCTCTTCACCCCCCGCTTTTTTTTTTTTTTTTTTTTTTTTTTAAGGATGTTCATTTATAGACCAGGCTGGTCTCAAACTCCTGGGCTCAAGCAATCCTCCTGCCTTGAGACAGAGTCTCGTTGTGTCACCCAGGCTGGATGGAGTTCAGTGGTGCCATCTGGGCTCACTGCAAGCTCCACTTCCCGAGTTCAAGCGATTCTGCCTCAGCCTCCCGAGTAGCTGGGACTACAGGTGCCCGCGGCCACGGCCGGCTAAAGTTTTGTATTTTAGTGGAGACAGGGTTTCACCATGTTAGCCAGGATGGTGTCAAGCTCCTGATGTGTTGATCCGCCCACCTCAGCCTCCCAAAGTGCTGGGATTACAGGCGTGAGCCACCGCACCCCCGCCAAAAGTTGACTTTTAAGCGAGTTTTTTTTTTTTTTTTTCCATTTGGAAGGTGTTTTGCTAGGCTGGAAAATGGGGATCACCGTTTATATTTTCTGTGGAGTTTTAATTGTGAAAAAGGATTTATGAGTTTGGTCTTAAGCTGTAGCCAATCTGGTGTGCTTTGTGTGTCTTTCTGTGTGGTCCCTAGTAAACTGCAGGCCTCCAGCTTGTTTTATGTCCTTGGGGATGTGGCCTGTAACCCTGCGGCAAGGCGTGGCTTAGCCTCCCGGGTCTCAGAGTTCATTCTGGCTTCCCAGGTGAGTTTCTTCCGGTTTGATATCTGCATGACCTTTTGCTATTGGTTGATTCCCCTCCCCTCCATGAACCACGTTGGCGTTTCCTTTTTCTGAGCCTTTAGTAAAGTTTGAAAACCAGGAATATTGGCCATTTGGCCTGGGTAAAGTCGGGCAATAAATTTTAAAAGGACCGTATTAAAGAGTGCTATCATTAAAAGTCAACTTAATTAAAAGCAGATATTCAAGCTCTAATAACCTCAGACTCCTTGGGAAAAACAGGAGGTGCCAGAGACCCTGTTTTGTGACAAACCTGTTTTCTTCATAGAACCCCAGGGATTAAAAGCACCCAGAGGCCAATGATCCAAATAAAAGATTGGCAAACAAAGGATCTTGTGCGGACTGGGTTTTATTCTGCCTGTGTAATTGTGTATGTGTTGTGTGTGTAATGTCTATAAAAAGAGCCCTAATTAGTTGGCCTAAAGGAAGTCAAGAACTTGGATCAAAATTTTTTTTTTTTTTTGAGATGTAGTCTCACTCTGTTGCCCAGGCTGGAGTGCAGTGGCACGATCTCAGCTCACTGCAACCTCCAT
>NW_012116599.1:3776243-3790277 GCF_000951035.1 Colobus angolensis palliatus | reverse complement strand
AAAAAAAAAAAGAAATGATATCATGTACATAAACATGTATATAAACCTTCTTTATTGAAGCTCAATGGAATGCAGAATCTGCCCTCCATTTTCTCACCAAAACACAAAACCTCTGCAAGGATGAAGTTAGAGGAGATGGAAGAACAGTACTTTTAGATTTAAATGGTGTGTGTGTGTGTGTGTGTGTTTTATATTTTGAAGAGTTTTTTTAATCAAGTTCTTCCTTTGTGATGTTTGGAAGCATCGAACCATTCCAACACTTAGAAATTAATATATTTCATGGAAATATATGCATGGATCAAATGAAAAGCTACCTTGCTGTATCACAGTACCTTTACGTGTTTGGCAAGAGACTAATAATTTAGCATGTGGAAGAAATGTGTCCATGAGAAATAATGAACCTGAGAAGATTGGGTTTTCAATAATTTATTCTTATTATTATCTTTTAGAGACAGGTTCTTGCTCTGTTGCTTAGGCTGAATTGCAGTGGCATGATCATAACTCACTGTAACCTCAAATGCACCACCATGCCTGGCTAAATTTTTCTTTTTAAATAATTTTTTGTAGATATAGGATCTCACTATGTTGCCCAGGCTGGTCTCGAACTCCTGGCCTCAAGAGATCCCCCCCACCTCAGCTTCCCAGAGCACTGACATTACAAACATGAACAACTGCACCCGTCCAATAACTTCTTTTTTTTTTTAATTACAGAAGTTTCTTTAGTAATTTCAGTAAATCCAGATTATCAGAAGAAAACAAAGCACAAAAATTAATCTCCACCATCTTTCTCTTTATACTCTTCTTGAACTCCTTATTCCTGCTTGATCAAAACTATAATTTTTTTTTGCAGGTTTTTTCTTCAACAATGTTCATATATCTTGGTCCCCAACTTCAATAATGTTTCAGTGGCTCAGGCTGTTCAGGCCACCATTGAGTTCTATGGTGGCCTGAATATGACACAGGAAGCAAAATTGTCTTTGCCAAAGGTTTCATTGACACTTGGCATGCTTTGGGAATCATAAAAGCTATCAGTAAAGATTTGCCTGCTGTTTACATTGAAGGTAACACAGCTGTTAATATTTGTAGGGATACAAAATGAACGACTTTGTTAACTATTGGGCTTAAAGGTTTTCAATAAGTGGTTTACGCAGTTTCAGATAATGTGACGTAAGGTCACATTCTTTCAGGACTCTTGTTACTCATTAAATTGAGCTATTTTGTCTACATAAATTTGATTTGAAGGCAAATGATGTACCCAATGATGTATCTACCTAGTTTTTAGTAAAATAAATTCATGAGAGATGCAAGGAACCTGTGACTGAAAGTTAAGTTTTCTTTGTTGGAAATCATTGAAGTAAGCTTTAAAATAATCCAAAATAATCCATTTTTAGTATTGAGATGTTCACATGTTATGCCACTTGCAAAATGAAAATCTTCAGTTTATTATGTTAATGTATTTGCAAAGCTATCACCTTGATTTCAAGCCCAAAGTCTTCCCAAATCCTTGCAAATCAATCAAAGAAAAGTCAGGTGTAGGTGCATGAAGGAGGCTTCCATATGTATATATTTCTAGATCACTGTTAAGTCAGGACAGATAAAATACACGTCCAGGTGACCTGGCTTCGTCAACACGTGACTTTACAAGTCACGTAAACTATCTGAGCTTCAGTTTTGTTTTGTTTTCTTTAACCTGAAAAAGAAAGGAAACAAAAATATTTATTAAACATAGCTTAAAATTCTACAAAACTGTAAATCATGCTTTTGTTCTTATTTTAGTAGCTGTTAAATTTCTACTTGTAACTTCCAGGGAATAAACTCATATCCTGGGAGCTAAACTTACGTCATACTTTTGAGGTGAAGGATGAGATTATTAAAAACATTAATCTCTAAATTGACAAGATTAGGCAATTTCCTATAGTGTTCATTCATTTGTATCACTTGATAATTAATAACAAGCAATAAGTGTTTTAAATAAATATTGGGCCAATTAACTGAGAATTTCTGGGAATTGTCCTGGACATGGGTATTTTTAAGATGTGTTGATGTGCAACCAGAGTTAAGCGTACTTGCTGTAGAAGTATTCTGATCTTTCCTTTTCACGTGTTGGGTGAAGCTCACTGTGCAAATTTGTATCCAGCCCAAACTACCGATTCAGCAGAACTAACTTGTGCAGGGGAAAAAATCTTTTGAGTTTCTGCAAAAGTGGCTAACTAACCCAAGCAATTGATGAGAAAGGAAAGCTCAATGGAATGCAAAATCTGCCCTCCCTTTTCTCACCAAAACACAAAACCTCTGCAAGGATGAAGTTAGAAGAGATGAAAGAATAGTACTTTTAGATTTAAATGGTGTGTGTGTGTGTGTGTGTGTGTGTTTTATATTTTAAAGAGTTTTTTTATCAAGTTCTTCCTTGGTGATATTTAGAAGCATCGAACCATTCCAACACTTAAAAATTAATTGTACTGGAGGATCATGTGCATGCTAATTATTGGTTGCTACAGAAACAGACTGGATTTCCTAGGACTATGTCAGTTTCATGTAATCTTGCTGTTTTCAATAAAGCCCATTTATGAAATGTACATATGTGATTTGATTAAATCGTTTTGTAAGCTATCTCTCTCTGTATGTGTGTGTGTGTGTGTGTGTGTGTTTGGTTAGGAAAACTATCTGGGCCCAGGTGTCCCTTTATGAATTTTTTATACCAGGGAATTTTGCCATCGACGTCCCGTGCCTGCATCAGCCAATCAGAAAGGAACTTGTAAAGCATACTAGAATCCCTAGGAAACATTGGTTCCTAATCCTCTTGGAACTTGGAGTCTGTCATCTACTCACAATAACACCAATGGGAACATTTCATTAAAATTCTGTCCAGACTAGTTTATTTTCAGTTCTGAAAATAGACTCAGTTAACAAAATTTCATGAATTAAAAATTTTTTAAGTTGGATTTTTATAGCACATACTTTTCTACAGAGAACAACTCTGTCATTATTAGTCATATTTATTCAAAATTCAAGATACAAGAGAAAGTCTTCTGAAACAATATGCATAAGCACATTATTGAATTACTCCACAGCTTTCCTTCAAGATGCATTTTGTCCAAGTACATTTTTATCCCGCAAATGAACTGCTTTTAACTGCCATTTGAGCTGCAAGAGTCATTCAATGGCTTGCCATTGCTTTCAAGGTGAAGATGGACTTGGTTCATCTGGTTTCCAGGGCTCTGAGTAAGTCATCCCACTACCAGCTTCTCTACCCTTGTTTTAGACCAACTTTTCTCCGTATCTCCCTTCCAGCCACACTGTCTTCTTCAGTCCCTCGTATTCTTCATGCTTTGCTGGCCGCAGGACTTTTGACTATGCCATTTTTTTTACCACCTGGATGGTTTTTCTTGGCTTTTGTGACCTCATTATCTCCCATTCACCTTTGAGATCTCAGCTCAAACATCTCTTGTTCAGGGAAGGCTTACCCGACTTTCCTTCCAAGATAAAATCTCCTCTTAGATAAGTCAGGATGCTTAATTTTATCATCAGCCTTATTTGTCTTTTGCCATGTAAGCTGACATATTCACAGGTTGTAGGAATCTTTGAAGGGACTATTATTCTGCCACAGGTTCCTCGTAAGTACGGGCCTCTGCTCACAGAAGCATCGTAAGCAGGGTCTTTTCTCCTCCAGGAGATGTGTCTTCCAGACATCAATTTCTATGTCTTTCACTTTATTGCCAACAATTGACAACAGGACTGCTTACAAACCTGTCTAATTTATTACATGCCAACAGGTATTCTGAGAAACAAAACCTTAGAAGGACAGTGAAAAGGAAGAATGTAACTTTATTTAAGCTAATTGACTCTTTGGAGCCCAGTTCCTTTCTTTCTTTCATCTCTTCCTTCCTTCCCTTCCTTCCTTCCTCCCTCCCTCCCTCTGTCCCTTCCTTCCTTCCTTCCTTCCTTCCTTCCTTCCTTCCTTCCTTCCTTCCTTCCTTCCTCTCTCTCTCTCTCTCTCACACTCTCTCTTTCTCTCTCTCTTTCCTTCTTTCTCTTGCTTGCTTGCTTTTTTTTGAGACAAAGTCTCACCCAGGCTGGAGTGCACTGGCACAATCTTGGCTCACTGCAACCTCCGCCTCCCAGGTTCAGGCTATTCTCATGCCTCAGCCTTCTGGGTAGCTGAATTACAGGCACACACCACTAAGCTTGCCTAATTTTTGTACTTTTAGTAGAGATGGGGGCTCAGCCGGGTTTTATTATTTGTAAATGTAAGGATGGAATTAGATATTCTATAAAGTATGTTGAGGTCTAAATCTAGGAATCTTTAAGCATAATGTGAGAATAAGACTTTATAAAGGTTATGATTTAGTCACTTCGAGAGTTTTAAATTGTATTGTTTTAGAGAACTAGAAACTTAAAAAATGCTAACCATCTTGATGACTTCTGTTTTTCTCTCACTTACTCTGCAAACTGATTCATAGAGAAGTTTGGTAAAATAAATGAGCATAGTTGGAATCTAATTTTTATAAAATGCTTTGATAAGCTTCTAATTAGCTAAGAAAAAATCTGGAAAACTTGTGATACACAAGATACTGAGTTTTTAAGTATATGATTGTTTGAAGGCTAATATTAACTGATTCTTTGACACAAAAAACACTGATTCTTGGCTCAACTCACAGACCCTCCCTCCATTAAACCTCAGATAAAAGGGGTTCTATCCCAGCTAGACTCCCACGGCACTAATTCAATACCTCTCTTACTATTCATCACATCTCAAGGTTAAGTGCCTTTTGCCCACTGCTAGATTAGATTCCAAAGAACATGGAGGTTTTATTCCTCAATGTTTCTCCTACCGAGCCTTTGAACATAAGAGGTGCTTAAGCAAGATGTGTTGAATGAGCACATTTATTCTAGATGGTATTTTAGGGAAAGCTGGAGGTAATAAAGAGGCACTTAGTATCAACTCATGGTAGTAAATGGAGGTCACAGCTAATGTTCAACATCAATGCTCTCCAATGGCAAATGGTAATATCCATCAGTAGTTGGTCAAGCCTGTAACTTAGTGGATTAAACATTAAGTTCCTACTTTAAGGTCAAAAGAGAGGAGACATTCCTTCAGTTGATATCATGGGTTATGGTCATTATTTTATAAAACTATTTCTGCACAAATCACTGGTAAACCACTGCTAATCAGGTTTTTTCCACCTGGGGCTTTGTTCCTTCTGTCTGAAATACTCCTCCCCACGCTGTTTCAGGCTGGCTTCAGATTAGATGTCACTGCAGGTTCAGATCAAATGTTACTTTTTAAGAGACAGTGGCCCTTCACCCCCCATATAGGCAGCTCCAGCTCCCAGCTGAGTACGTGGCACACCATAATTGCCTTTTTTTTTTTTTTTTTTTTGAGATGGAGTTTTGGTCTTCTCACCCAGGCTAGAGTGCAGAGGCGCCATCTCGGCTCACTGCAAGCTCTGCCTCCCGAGTTCAAGCGATTCTCCTGCCTCAGCCTCCTGAGTAGCTAGGATTACAGACACCTGCCACCACGCCTGGCTATTTTTTGTATTTTTAATAGAGACAGGGTTTCACTATGTTGGTCAGGCTGGTCTCGAACTCCTGACCTCAAGCAATCCACCTGCCTTGGTCTCCCAAATTTCTGGGATTACAGGTGTGAATCACTACACTGGCCTGCAATTGCTTTTTGAATATTTTGTTTCCTTCATGCACAGCCAAGGGTGGGGCAAAAAAGAGGCTTGGCACCCTGGTTGCCAAAGGTGAACTGGGAACCATATCCACAGCTGCCTGGGCTCTGGAGCTCTGTCAGCCCTCCCCCTCCCTCGCTTGCACCTGCTCCTTCTCCATTCCCAAGGCGCACTTTTCTTGCTTTCCTGTTAGCTTTGTGCAGAGCTGGATGCCCAGTTTGTCTGACCCGGGAAAAAGTGAAAATGTAGGACTCTGTTCAAAAATCAGAACACTTCTTCTCTGATTCAAAAAGAGAACACTTTTTTCCCTAGTCTCTCTTGACCTGCCGTATTGTGTTTTATTCACTAGTTAGTGTTGCGAATCCTCTACACTGGGCTACTCCTGAAGGAAGTGTGTGTCCACCCTAGACCCCACTCGTATGCATGCTCAAGCCTCCATCTGGAGGTGGCCGGCTGGGGAAAACTCCAGGCCTCTCTCGGGAGGTGGGGAGGGAACAGGACGGGGGACACACCTGAGTAGAGGCTCCAGCCCTTGTGCAGCCCATAGGACTATAGACAAAGATAAAATTATTAAGTATTTCAAGACAGTGACCCCAGAGCATTACACATTTAGCTCAGGGCCCCCCTTCTGAGTGTGGCACCCTGGGCGACAGCTCTAGTCTCTGGTCCACGAAGTCACCCTTGTTCTGTACTTAGCTTTCAAAGTCTCCCTCCCTTCCCCTCCCCTTCCCTTTTCTCTCCTCTCCTCCCCTCCGCTCCCCTCCGCTCCCCTCCTCTCCCCTCCCCTCCCCTCCCCTCCTCTCCTCTCCTCTCCTCTCTTCTCCATTTGATTCAACATGAACAGTGAAGTCACATACTTGAAAATCACTTTCAGTGTTTTGTTTTTCTCATTTTTTCAAGTCACACCTCCTGACTCTAAGAAGCTGGCAGCCTGGCAGGGAAGGAGGGCAGTGCCACCATCCCCAGACTGTGATGCTCACAGTGCAAGGCTGCTTGGGACACGGGGTTGCAGAGGGGCAGTTTTTCTCTGGCCAGGAGATGCCACCATACTCTGTCATTGCAACAGCAAAGCAGCTGTTTGAATTCCTGGGGACCCCTGTCGTGGTTGATTCCAGTCTGCAGACCCATTGGAAGCTACCGTGCATTTTATATTCGCAGAGAATTTTGAGTTTTATTTCCTTTTGGCTTATGCAGTCATTTGTCAGATTCCAAAAGACTATTTTCAGCAGGACGTTTTATAGACCATATAAATCTCTGTCTTGTTTTCCCCTCTACCATAAAACTGTCACTGTTGGTGGCATCTAGGCAAGGGAAGCCAAGGCAACTTCTTCCTGATGGCTCTTCACTACAGAGGGTAAGTTAGGTCTCTTTTATTATTTTCTCCTGGACCTTGTCTTATCTCCTTTCTCATGTGCAGGGGAGTTACTCCCCCACTCCTATGAGTGTATTGGGGCAGGTGTGGGGAGGGAGGTTGAGAGGTTGCACGGAGGTAGGAGGTGGTGGGGGGCCGCTTCCCACTGTACAAGCTAAAACTCCAGATGATTGCCTCCCTTCTCTGGCAGTGAGAGCTGGGGACAGGAGACAACCTTGGCAAAACAGGTCTATCCACAGGAACTGTGGCTCTGGAGCCAAACATGGAAGACTCAGAGTGAGGGGATAGCCCTCTAGCAGCTGGTAGCAGAGGTGTGTGCCAGTGTGCTGAGTCCAGGCCCAGGCAAGCTCCGGTACGCAGTCAGGATGATGCCCCTCAGGCCTGATGTTTCTCTGGTTCTGGCTGCGTCTCCTCCTTGCTTTGTTTCTGTGCTTATCAGTCTTGTTTTCCAGCCTTATCAGCTGTTCCATGAGCTCCTCAATATCTTAACAAAAAAAGTTTTTCAGGTTCTACCTACAGCAGGCTTCTCACTATTCTTTAAACATGTACAGCACTGTTAGGGCCTCTCTCCTGGTGCTTCCCTCCTCCTGGATGGCTCTCTCCCCCCATCATCCAGATGGCCCTCCCTTTCACACCTTCACGTATTTGCTCCATGTCAGGGTCTCAATGAGACCTACCCTGGTCACATTACACCCTCTTTAAAATTTGCAAACTGTGCCTCCACCTGGAAATCCTGATTGCCTTACCCCGCTTGACTTTTCATTTACCCATACCACGTACCAACGTCTACCATATAATAACATTTATGTTTATTAGTTGGAGTCATATGACATTCATATTCGTTCATTTTCTTGCCCACAAAATGGCAATTTTATATCATTCAACTTAATAAAATATACCTATCTTTAAAATAATTTTTTAAGAGATGGGATCTCACTCTGTAGCCCAGGCTGGAAGGCAGTGGCATGATTATGGCTCACTGCAGCCTCGAATTCCTGGGCTCAATTGATCCTCCCACCTCAGCTTCATGAGTAGCTGGGACTACATATGTGCATCATGCCTGGCTATTATTTTTTTCAAGTTTTTAAAGATATGATCTCTCTATATTGTCCAGATTGGTCTCAAACTCCTGGACTCAAAAATATACTTATCATTCACTATTCCCATTTCCATGTGAGCTACAGAAGAGCAAAGATCTATATCTATTTTGTTTTAACAACTTTATTGGGGGTGCAATTGACATAGCATAAATAACCAGTGTTTATTGACTTAAGCTCAACAACAAGCTGCGTATATTTAAAAGGTATCATCTGACAAGTTTCAACATGTGAAACCACCATTGCTATCAAGATAATGAATGTACTGATAATGAACGTGAACCCCCTGAAGGTTTTCTTGTGCTCTTTTGTAATGCCTCTCTCCTGCCTCTCTTCATATCACTACCTTCTCATGTCCCCAGGCAACCACTCATTTGCTTTTACTATAGATTCGTTTGCATTTTCTAAAATTTTACATAAATGGGATCATTTAGTACATATACTTTTTTGGTTTGCATTATTTTATTTTGACACTTATCCATGATGTTGCATGCATCAACAGTTCATTGCTTTTTTAATTTTTTTGACATGGAGTTTTGCTTTTGTTGCTGAGGCTGGAGTGCAGTGGCAAGATCTCGGCTCACTGCAAACTCCACCTCCGGGGTTCAAGCAGTTCTCTTGCCTCAGCCTCCTGAGTAGCTGGGATTACAGGCATGCGCCACCACACTCGGCTAAGTTTTGTGTTTTTAGTAGAGACAGGGTTTCACCATGTTGGCTGGGCTAGTCTTGAACTCCTGATCTCAAGCAATCCGCCCACCTCAGCCTCCCAAAGTGCTGAGACTACAGGTGTGAGATTACACTGTGCCCGGCCTCATTGCTTTTAATCAGTGAGTAGTATTCTGTTATATGGATATACCACAATTTGCTAGGAACATTTATGTAAGAGTCTTTGTATAGACATATGCTTTCATTTGTCCTGGGAAAGTATCTAGAAGTAGAAGAGCTGGGCCATATGGTAGTTTCTTTGTTTGACTTTTAAAGAAATTGACAAACTGTTTTCCAATATTGTACCATTTTACATTCTTACCAGCAGCAAATGAGAGTTTCAGGTGCTCATTTTTACCACTGCTTGATATGGTGAGTCTATCTTGTAAGTAGTGGTATTTCTAGTTTGCATGTAGTAGTGTCTCCTTGTGGTTTTATTATCACTTGCATATCCTTAATGACTGGTGATACTGAGTGCTTGCAATGTGCTCATTTGCCATCCATATGTTTTCTGTAGTAAGCATCTCTTCAAAACTTGTGCCCATCTGTTAATTAGGTTGGCTTTCTCAATAGAGTTTATTAGAGTTTTGTTATATTTGACATTGAATTCTTTTATCAGGTAGGAGATTTGCAGATATTTTCTCCCAGACTGTGTCATGCTTTTCATTTTATTAATAGTATCTTTCAAAGAGCAGAAGTTACTCATTTTGATGAAGTCCAAATTTTTCCTTTACAGATTATCGTTTTGATCATATCTAAGAATTCTTTGCCTAACCCAAGATCATAAAAATTTTCTCTTATGTTTCTTCTAGAAGTTTTATAATATTGCATTTTACATTAAAGTCTGTGATCCATTTTGAGTTTAGTTTTATATAGTATAAAGCATATGTTGAAGTTCTATGGGAAACAAAGCATGCTGGAAATGGTAACTGTGTGGGTACAAATATAATTTTTTATTATTTAAATTTCTTATTTAAAGCAAAAACATCACAATATAGTATGGTGTTTAAAATATAGGTGGAAGTAAAATTTATAATGACAATGCCATAAAGACAGGAGAAATGAAAGTTCTTACACAATATGTGAAACTTTAAATTGCTTTAAAGTTCTTACGCAATACATGAAATCTACTCGAAGGTAGACTGTGAGGAGTTAAAGAGTATGCTATGAACCCTCAAGCAACCATCACACAGCCATGCAGAGTTATAGCTGGTAAGTCAGGAAGGGACCCGAAAGTATGTGGAAAACAAGGAAAAAGTGAACAAAGAACAGATGGGACAAGATGGTGGATGTCAACCCAACTACATCAGTAATAACATTAAACTTTAATGGTCTAAAGGCCCTGTGAGAGTTTTCTGTTCTCCTCAACAAAGAACTCACAAAGAAAAGCAGCTTAACTCGACAATCATTGATTATATTGCACAGTTTCTGAAAACCAAGAATCAGGGAGCAGCTTAGCTGGGTGGTTCTGGCTTAGGGTGTCTCACCAGGTTGAAGGTCAAGCTGTCAACTAGGAATACAGGCATCGGAAGACTTGACTGGGCTGGAGGATTTGCTTCCAAGCTCTCTCACATGTTTGGAGTCAGGAGGCCTCAGTTCCCACCATACGAACCTCCATAGGACTGCTCCAGAGAGACACGGAGTGAGAAAGAGTGGGAGAGTGAGAGGGACAGAGACAGAAAGAAACCAAGACAGAAGTCTTGATGCCTTTTATAATGTAATCTCCAATATTTATCCTAAGAGGAGGGATGTAGGCACAAAGGTAGATAGGGGCTGTTGGAGTCTGTAGAAATTTTCTTTGATTATTTAAGTTTTAAAAGGTTGAATGTAAAATCTTTAGCTAAGAAACTGTCATTGAAGTTTGCTCTCTGTTTTCAAGCCAAGCATCACACTGAATTTATTTGTATTTTCTTAATTTTGGCCTCAAATGGGTGAGGCATAAAAAAATAAATTCCAGATAAACACTGAACTGCCTCTAATTAAAATGGAAAATTAGGGAGTAAAAATTTGTTTTTGACTGCCCCAAATAAACAAATTAAAAAAAAAAGGAATAATTAATACATAGGTAGGAATCTGCTACCGGTGTAGTTGTCTCGTCTGTCTAGAACGCTTACTGCGGATTGATATTAACGTGATAGTTTCCATTTAGACTTCTACAGCTGGAGAGACAATTAAATCACAGCCGTGGTCCCCCAGCAGTTTTGAGAGCTTGTGTGTGTCCATCCTCGTGCTGCAATGTTTACATTACAACTAGCCTATCAAGGAATGTTTTTTGAGCTCCTACCAGGCAAGCAGCACAGTGCTAGACACTTGAAATACTCCTCTATTCAGGACTAAGGAGTGTTAAATTAATTTCTGTGACTTCCTCCTAAGAGAAGATGTCTCATGAATTCAGAAAAAAATGGACCTTTTTTTCCCTGGAACTCTCCAAAACAGGGATCCTGGGGAGCTCTGTTTTGATGGCTTTGCCTATCATGCTAAAGGAGCAGAGTTTTAAATGGCCCCAGAGGCACCATGGAAATATCGCCACGTGCAAAGCCATGTCTATTTCTGTAGACCTCACCTAACAAGTCCTAACGTAATGATCTTAAATAATAAAATGTAGCACAGGATCAGGACTCTGGGGAAGGGTGTACATTTGTGAGTAAAACCCCTGCTTGAGTTTATTCTTATCAGTTGTGATGGGCCAAGTTTAGTTTTCAGTTACACTGTGAAGGCGTCGGTATGTTTGGAGCAAAAGTAATTTAACGCATAATTTAGCCATGTGAATATTTGCAGTTTGCAAATGGAAAGGAGATATTCCAGTGTGACAGATAAAGTTTGCTTCCTAAGACGTTTTCCTTACTTATGATCTTATCACTTAGAAAAGATGCTTAAGTATTGTCATCTGAATCATCTCTATTAATTTAAAAAACGCTACACCTACTTCCTTCTGGTCTAAATAGAGAGGACACCGTGTTGTTGTCCTAAAAACTGCGTAGCTCTATCATACTACATACTAAAATTGAGTTTATAATTATCTTAGATTTTAGGCAGTGGTTGTGTCTATATCTTTGTAGCTATGTGTCTGTGTATATGTTCACACCTACAAAACTGACCCCTGGTTGTTTTTTATTAGAGAAAACCAGCATGACGTATTTAATAAATTAGTATTTCCTCTCTACCAATCACATCTGTGATTATAAGATTGCTGCTACTAATGGAGCTTGTGAAGGGGAACAAGCTCAGAGATCAGGGAGAGCTGGGGAAGTCATTAAAAAACTGTGTCGCAGTGGCTCAGTTTCCATCCTGTTCGGTGTCTGCTTCCTGGTTCTTGCTTCATTATAGTTGCAAGAAGGTCTGGAGAGGTCTGCTGTGCCAGGATGAATGATGGAGAGGTGGCAGCAATGTCCTTTGGTTCAGTTCTCTCTTTGTGGGAGATGTCAGGACAAACAGGCATTCAGTCTCTGGCCTGGAGATTTTCTTAGGTGGATGAGGCGATGCACTGAGGGAGAAGGGATGAGTGATCCTATATTCTGTGTTCCCGGGGAATAAAGTTATGGAGTAAGGAAAAAGCACTTAGTCAGACTGCTAATCTCTGTGACCAATAGCCACAGCAGCTGTCTCCTTTACAGATGGCAAAAGCATCCAAGCAATGTTCCCTGAAGCTCGGTGGCAGAATTGTCTGGCATTTCAGACAAGGAGACTCGAAGCCTGAGGGTGTGCAAATTTCCAGTGGAGTGATAGTCAGACCTACCATTTATTGTGCATCTGCTATGCACTAGGCTGTGTCCTAGACCTTACAGGCATTCACTTGTTTAGTCTTTACACCAACCCAATGAAGTAGGGACTATTTTGACTCTGTTTTCAGATGCAGAGCTGAGGCCCAGAGAGGTTGATTAGCTTGCGCAAAGTCACAGAGCTGCTAAGGGGCGAAGCCAGAATTTGGGCACAGGATACATAACAGATGGCATTCACATGAGGAACAGAGATCTGTGGACATACTTGAAATTGATACTACCCACCCCCAACACACACATATTGAAGTATACGGTGTTGCACATTTTTCTGGGGAAGTCAAGGAGTACATTAATGTAGTTCATTTGTGTGTGTGTGTGTATATCCACAATCTCAAAGGTGATTTCATGGAAAAAGGAAATAAATATTACCCATTTAATTATAATAGGAAGAAACTCTGCAACATCCTGCCTTCAATAATGCAAATTTAGATACAATAAAATTGGTGATTGGCCTCCCTCTTCCAAGGTAGGCTCACGCCAATAATTTTCTTATTGACGAGGATTTTCACAGCATAATTATTGTACCTCTAACATGGAGAGGTATATGCACTGTCCATAGTTTGTTCTATCCCTGATCTTCTTACTTAATGTAAATATATCCATGGTTAGAGAGATTAGAAAAAAGGTAGACAACTGCATTATCACACCTCAGTAAATGAGAACTAGTCTATGTCTTGAAACATCAGAAAATAAGTGCATTAAAATGATGCTGTCATAGGGATGACTTTGACTTTTACTAATAAAAAACATTTTTTTTTTGCCACAATAAAGGTTTGTTTCTTGTACATGTCGCACATACAATTGTCAGCAAAAGGCTGTGTTCTCCTGTAGAAATCATCTTTAAGGGACCCAAGGTGATAGAGGCTCCCCAACCCAAATCCCAACCCATCGCCTATAACCAGCATCTCAAGACAAGGTTAAAGAGTTCTCTGTAACAGGCAAAGAGAGGGTTGGGAAGTAAAGCACCAGCAATGAAATGCTTCAGCCCAGTACTGACACAAGTCACTTCTGCCTACATTGCCTTGGCCAGAACTTGCCACAGAACCCTATCTAAGGAGTTGAGGAATCATAATTCCATCTACTTGGAAGATAAGAAGTAAATTTGAATGAACATTAGTCATGTCCACCACATTCAGGTTGCTGTCAACATCAAATGAGCTTCTGAGAAAAACTGATTGGAGAATCAGCTTAAGCCATGATTCAGATCCCAGATAGATACAAGTTCAGAATCTGATCCCAGGAAGTTGTGTGTGACCTTGGGAAAATTACTAAACCTCTCAGTAGAAAACAAATTATTCACAGGATTATATCATGTTATTAATCACAAAACACATTACTTGCACAACTTATTTTCATGCTATTTTAGATAGTATCTTCTAAAACATCATTTCTAAATTGTGTGTTGT
>NW_012116599.1:3765444-3774185 GCF_000951035.1 Colobus angolensis palliatus | reverse complement strand
TTTTTTTTTCTGCTAAGGCATCCAAATCCAGTGTATTTATAGCATCCCTCTAGCCATATTTCAAGTTCTCAAGAGCTGCCTGTGGCTGGCGGCTACTGCATTGGACAGTGCAGGCCGAGGAATTAGGGGATGGTTTAACCAGCTGGATACGGTATGAGGCCAGACCACTCCCTGGAGAAAACTACAGCGGAAGCTTTCCTGACCACACTGCGGTTTGCAATAGTAGCTTGTTGGGAAAAAGAAAGGAACTTTTAGATGACATTCATCAGAAAAATTCCCAGATCACAACTACTGTGGAACTCCAAGGCACTTCAGCCATGAACCATCCCAGGTGCTTTCTGTAGGTTTGACCTTGTTCTTGAAGGTGTGAGCCTAGGTCAGTTGGGTCAAGGGCAAGTCTGAAAGGACCACATCAAACCGAGCATCACTGAGCCTCCCTTAGACTTCTAACCAGAATGCATTCCATTAACTTGATTACACTGAAAAATGTAAAGTTCAATGAGAAAAAGGTGTCATATATGTTTAACACTCTATTCCCACTATAATCAGTACTCTCAACTCAATTTTGTAGTATTTTACCTTTACAAATTCCCTTTGAACTGGGCTCATCCATTTTAAGAGAGAACCGCACCATTATAAGCCAAGGGAAGGTCATTGTATAGTACCTGCCTGAAATACATATTATCCTGTCTCCTTAGCTGTCCTTTATTCATTTACTTGTTTTAGTTCTCTGCAAGAATTTACAAGCCTTTAGGTTAAGAACTCAAGGACTTTATTGTCCTTAAGGGGTCAAACAACCAAAGAAACTTTGGGCAGGCCAGACGCTTACAGAAAATAGAGTTCACAGACTGCCTGTCCACTTTGCTCCTCTCACAGACCAGGGTTCACCTGCTCACCCCTTGACAGGCCACTTCTGATTTGATAAGTCTCAGGCAAACAGTCGAGCCCTCAAGTTGTTAAAAAAAAATCCATTTTAAATTTCGTTAACAAGCACATCTTTCAAATATCCTTTTGGGAAATCACCAGAATTTTATTTGCAGCTTGCTTCTTTCTCTTAAGTAAGAAAACCAAAAACTCAGCATAGCAGTTCTTTTGTGAGTGAGGTTTATGCCAAAGCTCAGCTACTACTTTGCAAAGCTCATCTGAAGTTAACCCTCCCTCACCAGCTGAAAGTGAAATAAACATGCAAATATGCCTTTCACAGGAATAATGTCACCTTAATCCTAAAAGCAGTATAAATGTTTTATATATTGAAGAAAGTATCTGGGCCAGGGATTTATCATAGAACAAAAGACTATATATTATTTTTATGTCTGGGCCCCTATTCAAGGCATGCTAAATTCTTCTTGTCTGTTGCTGACATTGCCTCTGACATTGTGATGTGTAAGGCAGAGGTCTCCAACCTTTTTAGCACTGGGGACTGGTTTTGTGGAAGACAATGTTTCCACGGATAGGATAGGGGGATGGTTTCAGGATGAAACTGTTCCACCTCAGATTATCAGGCACTGGATTCTCATAAGGAGCATGCAACCTACATCCCTGGCATGCACAGTTCACAATAGGGTCACACTCCTATGAGGATCTAACGCTGCCGCTGATCTGCTAAAAGGCAGAGCTCAGGTCATAATGCTCCTTCGCCTACCGCACACCTCCTGCTATGCAGCCTGGATCTTTTTTTTTTTTTTTTTGTATTTTTAGTAGAGACGGGGTTTCGCCATGTTGGCCAGGCTGGTCTTGAACTCCTGACCTCAGGTGATCCACCCACCTTGTCCTCCCAAAGTGGTGGGATTACAGGCGTGAGCCACCATGCCCAGTCAAAATATATAATAATTGACGTTTTTGTAAACGAATCTTTGTATCCAGCAAATTTTCTGACTTCTCCTATCAATAGCAAAGGGAACAGCCCATGCGAAGAGTCTTAGCTGGGAATAAATTCTGAGTGTTCTGCAGATTGAACAAAGTTTGTATGTAGCTGGGGTGTGGCTGGCAAGGGACGAGTGAGAAGTTGGTGAGTCAGAGTGAGGAACTGGCTTTTATTTATGGTGCTTCTGAGGGACCAACTGGATGGTTTTCTTCAAATGAGCAGCACAATCTAATTTTCAATAAACAAGCAAATACAGAAATAAGCAAGATACTTTCAGACCGTGACACAAATTAGTTAGCAAATAAATAAATAAGATAAACAAGATATGAAGGATGACACGAGTCCCTTACTAAGTAAAATATGTATATAAACAAGATGCTTTTGGAAAACCACCCAAAACCAGTCAGTTAACGGAAAACACCCTCAACACTGTGTGTATCTTTCTCTCCTCCCTTTTAAAAATACTTCCACATCTAACTTCCTTTCTCAGATCTCTGCTTTGTTTATAGATAAAACTCTTCCAAATACAAGGTGCCACCCTTCTGTCCTTTCTGAAGGGTGGCACTTTGCATCAGGCATAGATTTTTTTTAACTCGCTAGCCATGAATCTCACTTATCAAATTTTGTGATATCTTTGAGGGTTTTATTTGTTTATTTCATTGTACAAAAATTTTAAGTTCTTGCTCGACTAGCTACATTTGTGTGCGGCTAACACAAACAGGTGGGGAAGAAAGGAGGGTGAATTGGATGATGTTCTGAAGGTCAAGTATTCCAGGAGAGCAAAGAACACAGTTTGGATGCTTGGTGTGGTGCATTTGGAGAAGCGGAAAGGCCTTTGCCTTGCTTGATGGACAAGGAAAGTGGCCTCCAAAGAGACTGCAGAGACAATCAGACACTCAGAGCATGAAGGTCCTGGCAGTCCCTGAAAAGAGATTTAAATGTGGTTCCTGGAGAAAATGGAGGTATTGAGAAAGCAGATCTAGAAAACATCACATATTCTTTTTTGTGTTTGTGAGATGGAGTCTTGCTGTGTTGCCCAGGCTGGAGTGCAGTGGCGTGATCTCGGCTCACTGCAACCTCCACCTGCCAATTTCAAGTGATTCTCTTGCCTTAGCCTCCTGAGTAACTGGGATTACAGGCGTGTGCCTCCACACCTGCTAACTTTTGTATGTTTAGTAGAGATGAGGCATGTTACCCAGATTGGTCTTGACCTCCTGACCTCAGGTGATCCACTCGCCTCTGCCTCCCAAAGTGCTGGGATTACAGGCGTGAGCCACTGCACCCAGCCAAAATATCATGATATATTCTTCATTGTGGAAGGGAAAATGAAACAGTATATTTAAGGGACATGTAGATAGTACAAAACTTTTATCTAGACAAAAAATGATACCTGTTTCTATTTTGGTATTTATTTAACTGGACTCCAGTTAATGACTTTCCTTTAGATTCATTTCTTGAAGGAAGATGGTGTGAGAGCCTGGAATCAACAGAGGCTTGCTGTGCTGCCCCAGCCTAGGGCATGACTCCGTGAGGAAGGAGGGAGGGAGCAGGTTCAGGAGGAAACTGGAGGCTACAGAGACACATCCAGGGCTGGTACCCAGGAGGATGCAGATGAGTGGAAAGGGACTGGCAACCCCAACCCAAATCCCTGTGGAGGCACAACCACTATCCCATGGATAGAGCCTCCTAAATCTGAGAGAAGAGGTGCTGAAGATTGCACTTGGGTACTGCCCAGGGAAGTGAGTGAACTGAGCCTTGGCCACGTTGAGAACTAGGACAGATGGTATTGTCCAATATAAATACAATACAGGGCACACAGGTGGTTTAAAATGTTCTAATATCCACGTTTAAAAATACAATAAAAAATGAAATTTTTTTTAGTGATATATTTTATTTAACCCACTGTATCCAAAATAGGATCATTTCAACATACAATCAATATAATGAGACATTTTTCATTCTTTTTTTTTCTGCTAAGGCATCCAAATCCAGTGTATTTATAGCATCCCTCTAGCCATATTTCAAGTTCTCAAGAGCTGCCTGTGGCTGGCGGCTACTGCATTGGACAGTGCAGGCCGAGGAATTAGGGGATGGTTTAACCAGCTGGATACGGTATGAGGCCAGACCACTCCCTGGAGAAAACTACAGCGGAAGCTTTCCTGACCACACTGCGGTTTGCAATAGTAGCTTGTTGGGAAAAAGAAAGGAACTTTTAGATGACATTCATCAGAAAAATTCCCAGATCACAACTACTGTGGAACTCCAAGGCACTTCAGCCATGAACCATCCCAGGTGCTTTCTGTAGGTTTGACCTTGTTCTTGAAGGTGTGAGCCTAGGTCAGTTGGGTCAAGGGCAAGTCTGAAAGGACCACATCAAACCGAGCATCACTGAGCCTCCCTTAGACTTCTAACCAGAATGCATTCCATTAACTTGATTACACTGAAAAATGTAAAGTTCAATGAGAAAAAGGTGTCATATATGTTTAACACTCTATTCCCACTATAATCAGTACTCTCAACTCAATTTTGTAGTATTTTACCTTTACAAATTCCCTTTGAACTGGGCTCATCCATTTTAAGAGAGAACCGCACCATTATAAGCCAAGGGAAGGTCATTGTATAGTACCTGCCTGAAATACATATTATCCTGTCTCCTTAGCTGTCCTTTATTCATTTACTTGTTTTAGTTCTCTGCAAGAATTTACAAGCCTTTAGGTTAAGAACTCAAGGACTTTATTGTCCTTAAGGGGTCAAACAACCAAAGAAACTTTGGGCAGGCCAGACGCTTACAGAAAATAGAGTTCACAGACTGCCTGTCCACTTTGCTCCTCTCACAGACCAGGGTTCACCTGCTCACCCCTTGACAGGCCACTTCTGATTTGATAAGTCTCAGGCAAACAGTCGAGCCCTCAAGTTGTTAAAAAAAAATCCATTTTAAATTTCGTTAACAAGCACATCTTTCAAATATCCTTTTGGGAAATCACCAGAATTTTATTTGCAGCTTGCTTCTTTCTCTTAAGTAAGAAAACCAAAAACTCAGCATAGCAGTTCTTTTGTGAGTGAGGTTTATGCCAAAGCTCAGCTACTACTTTGCAAAGCTCATCTGAAGTTAACCCTCCCTCACCAGCTGAAAGTGAAATAAACATGCAAATATGCCTTTCACAGGAATAATGTCACCTTAATCCTAAAAGCAGTATAAATGTTTTATATATTGAAGAAAGTATCTGGGCCAGGGATTTATCATAGAACAAAAGACTATATATTATTTTTATGTCTGGGCCCCTATTCAAGGCATGCTAAATTCTTCTTGTCTGTTGCTGACATTGCCTCTGACATTGTGATGTGTAAGGCAGAGGTCTCCAACCTTTTTAGCACTGGGGACTGGTTTTGTGGAAGACAATGTTTCCACGGATAGGATAGGGGGATGGTTTCAGGATGAAACTGTTCCACCTCAGATTATCAGGCACTGGATTCTCATAAGGAGCATGCAACCTACATCCCTGGCATGCACAGTTCACAATAGGGTCACACTCCTATGAGGATCTAACGCTGCCGCTGATCTGCTAAAAGGCAGAGCTCAGGTCATAATGCTCCTTCGCCTACCGCACACCTCCTGCTATGCAGCCTGGATCTTTTTTTTTTTTTTTTAATTA
The DNA here is from genome assembly GCF_000951035.1 of Colobus angolensis palliatus. Taxonomy (NCBI): domain Eukaryota; kingdom Metazoa; phylum Chordata; class Mammalia; order Primates; family Cercopithecidae; genus Colobus; species Colobus angolensis. Next base: position 3,768,668 of record NW_012116599.1, on the reverse strand, counting down.
TGCTTTAAGTTCTAGGGTACATGTGCATAACGTGCAGTTTTGTTACATATGTATACTTGTGCCATGTTGGTGTGCTGCACCCATCAATTCGTCAGCACCCATCAACTCGTCATTTACATCAGGTATAACTCCCAGTGCAATCCCTCCCCCCTCCCCCCTCCCCATGATAGGCCCCGGTGTGTGATGTTCCCCTTCCCGAGTCCAAGTGATCTCATTGTTCAGTTCCCACCTATGAGTGAGAACATGCGGTGTTTGGTTTTCTGTTCTTGCGATAGTTTGCTGAGAATGATGGTTTCCAGCTGCATCCATGTCCCTACAAAGGACACGAACTCATCCTTTTTTATGGCAGCCTGGATCTTAACAGGCCACGTGGTGCTGGTCTATGGCCCGGGGGATCGGGGACCCCTGGTGTAAGGCCTGAGTCACAGTGAACTTTCCTCCGTGGTGGTCACCATTTTTGTGGCAGCAGTTGCTGACTTTGTAAGTATTTTTCCTGCTCTTTTTCTTTTTCCAAATTCGACCCTTGTTATTATACTTTCCTCTCCTTAAATGCACTATAGAAGCATTTAATACAGGCACAAAAATCGACTAAACATCATAGCTTAGCTTAGCTAAGCTAAGCACTTACCAAGTGCATATTGCTTTCACACCATCATAAAGTTGAAAAACTCTAAGTTGAACCATCGTTAAGTTGGGGATGGAGTGAGTGTAGACTTTGCAATCTGTAACTTTTTCTTTGGCAGTCGAGGTTTTGCGATTTGTATATTAACTTTATTGAGCTATAATTTATATTCAATTAAATGCCTACATTTTAAGAAAATTTTTCTATGAGTTTTTAAAAATCAATTTTACAGTGGAATAATTTATGTATAATAAAATAGCCATTTTAAGTGCGCAATTCTGTATGTTTTGACAAATGGTTACAGTTGCGTAACTACCACCATAATCAAGACCTGAAACATTCTCATTAACCCTAAGATTGCCCTTACAGCACTCATAACTTTTTAAACAATATCTTCTAGTATTGACAAGAAGTATTATTTGCCAAGCATGAAAGGGGTAGGTGGGAGACACTGAGTCATTCTATTTTTAATAGTAAAATATCAGATAACAGACTTTTTCAGATATTCTTAGCATTACTGGAAGGGGTTAAAAATTACTGAAAACTGTAACATCATTGCTTATTTTCTAATATCATTATTATTATTTGAGACAGGGCCTCACTCTGCCAACCAGGCTGGAGTGGCCATATCACAGCTCCCTGCAGTCCTAACTTCCCAGGCTCAAGCTATCCTCCCATTTCAGGCCCCACCTCCTGCCTTGAGTAGCCAGGACTGCAGGCACACACCATCATGCCAGGCTAATTTTTAAATTTTTTTGTAGAGACGGGGTCTCACTGTGTTGGCCAGGCTGCTCTTGAACTCCTGGGTTCAAGCAATTGCCTCCCAAAGGGCTGAGATTAGAGGCATGGGCCACCATGCCTGGCCCCAGCATTATTACTGGGGGAAAAATAAGAGCTATTTGGTTTTCAGAAGGAAGAATTCCCTGACCAGATGATTGTAAAAGACAGAAATGTTAGGCTGAAGTCTCTTCAAACAGCTATGTAAACTTGAACTTCAGGGGGAAAAAATTTCAAAGACTAGGATGAGATACTTTGCAGAGATCAATTCTCAAATCCTTACTCCCAGCTTCTGTGAATATCTGAGCCTGTGTGGAAACGAGGAAGATGCAAATTATTTCACTGCTCCACAATAAAAGTCAAATAATAGAAAAGCCAGAGTTCCTCAAGGAGAAAGCATTTATTTCTGCTCTTGAGTTACATCTATCTCCAGGGAAGGCTTGATATCTGAATATATATTTGAGAAGATCTAGATTCACTGCCAAGATAACATTTCTGAAATTTTGAGTATAAGCACTATTCTTCCATGTAAGTAAAATAGTAGCAAACATTATACCATGTAAGACTTATTATGTTCCCAGTGCTGTCTTAAATCCTTTTGCTATATTAACATTATATATACACATATGTGTGTGTGTGTGTGTGTGTGTGTGTGTATTTATTTATTTATTTTGAGATGAAATATTGCTCTGTCACCTGTCACCCAGGCTGGAGTGCAGTGGCACGATCTTGGCTCACTGCTACCTCTGCCTCCTGGGTTCAAGCGATTCTCCTGCCTCAGCATCCTGAGTAGCTGGGATTACAGGCACCTGCCACCACACCCGGCTGATTTTGTATTTTTAATAGAGACAGGGTTTCACCATGTTGGCCAGGCTGATCTCGAACTTCTGACCCCAGGTGATCCACCCACCTCAGACTCCCAAAATGCTGGGAGTACAGGAGTGAGCCACCACGCCCGGACTTAAACTGTTAGTTTTAATAGATCAACTTTACAACAAAAAGAGAGCTAACCAGACATTTTGGGTCCCTGCCTTGATGCAATAGGAAATCCATGGCTTCACTTGTGAAGAATTCTTGCCAAAAAAAAAAAAAAAAAAAAAAGAATGGCCGGCACAAAACAAAAACATAGGAGGTCAGCACAAGGTACAGGTTATAAAGAATTTGCTGATAAAACAGGGTTGCAGTAAAGAAGCCGGCTAAAACCCACCAAAACCAAGATGGCGATGAGAGTGACCTCTGGTCGTCCTCAGTGCCACACTCCCTCTTGCACCATAACAGTTTACAGATGCCATGGCAACGTCAGGTAGTTACCCTATATGGTCTAAAAAGGGGATGTGTGAATCATCCACCCACTGTTTAGCATATAATCAAGAAATAACCATAAAAATGGGCAACTAGTAGCCCTCAGGGCTGTTCTGTCTATGGAGTAGCCACTCTTTTATCCCTTTACTTTCCAAATAAACTTGCTTTCACTTCACTCTGTGGACTCGCCCTGAATTCTTTCTTGCAGGAGATCTGAGAACCCTCTCTTGGTGTCTGGATCAGGACCCCTTTCTGATAACAGCATCTGTTGAAAAAATTTTAAATTAAAAAGCAAAAAATAAATGTGCCCAATGTATATGCATAGTAGCTTGTGCAGTGTCATTGATTGAGATGGGATCTTGGACCAATAATCTGCAGGACAGTTCTCCAGGTGGCTTTGGACTGACCCGGTTCTCCCCACTTTCTTACTTGAAGTTCTCAAGAATAACTGTAGAATATGTGGGGAATGTAACATTCTGAGATGGGAAAGGAACTGGCCAGGACAGCCTGAGCTCTGTTCCTC
>NW_012116599.1:3655020-3764194 GCF_000951035.1 Colobus angolensis palliatus | reverse complement strand
GCTGCACTCCAGCTTGGGTGACAGAGTGAGGTTCCGTCTAAAAAAAAAAAAGAAAAGAAAAAACTGTAGGTAGAGGATGGGGATGGGGCAACTTTCTTGATGAAAAGATTCACATGAAGTTTCATTTGAATAAAATGTATTCTTTCTGTACAATTCCATGGATTTTCCTGAACATATTTAGCAACATGATATAACTAGTAATAGTTTTTTCCTCCAATGGAATTTTAAATCATAAAAATTGCTCTCGCCAAGGAAGCAGGGGTGACTTTTTGTTAAAGCAATTCATCAACAGTAACCAGATGCCCTACTAAAGTGCAGATTGCAGTGGGAGATTGAGAAGCAAGAAAATGAGGATTATTGTTGCCTTGATAGTTAATTCTTGCTCCCTACATTTTGGCTTTGTCAGTTGAAAGATATATACTTAGTTTTCTTTTTGTTATTGTTGTTAGTTCATGTTTTTTATCAACTCATACACAATCACTTGTCTTCTGGTTTGTTGAGGTGATAAGCCAGACACCCTGTGCCACAAGAATGTGTCAAAGTGGCTGGCCATAAAAACTCTAGGACCTGAAAGGCACTCCCAACAGAGGTGACGAATTTTGCCATTGTCATCCATCCTATAGTATTTCAGGACAACCAGCTTCACTTTCTTTCTCTTACGCTCATTGTTCTTGGGAGGGGTGTAAGACTTCTTCCTTTTCTTAGAGCCACTACAAAGTCTCTACATGAGACAAAGAGTAGACTCCTTTTGAATGTTGTAGTTAGACAAAGGATGTCCATTTTATTAGTGCATTTTCATGCTGCTGACAAAGACCTACTCGAGACTGGGTAATCTGTAAAGAAAAAGAGGTTTAATGGACTCACAGTTCCACGTGGCTGGGGAGGCCACACAATCATGGTGGAAGGCGAAAGGCACGTCTTACATGGTGGCAGACAAGAGAGAACGAGAACCAAGTGAAAGTGGAAACTCCTTATAAAGCCATCAGATCTCGTGAGACTTACTCACCACCATGAGCATAGTATGGGGGAAACCACCCTTATGATTCAATTATCTCCCACCGGGTCCCTTCTACAACAAATGGGAATTATGGGAGCTACAATTCAAGATGAGATTTGGGTGGGGGCACAGGGCCAAACCATATCAGCCACCTTCCAGTTGCTTGCCAGCAAAGATAAGTCTTTGCTAACCAGGACGGTTTCCTTCCTTATCCTGGATCTTGGCCTTAACATTTTCTATTGTGTCTGAAGGTTCAACCTCCAGAGTGGTGGTCTTCTCTGTAAGAGATTTTATAAAAATCTGCATTTTAATGGTGGTTCCACTGCGGATGGTGAATCGAAAAGCTTGTTTTCTTGTTTATAAACTGTTCATTCCATAAAGTCAAGCAAATCAAATGAAGTTTAAAAAGTACCGCTGAAGGTTATGAAAAATCCAATGTAATGTCAAAGTCTTTTATTCCCATTTAAATAAGAAGTAAGGATTGCTTTTTACAACCCTGAGAATGTGATTAGTGTCAGTGAAGTGATACCTTTATTATATGACTCATAATTCTTGGTACCGTTTATCATGACAGACCAATAATTACTTAAGATTCCACCAACCTCTTTCTAGCTGTGACTCCACAAATGTGATTTTGGATTCAAAGTCATTTAACTTTTGATGGGGAGGTGACATTCTAGTAATGTCATCACGGCTACACTTCTTGACTTGAAACTTAGGTTTGTGTGTGGGTGTTAACAATATTTGATATCCTATAAATAGTTTTAAATTTGGTTTTTCTTTATTAATCTTTCTAAGGAAACAAAATAATTTTCAAATATGGGATAACTTATGTTGAGTGAGATTAAAACAGTTTGCCATACAAATCATCTTCATGAAGTTGAAAACTCTTGCCAGACTTAACTTCTTGATATCATTATCCTTCAATCAGTTGTTTAGGGAGGGGGAAAAGATGATTAACTTCTGAATGTTCTGCATAGCCCGCTTTCCCCCAAAATGCTAGTGGGAATTCTTCATTGGCCTTGCTCCTTTTTCCTGACCCTTTAGAAACCCAGGTGGAAGAGGCTAAAATGATTTACATAATAAAAGGCTGGGGGCAGAAGGAGAAGAAGCCGGTGTGTTTGGGTTGTAGGAGAGAGTCTAGGGTTTGCCTTATGCAAGATTTCCAAGCAGGAGCACAAGGGAATGGAAGCAGAGGCTTTTGAGAAGTTTTTAATTTAGGTTATGCTCGAATCACTTTAATCTTTTTTGAGAGGAGTCAATAAAGAATGAAATTTCTTACCACTGGCTGTTAAATGATGTGTCTGTAAATTTGACTTAGCCACAAGCATGGAGCCTTCAAAATTGTCCCTTATCTCACCATCCCACCACTGATCTATTATAAGTCTTTATTCATTGATCTAGCTTTGCAATCGCGATAGGGTTTTCTATGAGTTATGCTGGTCATTAAACAAACAGTTTTGTTTTAGAAAAATCAATTTGTTTGGAAAAACAAATTTGACATTATCTATGTCAACCTACTTCAGCAAAAGACTACCAAGAATATACCTGAAGTTAAATAAATAAAATTCATTACTCATTGCAGCCAAGGGAACATACACCATGGGGGTACTGGGGCATCTCAGTAAAAAGATGTTAGAATCTACAAAGAAATTTGCACCTTGATGGAGTAATTTGGGGGGAGTCTAGGGAAGTGTAGAGAATTAGGTATTTCAATAAACCTTATCCACTTGGTGGGGAGACATAGCAGTTATTCATTTTGATCCAAAGGGAGTATGCTTGGTATTTTGTAGGTGACATGATGACCTTGTTTTTCTCTGTGCTTAGACAAAATTAAGAAATTATGAAGTGGCCTTGCTTGGTCCCTTTTATCATGGTTTCAGGGTACCCTTGTCTGAGATTGAATTTCTGTGAGATTATTTAGGAGATTATTTACCCAGGAGAAAACATGGATTAGTTGTGATTGCCAGGCCAGCTTCTAAATGTCAGAGGCAGTTTTTGTTTGTTTGTTTGTTTTTAATTTCTCCATTCCTCTTTTGGCCAAGGACAGATGAAGTCACAGTATAAGACACTGACCTATGATATCCAGATTTTCATCACTGCCAAGTTTTGTTAATTAACATTAGAACAGTGCTCACTGAACATAATCTAGTGATCCAGGATTAATCTCTCATTGTGCTGTGGGATGAGTTGTTGACCTATTGAACAGACGATGGCTGTATGGTAGCATTTAAGGCTCTGCAGCAGATATATTGGTAAAATGTAACATAGTCAATTTTAGAAAAAAAAATATTATTAGTCTTTGTAATAGATCTTGAGACTAAGCCCTACATTATAATAGCAAGGCAAGTAAACATATCCCAGAATCTAGCTGGGCCTGTTTTAGAGAACCAGCTGATTTTTTAAAAAAAGCTCTGTGACAGACTTTTCTATTTGCTCTGTGGTATTGATATAGGTGGAATAATAGTATTTGCTCTAGTGCAAATTCCCCACTGACCAGCTAAGAGAAAATCAACCACTATATGACGGTCTTTGACAGTTGTGGCTAATTGATTTAGACCAGAGAGTTGGGCTTTCAGAGCAGAAGTGGTGTCATTTTGTGTCTTCTGATAAGATTAGAGACCACTTTCTGGGCCACTTTTTGTAATTGTATTATACCTACTGTGGGAACTATAGCTATAGAGTCCTCATGAAGCATGAATCTGTTATCCTTCTTGGAAGTTGCTTCAAATAACCTGCGCTTGCTGTATTTTGGAAGCTTCTGGTATTATTTTTAAGGAAACGTGATTTCCTGGAGGGATGGTAGTTTTAGATATCTGAAAATCTCTAACAATGACTACAAAATGGACAGGGTACATTATATGTGGTAGTCAGGTATATGGAGTAATATCTTAGTGGAGCATAGATTGTGTGGGGAGTATAAGTATTATTTATTGCAAGAGATGGGCGCCAATTTTGTGTCCCTTGAGTTGGACAAATCCTAGCGTGAGGTTGAACAGTTCCTGCAAGACAGGCTGAGGTGTCTCTGAGGAAAACAAATTGACTATTGCAGTCAGAATAGCCCCCATATTCGTATTTATTCTTGATTGACTAGGTCTTGCTGATAGGATTGTGTCGATGTCAGCAAAAGCAATTTGTCAATGTGAGTTCAAGGTCTATTATTTGCAAGACTGAAAATTGGGATTGATGATATTGGGGAAATGTATATACTAGAAAGGCCCTATTAAAGGGAATTTGGCTTCTGAAGTATGTAAAGAATTAGTTACCAAATTTTGTCAGGCATGTCAGGTAAAAGGTGATAGATCCAGCACCTATTTGGCTCAGTGGTTAACTATAGTCGAGGAAAAATGTGTAGGAGAGTTTTATTTTTCCTTAAGTGGTAGGAGACCAGCAGGGGTCAGAAATAAGTGGATGAAAAATAAGGAAAATCCTACTAGTGTTTCAGAGGGCACCAAAATGGAACAATAGGCTGGAAAAGGTGTTGAGGAATCAGAAGTTAATCTTGTTCCACCTTGGGCAGAAGGTGTTCAATTTTGAGGTTTGCTACTCGTTCTAGTTATCCTGGGCAAAAGCTATCTGCCTCAGAAATCAGCATCTTCTAGAAGATTCCTGAGAATCCTCAGTTTACGATTTCCAGATGGAATGGATGTCAAGTAGTCAAGGGAAAGGTACGTGTCTTTTTTGAGCTGGGAAGCATGAGAGTGAGGAGCAATATTTTGTGGTTTTACTCTTGTGTCAGTTGTTAATGGTCCTTGATAAGGTCGTCTTCATCAGGACCCAAGGGCGGTTGTTCAGTGGTGTCTTTTCTTTTGGAGACTAAATCTCCAAATTGTTGATTACACAGAGACTTTAGGTGGGTAGTTAGAAAAGGTAGTTCATACCTGTTGCTTACAGAGCTGGATGTATCGTATGACCCTCTTGTAGTAATTAATCATATTTCATTGTAATTTGGTAGAATTTAAGTTTGGGGGTGAAATGTCTACATTTCTTGAGGTAATATATTATTAGTTAATAGGAGTAGAATCTGTGGGGTTGTGAAGGGATTGACCTTATAAATATTAAAACTAATGGCAATGCTGTAGGACATGGGAGTTCAAGGATTTCTAAGAATTTTGCTAATTTTGGTTTTGAGTTCCATTAGTTCTGCTTTCCCTCCCCCTCAATGAAGAGTACAAATGATAAGAAGAGTAAAGTTTCTGTAAGAAAAGGCAAACCTTTATCGGGCTGCTTAATAAAAGTACCAGTAAGACAAGTGTCTCTGTCACAAAAGAAATAAATGGGAATTCCTTAGGGTAGAAAAACAAAATCAGGTATTTTTTATTTCTGCAGTAAGGGTTTATAGGCTTAAACCCACACTGAGAATAAGCACACAATAGCCATACATAAACACAAACTAGTCATTCTGACCTATCTGAGGCTAGGCTGTTATTAAAAGTATTTGTTTACTTTCTTAAAATCTTTTTTAATGTTTAGCAGATGGGTCAAGTAGGTGGCTAGGTGACTTATAATTTCCTGGGATAATGGGCTATATTATTGGATAAATCTTTCCTCTGAATGCAGGAGAAAAGATTTAAAAACATCTTAAAAACATCAAAGAGATTAGAAAGTAGTAAGACATTGCAAGGCTAAAATTGAAGGGGAAATAGGAAAAGGGGAAGAGAGAAAAGATGGCAACTGCTTTTTCCTTGACAGCACTTTTGGTGCTGAGCAATATGAACTTCTGTTTTGACAGCCTCATGGACAAGCAAGACAATTCAAAACCCAGGGCTTGCATAAAGATGGAATGTGTAAGGAAAGGCTTCTTCACTGTAAGCGAGGAAGAATGAATGAATCCCAAGCAAACAAGCTCTTATGTATGTCTGTTTCTTCCAGATGGTTAAGGGAATCTGGAGCTATGGGCTTGTTTAAGGTCATCCTAGATTACTGGTACCTCAGGTAACTGGAAGAGGCAAACACACTCATCTCTGGAACAAGGTATCTGTATCCCAGACTTTGAATTATTTCTACAAATTACTTTTAAAGTAAATGACCACTACACAATTAAAAATAGCAACTCTTGCAAAGTCAAGACCTTGTGAATGAAAATCATCAATAAACCAAAGAGAAGCAGCCACAAAAATTTCATAGGTTGGAATCATCAATGCAGATTATGTATCAGTTATGATTACCATGTTTAAAAACATAAAACACATCTAGGGCCAGGCGCAGTGGCTCACGCCTGTAATCCCAGCACTTTGGGAGGCTGAGGCAGGGGATCACGAGGTCAGGAGATCAAGACCATCCTGGCCAACATGGTGAAACCCCATCTGTACTAAAAATACAAAATTTAGCTGGGCAGGGTGGCACATGCCTGTAGTCCTAGTTACTTGGGAGGTTGAGGCAGGAGAATCGCTTGAACCCGAGGTAGGAGAATCACTTGAACCCGGGAGGCGAAGGTTGCAGTGAGCTGAGATCACCACTGCACTTTAGCCTGGTGATAAGCACAAGACCCTGTCTCAAAAAAAAAAAAAAAGAAAAAAAAAAAACATATCTAAAATACCTGTGACTAGAATAGAAAAGTAAAAATAAAAAGTGACAGCATATTTCCATATTTGAATGAGAAATATAATGTTAGAAATAAAATAATTGTAACAAACAAAATTATAACCCCCAAAGAAATAATCCACAATACAACTTGGAAGAAAATAAAAGGAAAATAAATTCTAATGAGAGATTAAAGACATATGTTTCATATTTTTCTTGAGTTTCAGAATGAGATATAAGAGAATGAGCTCCACACCTAGACATATCGTAAACATCTCTTCAGAAAATCAAAGAAAAAGGGAAAAAGGATAATCTTCAAAGGGCCAATATTTAGACAGTCATAACTAAGTTCCAAACATCAACAATGAAAATCAAAAGAATGTTATCTTGTATATATTTTTAAATGAAATAATTTTAAACAAATGAAAGAGTTTTCTGTAAGTGGACCCTCATTACAAAATTACAGGCTGGGCGCAGTGGCTCACATCCGTAATTCCAACACTTTGGGAGACTGAGGTGGGGGGATCACTTGAGCCCGGGAGACAAGCCTGAGTAACATAGTGAGAACCATCGCTATTAAAAAGAAAAGTAACAAATGATGCATTTCAATCAGGATAAAACTGATTCTATATGGAAGAGTTGAGATGTAACAATAAACGAAGAATTAAAAAGTGAACTAAAATAATTGTGGAATGTAATAATAATAATGAATTATAATACACCCCATAATAGTACATAAGTTGGAAGGGGATATGTTGAATTGAAAAGTTTTCTTTAAGGTCCTTATATTTTGGAGAAAATAAAGGTGCTAACTGTAGACGTTGATATGTTAATACACAAGTTGTAACTTTGGGTAATAATTAAATGAATAAACGAACAACGTACCATTTCTAAATTACCAGAGAAAAACAACAGTGATTAAAAAATTGATTTATTCAAAAGAAGTCAAGAAAGAAAAGGATAAAAATGGGTGAGATAAAATGCATTGGTTACGTATTGCTACATAACAAATTAATCCCAATCTAGCAGCTGAAAACTACAGGCTGTATCTGAAAGCGGAAATATCTAGAATTTGTTTACAAAATGGATACGTGAATGAACATGAATAAGTACTAATACATTCGTTTTAGTTAAAATGAAGATGTGTGTACTTGTGAAAGATTGTATTGGTCTCCATTCCCCTAATTAGCACATGTCATGAGCTGTCAATAAATATCCTCAAAACTAAGATTCTCATGACTCCATTACTGCATTGTAAAGTATGTTGCATCAAATGAACATAATATACTTTATATAATTGTTCTTTTATTATTGAACATACAGATATTTATCTGCTCTTCACAATGGTGAACATAAACATTCTGGAATATGAAATTTTAGTGAATTTTTAGGATATATTTCATGTTGGTTGTGAGCAACAGAGAACCAAAATAACAACAGTGGCATAATGATAGGTGCTTTTTATTTCTTTGTAACACAAAATTCTACATTTAAACATCCCATAGAACCATGAGTGGCATTCTATCTCTGTGGTTGTCTGGGACTCAAGCCACTTCCAGTTTTCTCATCTAACACTAATGGGGTGAGGATCTCATCTTCGCCATCCAAGATGTAGCCTCACCATCCATTTACAATCCAAGTGGTACAAAACAGGAGAAAAGACTTACTGCAGCTGCCTTTTAAAGACATTTCTTGGGAGCTTATACATAATATTTTCAGTTATGTCCCATTGGCTAGAATTTAATCAGTTTATGTCTGACTGTAAGGATGGCTGGGATATGTAATGTTTATTCTGGGCAGCCACGTGCCCAGCTAAAATTCAGAATTTAATTACCTAAAAATGAAAGAGACAGTGGATATTAGGGGGAAATTAGCAAGTTCAGCTAGGGGTTCTTAGCAGTGGAATTCCTGAGCCAAGCTATAGTTTTGCCATTTGAAGCCCTTGTTATATATGAGGACACATTGGTGCCAGAACGTCTCTACCACTTAATCCTCCTTAAGCTGTGCAAGAGAGAGTCTGCACACTCATCATGTCCTTGCCAACACCCAAGGCTATCATCCAAGATAAATCTCTGCCAGTTTGATAGGAGGGAAAAATATCCCGTTTATATTTGCATTACTTTAACAATAAAAAGAGTTGAACTTTTTCATGTATTTGCTGGTCATTCACATTTCTTTTTGTGAATAGCCTATGTCCTTTGTCTACATTTCAATTAATATTTAGCTAGCTATAGTATTATATGGTTTGAGTGTGTCAGGAGGAAATTTTTCTTTGCAGTAATTAGGATTTTGTAAAATCCTACTTTTATAGGTAACCTTTTCATGGAAAAAACAACCATTGAAAAGTAACTAAATAGCAAATTTTTATGTAGTTTTCTTATGACTGAGAAAACTCAGACTCAAATATGGCTTTGTCTGATGTCCCAGGCAAACCAGGAGGACGGAAAAATAATATCAAGTACAATTAACTATGAGTTTTCTTAATTCTTTGGAAAGAGTTAATTACTGACATTTTAGCTCTTTCAAAAACAGGCTCCTCTCTGAGTTGGGCTGATCATTTGATGGTCATGGTTCAGTTCAGTGTATGAGAAAAGGACACCCTGTGGGTAGGGACAGGCACTTGAATTGCCTTCCCAGTGGTGACAAAAGGAAATGCCATCATCCAAATGAGACTGCAAAAACGCTTGTGATTATTGCTAGCTCCTGCATTTCCGTTTCCCTGTCATCCAGATTATCCAGATAATGAAATTTTCAAGTTGAACCTCGTATAAATATGCTTTTAAAATACACATTTTTATTGGATAGTCAAGTCGATTGCACTGTTTTCATAAACAGAGTTTGTTTATGCTTTACTTCAGGTGATCTGAACATGCCCGCCTTTACTGCCTCAGCACAGGCAGCCTTGGCAGACACTGTCCCCTTCCAAGTGGCAATAGCGAGGATGTGGAGCTCACCACCATATGTGGGTCGTGTTGGTGGTTCTTTTGCAGGATGCCTTGCAGAGTGGTTGAGGATAAAATTTCCCACCTATTTCCTGCAGCCTTGGACATCAACCACCACTCCATGCAAAAGTTGACATGTATGTTGAGTGTATATGTAATCTACAAAAAGTTTCTGTAAGTGAGTAAATTATCTTAACAAGTGGACCTATAACACACAGTTCACCCTACCTGAGCTGGGTTTATGGACCCCTGCTCGCCCCCACCACCATGATACCGTTTCATGAGGGAATCCTAAGATGCCCCCCGTTAGTAGCTGTTATCCATATCCGCAGATATTTTGTTAGTAATAGCTCCTTAATGTGTGGAAATGGTAGGGTAAGTCTTAGCTGTTGATTTGATAGTGAAATTAATCCTTGAGTTAGCTATTTTCAAAGAAATGAGGAAAAGCCCTTATTTTTAAGGAATAACATTTCCTGTTTCAAATTTGCCTTTCAATTCTCCTTCCTACTATTTGAATGGATGATAAATCATTTATAATTAATGTCCTTGGGATTTTTCCATGTGGATAAATACTGGTGATTGGCGACTTGGGTCTCTGCATACATGCTCCTGTTAAAATGAGTAAGAGATAAAACTACTAGTCAATTAAGTTTTCTTTGCCAAAAAAACACAAACAAACAAACAAACAACCCAAACCACACACATGAGAAAACAACCACAAAAATCCAGAGACACATTCTGGGTAAAATTTGTTTTAATATTTCAACTTTTCAGAGGTGAACAAGTATTCGGTTATCATACTAGTTCAGGTTTGTATAACTTTCATATACAAAGTCTATTGACTCTGAAAGTTGGAAAATTGAAGTACTTCTCTGTCACTTTTAAAGAGTGAAGCCATGTCCCAGTGGATCTATAGATCAAGATTTGCCAAACATGTAACTCTCTGATTGCTACTGACTTTTCTTGCCATCCTGGCAAAATTGTTTAATTGTGCAGTTTCTTAGATGTGCCATTTTATAAGAGAGAGATAACTGCAAATTTAAAAAGAGTTGCATTCTACAAATGAATACAATTAAATAATGTTAAATGCACTGGCTTATTACAATTATTTTTTATAGTCTCAGGATACCTCCAAGTAGTTCAAAGATCTCTGGTCACTCATAACCAACAAACGTCCAAAAATAGTGAAAGATACCTCAGATATCATTGTGGAGAGGCTGAAATATCCAGAAAACTTTGCAAAGCTCACACTCCATTTCAAGTAAGTAGACTGGTTTCCGTGTGAGAGGCTCTATGCCAAAATGGTCTAGTGTTTACTTGAGTTTTACAGCATTAACATCCTCCCCTTAAGTAGGTCTTACGTCTACTTACCTGGGAAGGAAGGAAGATTTTGAACAGTTTTATTCTTTTTGGATATTGTTTATGTTACTTTCTTTATATCATACAGGAAGGGGCCTAGTATCACTGTAGCTGTTTTAAAATATGATGGGAGTGGATATTAGAGGAAAAAACTGTGGGAACAACATCTTAACAACAGTGAGATGGACGCTTGCAGAGAAAAAAAAAGGGTGAGTGTCACCACTGGGATTTTTAGGCAGCCAAGGGACACCACAAAAGCATTTATTCCTGGAGAAGAAGGGGTAACGAAAGAGGAGGAGCCCTGAAAAGAAAGCGCGCCATTTCCATGAACCAAATCATGTTGATGTTGTCGACAGGGTTTGGACTACTAAGACACGATGTGGCACTGGAGCCCTTCAAGCACTGACTGAAAGTAGATTTACATTTAGATTCCCCCTCATGCTGTTCAATAAGGAAGTCTATGCTATTCTAAGATCTAGACTAGAAATTTCCATGGTAGTGGTGGAAGCTCTTTTTTCCAAAGTAGGAGAGTTCCTTGCAACTGAATTTGGCAAAATAAGATAACCTAAAATGACAGATAAGAAATGATGGTGTTTGTCTTTACCTTGAAGAATGGAAGAAAATATACACTGGGAGACAGGCATCCAAAGACATTACACAGTTTTACTGTAGTGGTACTTAGGTTAGAGCAAAGAAAAGAGGTGATAAGAGCCTCAGGATTAACAATATATAAAGCCAAATATCAGTGAAAGATGAAGTGAAGCTCTGGAACTGGCAGAAGAGCTGCTGGCAGGAACCACAATCTTGCCTGAATGTCTCATAGTAGCCATGCTTACCGTTCTTAGCTCTCAGATATCATAATTAAATTCTGATGATGATAAAATTTACCAGCAGGGGGTGCCATCTCCTCAAATTTCCTTTCTTGGACAATAAAGGTCGTTCTCAAAGGTTTTAATTTCTTTGCGGACAAGCCAAGGCTAATTGTAAGTTCATCAAATAATTGAGGTCTCTCAGTCATGGCATTGTCTAGATTGGGTATTATCCAGATGAGATGGGAGCATAATTGTCATCTTCACTTACCTTAGGCAACTGGCTTCTAAGCATCCACCTTTGGCCACAAGGTGACAGGAGGAGACTGTGTGAATGGGTTAAACACCTTTTGGGAGGCTGAGGAGGGCCGATTACCTGCGGTCAGGAGTTCGAGACCAGTCTGGCCAACACAGTGAAACCACGTCTCTCTTAGCTGGGAATCGTGGCAGCCGCCTGTAATCCCAGCTACTCAGGAGGCTGACGTAGGGGAATTGCTTGAACTAGGGAGGTTGAGGTTGCAGTGAGCCAAGATCGCACCACTGCACTCCGGCCTGGGCGACAGAGTGAGACTTCATCTAAAACAACAACAACAACAACAACAACAACAACAACAAAAGTTTTCAAGGGAAACTGTCTCAACCTACACTGTCTGCCAATGGAAAGTCAAGGCATGTGTTGCCTTCAGATCAACATCATTTAGATTTTTGTTTGTAGATTTTAAATGCTCTTTGGAGAAGAAGGTCTGCAAACTTTCACTCACAAATCATGTTTTACATTTAGACTGCAGAAGTAAGTTGAGGCACATTATTACATATTTTAATATTAAGCTAACTTTTCCTCCGATAATTTTTTCAAGCTTTTCAGTTCGTTTCACATTCCCGTTCATGTTCTTCAAGATCTCAGCCATCCCCTGTAGGGATCTCCTGGGACCCTCAGCCAGTTTGCTCCAGGCTAGTCCAGGCAGCAGTCCCTGTGTGAGCTGAGACTTGCAGGGAAGACGCCATCTGCTATGGTCTTGAGGCTTGCGTGATGTGACTGCTCACAGTAGGGGCATTGCAGTTATGACCCCATTTGCTCATGACCCTGCTGGCGGAGCAGATTCTCCTCCCCAAAGCTCTGTGGGTGGTCAGCTGTCACCCCCGCAACAAGGGTAGAACAGGAGAGACCAGAACTGTTGGGGCTTCCTGAACCTAAGATCACAAATTAGAGCCACTTGCCACTAGTCTTTGCCCTGCTAAGCCCTGGACCTGGAATCTAACTTGAGCTTGGTTTACCCTTCAAAGCCCTCTAGGTTCAAAAGCAGTGGATTAGGGTTCAGAAGAGCCCGGCTGTGCTTGCAGGAGTTAAACAAGATGCTGCCCAGGCCTCACTCATGCCAAAGCGCTTTGCTTTTCTAAATTCTACTAGGACTCTAAACGAAACCGTCTTGTCTTTTCTCCTCATTTATTATTTTCCTCCAATACCATTCATGCTCTCTCCTTTTTCTTTCTGTTCTGCCAGCTTTTCCTTTATTCTGTCTAGAATAAAATATTCCAGAGACCCTTGACGTACTAAGGCAACAATTCTCAGCCTGAGATACGGATTGGACTCTGGGATGCTTTTCAAAAATACAGAGCTCTATACCACTCCTCCCACCACAGACACACTGGATTAGACATCAGTATTTCTAGAAAGCTCACCAAGGCATTCGAGGGCACAGCCGAGGTTGAGAATTACAGAAAGGTGGAGACAGATTCAAAAGAAATGTAGTCCCTGGAAAAGGAAGGCTTAAATATTAAGTAAATATAGTAAAGGAAAAAGTAATTCCGCCAAGGAAAATAAAAGTTGGTAACAGGATGAATTAAAGCTTTCCTCTCCACTGATAAAAACTGGCATAGATATATCTTTCTCTTTTATATTCTTACTCTTTGACATTTTTCTTCCTTTCCCCCCTTTTCATTTTCCTCCTGGATGGAGTAAGGAAGGGAATCAATGTCAGGTTGAAGAAGACTGAGCTGGGTTGAGATGGACGGGAGGACTCAGTGGAAATGGAAGGTTGAGTGTTTGCAGGCATAATGACAAATCCTGACATCCCAGCTTGGGCACTGGCAATCCAGGCTGGCAATAGAGGAGACATTTTCAGGGGCACAGTATCTGTTCTCAGGGCGTGGGCAATACAGCAAAGTAAAAGTTCTCAGCAACTCTCATTTCTTCTGACATTCCAAAATCCTGAGCTTTTAAAACTCTAGCTTTGCCCAATGTCTCCTGTCTCCAATACTACCTCTTCCTTCTACTTCCCAAAGGAAAACTTACTGGGATCTCATTACTGCCAAGACATAAGAACCTTGACCTGACAGTTGGTCATTTGTTATCTTCAACATCTAGGAGGTAAGATGTACCATGGTGTTGTTAGCATCAGTGTTCCCAAACTTTAATATCTTACTAGATGTGAATACATTCAACTAGCTTCAAAGGCGGATTTCATATATTTTATTGGTTAAAGTAATCACAATACATACTTATTAATAAATGTTTCATAGAGCCGGATATTTTAAGAGAAGATTCATAATAATCAGTAAATTCACAGAATCCTAGAAGCTACTCAGAGAATCCCCTGGCTATGCCTCTGCTTTTATACATGATGCCAGAAAATGGGGAGTTTGGGTGATTTTGCCCAAAATTACAGACCCAGGAACTAGCTGTGGTCTCTGGTTTTCAATTCAATAATTTTTTAACCAAAATCATCTTATCATAGGCATTGAATTATACCAAAGTTAATTCTCAATTAATTGCACTTTTGTGGAACTTTATTATTTAAGTGGACACTGATTAACCATTATTCTTCTCGATATTAAGCAGAACCACTTGTTGGAAAAGTATGCTACTTGGAGATGCCTTTTTTTTTTTACACAGAACTTGCCAATACCCAGTTTCATTTTCCTTCCTTCTTTTTTCTTTCCTTCTCTTTTTGATCCATCTTTTCATCCGTTCAGCCATCCAGCCATCAACCATCCATCCAACCCATCCACCCATCTATCCATCTATCTATCTATCCATCCATCCATCCATACCAGACACCGTGCTAGGCACTGGAGATACAACAGGAAGAAAAGAATGAACATAGTCTCTGGCTTTCATGGAATTGATAGACATGTAAATGGACACAAATAAGACACAAACAATAAGAATTAAAATTGCAATTACAACCTAAGGTAAACCTTCTAATAAAAGAATGAGTAAGATTCTATAAAAATTTAGGTAGGGCATGGCGGCTCACCCCTGCAATCCCAGCACTTTGGGAGGCTGAGGCAGAAAGATTGCTTGAACCCAGGAGTTTGAGACCAGCCCAGGTAACATAGTGAGACCTCACCTCTACCAAAAAAAAAAAAAAATTAGCCAGGCGTGGTGGTGCATGCCTGTGGTCCCAGCTACTCAGGAGGCCAAGGCAGGAGGATTGCTTGAGCCCAGGAGGTGGAGGCTGCAGTGATCCATGATTGTGCCACTGCACTCCTGCCTGGATGATAGAGTGAGACCCTGTCTCTCTCTCTCTCTCTCTCTCTCTCTATATATATATATAAAATAAATTTTCAACAAAGGAAAGAAATTATCTTGGCTTGAGGGCAGGATAGTAGACTTCCCCAAAGATGTGACCCTTGCCCTGCCTTCTAATGTATCTAAAGGCAAAGAGAGGCAAGCAGAGAGTATTACAGAGAGAGCAGCGAGGACAAATGCCCTGTAATTCAAGGAACTGAATGGAAGCCAGTGGCTGGACAGCAGAAAGCAAGAGGCAGCATTTCTGAGAGGAAGTTGGAAGGTTAGTCGGAGGCAGGCCTCTGCCAAACCTTGCTGAATATGAGATGGGAAGTGGCTGGCTGATTTTAAGTGGGGAGGTTGGGGGTGTCATAATTACATTTTCATTTTGAAAAGACAATTGGCCTGGGCACAGTGGCTCACTTTGGCAGGCCAAGGAGGAAGGAGGGTGGATCACTTGAGGTCAGGAGGTCAAGACCAGCCTGGCCAACATGGTGAAATACCATCTCCACTAAAAATACAAAAATTAGCCAGGCATGGTGGCAGGCTCCTGTAATCCCAGCTATTTGGGAGGCTGAGGCAGGAGAATTGCTTGAACCCAGGAGGTGTAGGTTGCAGTGAGCTGAGATTGCACCATGGCACTCCAGCCTGGGTGACAGAGCAAGACTCTGTCAGAAAAAAAGAAAAGATTGGCTGCAGGGCTGAAATGGACTGGAGAGGAGTTGATATGGAGAAAGGCAAACCAAGGAACAGACTTTCATAGAAATTATGGTGACTTGGACTAGAGTACTGCTCTGGAGATGGCAAGAGATTTTAGAAAGACTTAGGGGATAAATACCAGTGATGAATTGGACATACGGTATGAGAAATAGGTAGATGTCAAGAATAATTCCCGACATTTTGGCTTATATAACTGGAATGAATTTGTCTAAATTTTGGCAAAAAGTGCAATTTAATTACACTTAATTAGTCTTTACTATTCCTAAGCACCACAGCGGTTACAAAGATGAGTGAGACATGACCCAAATCTAGTAAGGTCACCATACCCTCAAAAAAAAAAAAAGCAACATTCAGAACACTACAGTAAGTATTCCCTCTGCATGGACACATTCTAGAAATGAAGCAGCTAATAGAAAAATTCCTATTTTAGAGTTATAAATCAGAAGTGGGTAGAGACAGAGTTGTTTAAGTTTCAGGATATATATAAGACACTTGCATTTGTAATCAAATTCCTACACTGGATGAGCAAATGTTCCAAGCAAAACCAGACTAAATATAAATGCCCAAAGCAAACTTGTCTTATGGGATGGACTGTTCAGTGTTAAGAAAGTTTGGGTTCACACAGATGTACGGAATTGCTGAAGTCCCTTTTTGTACTTTTGGGAGGGCAAAATTTTATGCCCAGTAAATAAGATTTTGCCCAATTTCAACTTGGCTGGGGGAGGTGGTGAAATCACGGATTCATTCTCACAGTGGACGAAAGTTGCAGATATCCATGTATCTCAGGTGGATGCCAAGGCCACCCGTTGGTCCACTGAGACTCAACTCCTTTTCTGCACCTTTTATACACCTTTAATTGAGTCCAAAGGAAATCAATTTCTGTCTGTTTTATTAGATTTTTGAACTATGCCTATGCTGCCTAATGAAAAAGATCCATCTTTTAGTAAATCTGCAGGCTCAAGTCTTTCCTACTGAATAACTTACCTACCTACCACCATGGAGCAATATTTAATTCCTTAAATTGCTTATGCAAAATGAAAGACTAGCTTTTTCTTACCCAAGGCCTTGATATCAAAGGCACTATATAGTGACTATGATAACAGGGCACTTAATTCCTTTGGTCTGAGTTTTCTCATCTGTAAAATAAAGGGGTGTTATCTAATATCACTACCCCCAAATTCTGGGATTCTCTCTGCTTTCCTCCTACTGCTCCAAATTCTGTCTCCAGCATGTGCCTCCCTGAATTATTTTTAAAAATGTTTTTATATCAACCTCTAACAATTTATGTTAAAATATGTTTTCATAGAATCATAGAGTAGCTAGCATGTTAGAGTGCTATGAATACATAAATAACATCAGTTTATTGGCTCTCTGTACCCCAAAATTGATAAATACATTCACATGTGATATGTTTTGACATACAGATTCCTGGGTCTCCATAAACCTACTGACTCAGGATCTCCAGGGAAACAGGAGTAGAAACTGCATTCTTTCTCTGGTTACATAGACAAAATATTCATTATATGAGACTACGTGTCTTCTTAGTGTAAGTTGGTATAAAGCCTGAAAATTTCAGTAACGTTTGTCTCCACACTCTGTCATCATTTCTGCCTCTGGGTTTGTACACATGTTGCTCCATGTTCTGGAATGTTCTTTCCCTTCGTCTTAGCAAAATTCTATCCATCAGTCAGAACTTTGATCAAGTCCTACCTCCTGACTAAATAATAGCTCATAACTACGTGCCAGACACTGTGCTAAGCGTCACTCAGACAAGCCTCATGATAGCCCACAAGGGAGCTGCTGTTCTTATCCCCATTATACAGCCAAGGGCACAAAGGCTTAGAGAAACCCAAGGCTGGGTTGCTAGCCTAACCATCTCTCAGTGAGTATAGACCGTGGGGTCTGAGCATGCTCTGACTCACCAAGGACCTCTGTCACCCTCTGCATAGACCACCTTCCTTGCTCTCTGCACAGTACAGCTCCCAAGCATCTCTCTTGTCTCTTAACTCCCCCAGAACATGCAGTCTGAGCCCAAGTGAGCACCTATTTCCAAGCTTTGCAATTCTTTCCTTGCATCTTCTGTCTTCCCAGCTAGACCACAAATCCAGCAAAGGCAAGGGCAATATGGTAGGCTTGACTAACGTTTCTCAATTGATTACACTTGAGAAAAACGTAAATTGTGAGAATGTGCAAGATTGTTATCATGTTTTAACCACAGAAGAGTATCAAGTAGCAAAAGAAAATATCAAGTGCAGCGTCAATCTTTGTTCTAGAAATATATTTTTTTTTTCTCTACGTAAGTTTAGGAGTTGGGAGGAGATGGAATGATAAAAATCACAATGGAAAGAAATCCATTTCCCAAAGGCCGTATTTAGCTTCCCGGAGACCTTGGCCACACCTCTAGGACCACTCTACTGTATGGATTGTGCTGACCCAGAAAATACGAGAAATGTGGTCTTGTAAAATCTTTTTTTGCTTAAATCAATTCCATATGAGCAGAGCAATACAAGCTCCCTTGTAGATGTTACACCCTGCAATGCATGACCCTAATCTCTTAACAGACAATTGGGTAAAAGAATTTGCTGACAGAGTTACAATTTTGAGTTGGGTCACTTTATGAAATGAATGAATTAAAATGTGCTTTCCTTTGTCTTAGGGAAAATAATTTTTTCATATTTATTGGTACTTTCCATATTTGACTTACGAGTCATGTTGGCTTCAACATTAATAACTAAAGTTAAGTTAAATTTAGAGAAACTTCTGACCTAATGTGAGTTCTATTTGAGGGTCTTTAAATTCTCCCAAGTGGAAATTAAAGATATTTGCCAGAGTAAATGTGTGCAATGCGTTATTGAGAGACTTCTGTTAATGGTAAAATGTAATCACCTGTACTGTTTTCTTTTGTTTTCTCCTACTTTAAAATATTTTTCTCTAATTCACCTCAGTACACACATAGACTCAAAAAAGAAAAACTTGTAATGTATATTAGCAGTTTTATTTCCCTAAACTTTTAAGCATCTAAAATCATTCAGAAAACTTTTTGTTCACCTTGTATATTTTCAAGTATTTCTCAAGTTGGGAAGGCTAGGATACTAAGATAGATTATTTTTATCATATTTTCAAAAATTGACAACTGGTAGTTCCTTTGAATGTTTGTAACGACTTAAGTTAACAAAGTAGTTTTTCTCCCAAGGGTAAAAATAGATTGTGAGAGATTTGAACATTAATTTAATTGTAAAGAGTTACAATTAGTGGCAGTAAACATGTAGAAAGATAAATATCTAAATTTCCTAAATGTCTATAGAGCTTTTATTTTGGCTTTAGAGATAATAATAAGTGGCACATTATTCAAGATGTTACTCCAAATATAATTTAGAAAACTTTTCTTGTCTCTTAAGCATGGAGCTAATATATTTAATTAGGTTCTATTAATTTTTCAAAACAATGTTCAGAAATTAAGTTTTATTTCTTGAAAGCCCTGTTACCACACTCTAGAATTTTCAGCCTCTTGTCACTGTCTACTACCAAAGGGTTTCTTTTCGAGGCCCTACAATAGTAATTTAAACTCAAGGACTGGCCTAGTTTTTATTTGCTTCTGTCTTGCTTTATTAGTAGTAATTATCTTTATTCTTTGTGTGCTTGTTGTATCCAGGGCATGGCTCATGATGGAGGCTTTAAAATATTGTGGAATGACGAATTTCACAGAGAATTATAGTAATGAAGAAGGTCTTAGTCTGTTTGTGGTGCCTTAACAAAATACCTGAGGCTGGGTAGCTTACAAACAGTAGAAAGTTGTTTCTCACAGTTCTGGAGGCTGGGAAGTCCAAGATCCAGGTGCCAGTGGACTTGGGTGTTTGGTGAGGGCTTCCTCTCTGCTTCCGCAATGGCTCCTTGTTGCTGCATGACCGTGTGGCAGAAGGGATGGAGAAGGGACAGCCTCACTCCCTCAAGCCCTTTTGGTAAGGGTATTAATCTCATTCATGAGGGTGAACCCTCATAGCTTAATTATCTCCCAAAGGCTCTGCCTCTTAATCACATTGGGGGTTAGCTTCCAACATATAAATTTTGGAAGGACACATACATTCAAACCATAGCAGAGGGGCCCCCAGTTTTAATTCCACATATATTCAATTTTGTATTTTAGGTGTTAAAAAATTATCTACATGTGGACACATCAGGGGATCAACACACACTGGGGCCTGTTGTAGCGATGTTGGGGGAGGGGGAGCATCAGGAAGAATAGCTAATGGATGCTGGGCTTCATACCTGGGTGATGAGTTGATCTGTGTAACAAACCACCATGGCACATGTTTACCTATGGAGCAAACCTGCACATCCTGCACATGTATCCTGGAATTTAAAACAAAAGTTGAAGAAGAAAAAAAGAAAATGAAAAAAATATCTATGTGTCAGTCACCCTAGAGTGTGTACTTCAGTCATCATCCTAGCAGGTGACATACTTACTCTTATAATATTGTCATTATTGAAAACACTTACTTTCCTTAGATCTTATTTGGAACTGCTCTAGAGTCCGCTTGCACACTGGAGAATAAAGCTCACCATTTCACGTTTTGGATCAAAGTGGAATTCTACGGCTCAGTTGCCCACTTTAACTCATCTGACTTGGAGCTAAGTGACTTTTCACCGTGTTAAAAAAATCATACTAAGGAAAAATTTTATCACTATTAACGGCAGTGAGCAATGTCTCTAATGGCAATTCAAAAAAGCACTTTCCAAAAATAACTTATATATGGCCAAGGCACACTTCTGGGATGAGGGAGCCATCTTTCAAGGACACTTCTTTGAAAAGACCATACCCACTTGTTATGTGTGCTTTGAAACTAGACACACTATTTTATATCATACCTCATTCATTTAATTTATCAATCCAGATACACTTTTGTTAGGAGCTTTGGGAGTGTAGTTTGATTTTTTAAAGCATCACACTGTGCCCATGTTCTGCATTCCGCAATGAGAAACACGGACTTTGGCTCCTACCCTTCTTCAAGAATTAAGTTCTGTAGATAGGTTACAATGCTACAAGTGGAGAATAAGCAATATAAAGGGCTTAGCGAAATATGAACTTGGGAAAGTGAGCTGTTAGTGTCTGAATTATATTTTAATATGTCAGAATTAAATTTTGACAAACCAGACTGGAGACATGTCATAGAATTTAATTAATGCAAGAGCTTTTAGAGATCATCTAGTTACAATCTCATCATCTTTTGGATTTAAAATATTGATGGTTCAAGCTTACATGACTAAGACCAGAGAAGTAATTTTTAGCCCTCAGAACTAATGCATCAACCTTTGAGCAGAATACCATCCTACCATCCAAACTAACCCAGTACTGTTAGTTCCCCCATGGTACCCATCACTGAAATACCTTTTGAAATTGTGCATTCATGAAGACATCTACATTTCTTTAGCTATTTTTTAATATATGATTTTTTATTATATAAAGAAATTAATATATCTCATATATTTGATTAATTTGTAGGTGCATTGATTTCTATATAATGTATATATTTGACTTTGCATTTTTGGTATTGCCTGTTTTATTAGTGAACTAAAAGTTGCCCCTTTAAAAATATAGAGTAAGGATTTGTTCACAGGTTTTGTATGTATGCAAGAATTTTGCTTTTTCAATGTCATCTGTTTAAACTAGATGAACTTCTTTTTATCCTTTAAGTATCATAAGCGTCAGTTTCTTGGGGAAGTCTTCCCTCATTTTTCAAACCTAGTGAGATGCACCTGTGGTTAAAACTTGGCATTGGAGACTCATGCTCCTCCCTTATAACTCTCAACACATTTGTAGTTAATTGTTCACGGCAGTCTTCCTTGGTAGACTCTGGACTCCATAAAGGCAGGGACCCCATCTGTCTCAGACCCCCAGTATCTCTCTAGCATGTAGCATGCACATGGCAAGCATTTCTTCTCGTCAGGACTCTGGGTTGCAAGGTTACAACTCACACCAACTTATGCAGGAAGAAGGAACCAGTGGCTCATGGAGCTAAAACGTGTAGAGATAAAAGTGGGTTGTTTCATCACGGCTGTGTTCCTAGACTCAAGCTTTGTCCTTAGGATGATTTTTCCTCTTGTTGCTTTTACTCTTGGATATATTCTGTCTTTGTAGTGGCCAAGATGACTCCAGTTGTTCCAGGCTTACCTGATCCTTGGTACCCCATGTCTCACAGGGGTATCGATTCAGCAAATATTCCAACGTGGGTTTTCATTGTTCTGCTTGGGTCGTGGATTCATCCATGAGACCCCTGATGGCTGAAGAGTCTGGTGTTCTGACTACCTTAGTCAGGATTGGGAGACATTCCAAAAACTTGGAGCAGAGGTCAACCGCACCTGACCCATATAGAGAGTGATTTCTAAAGGGAGAAAAGGAATTCTCTTATCAGAACAGGGGGAATGAATACTGGGCAAGCAGAAACATTAATAAATGACTTATATTTATGCAGTGATCTATGTGGGTTTTTTTAAGACAGTGTCTTGCTTTGTCACCCAGGCTGGAGTGTAGTGGTGCAATCCTAGCTCATTGTTGCCTTGAGTTCCTGGACTTAAGCAATCCTCCCATCTCAGCCTTCCAAGTGTCTGAGGCTACAGGCATGCACCACCATGCCTGGCTAATTTTCGTACTTTTTGTAGAGATGGGGTCTCACTATGTTGCTCAGGTTAGTCTTATAGTCCTGGTGTCAAGCGATCCTCCTCCTTGGCCTTCCAAAGTGCAGGGATTAGTGGTGTGAGCCACTGCACCTAGCTTGCATTTACTAATTGAAGATGTGCACTAAAATGCCCAGAAAACTGGTGTTGAGGGAATAAATGAATAATACAAAGTTTTATGATTAAGGCCGGCCTATATTTCATACCTGCAGTATATTGGTAATATTATGGTTATAATTATGATTGTTACCATTATCGTTTATTGACTGCCAGAAACTTTGCAACTGGATCCCTGTACAGTGATAAGAGATTTTTCTCATCATTTATTAGAAAGCAATCTGAAAGGCCAACATCCCTCTAATTGTTTCTCATCCCATATGTATTTGAAGAACTTTGTACATGTCTTTGTTTGTGGCTTGCAGTTTGCATCTAATTTCTGGCTTTTATTTTTCTCATTTTAGCACAATTGCCTGCTACCTCATTGTGTTCTCTTGGGTACGCTGACCAAGTTTTTTCTTATAATTTTAATTTGTATTTTGAGTGTTTGCATAATTAATTCACCTTCTTCCCACTCCTTCTTCACTTTTTCATATAGGATAGCTTCCCATCTCCCACCCCCAGCTCTTGTGGGATCTTTCTATTGTTCTTTTGAGAAACACTGAGCTTCACTAGGCGAGTTTTCTGTTAAAAGTCTGGTCCAAAGAGATTTTGCTATTTTACTAAGCCTATTAATTTTGGCATTCGCTTGTTATTAATTTTTTTCTAACTTCACATCTCCCATAGTTTTCTTAAGTATTCTAAATTCCACAGTAAGACCTTCCTGTTTTTCGACTGAGTTTTAACCTTCTTTGAGGAAATATAGTGAGGTTCTTTTTGAGGACATGTAGTGAAGTTCTTTTTTTTTTTTTTTTTTGAGACGGAGTTTCACTCTGTTTCCCAGGCTGGAGTCCAGTGGTGTGATCTCAGTTCACTGCAAGCTCCGCCTCCTGGGTTCATGCCATTCTCTGGCTCAGCCTCTCGAGTAGCTGCGACTACAGGCATCCGCCACCACACCCAGCTAATTTTTTTTTTTTTAATTTTTAGTAGAGATGGGGTTTCATCGCGTTAGCCAGGATGGACTCGATCTCCTGACCTCGTGATCCACCTGCCTCGGCCTCCCAAAGTACTGGGATTACAGGCATGAGCCACCGCACCCGGCCACGTAGCAAAGTTCTTAAAGTGGATTCTTGAAATCCCTGAGACTGCAAAAACCTGTGTGGGCATTCCAAGACACAATTTCCAGGGGCAAGGTTGGTATCTCTCATCAGAGTTCAAGTTTATGAAGCATGAATTTTTCAGAGCTGAGGTCCTCTCACCACAATCCCGCTGGTCATTGATGAACTGATCTTCAGCTTCTCGCATAAAGGGTGAGGGCCTGGGCTTTTTGTCATGATTGTGTCTTGACTTTGGCCCTGTTCTCTATGTAGGGAGGGTTTCAAAAGAAGAGGGCTCAGACTGTCAACAAACTTATCTTCTGTCCTGGGTCAGTGACTGCAGAGGGTCAACTTCTCAGTGTGACACGGTCTTTGAAGACTTCTACGACCCTGCTACTTTGTGGCACCCTCTCCAGATGCAGCATTGCCTGCCCCCTGTCCAGCCATGCTTTATCTGCAAAGGTAGCACCCACTCCTTTTCCACGCATGCCTATTTAGGAGATTAGTGACTCATCACGTATGTTGTCTTTCTCTTTTCTGTATTCCTGGAGAGTTCTGGGTCTCCCTTTACTTCTTAGACTTGAATACATGTATATGAA
Organism: Colobus angolensis palliatus; assembly: GCF_000951035.1. Classification (NCBI taxonomy): domain Eukaryota; kingdom Metazoa; phylum Chordata; class Mammalia; order Primates; family Cercopithecidae; genus Colobus; species Colobus angolensis. The sequence goes on along the minus strand of NW_012116599.1, from coordinate 3,739,869 downwards.
ACCTGGATGTACAAAAACCACATCAGGCAGCAACCTCCTATTCTTTCTTCTTTGTGTCCTTATTGATGTCACTGTGGTCTGGTTGCTCTGCTCAAGTATAACCATATTCAGTCCCTGCTGCATGTTTTCCAGGCTGCTGGCCCTTAGACTCCTCTCTCCCTCACAATTCACCTACAGAGCTAAGCAGGGCATTCTTTGCCCTGGCCATCACTAGCAGAACAGAGGGACGCAGGGATCGGGTTGAAGCTGAGAGGAAGGACTCCCACAGAAGACTCTGTGCCATAGGAGTAAACCAAGCTAAGGTTCAAAAGCAACAGACTACTTGTAAACACCACATTCTCTACATTAGAGGTGAGATGGAGGCCAATGCTGTAAAGTCAAGGGTTCTGAGGCTGCTGCCAAAAAAAGGCAGGGGGTGGTTAAAGAATCTGGAAGAGGATATAATGATTTAACTGGATTGAGATGTACAGCTACAGTTAGGCTGGATTAAAATGCAAGAGGTAAAGAAACAAAAGAAAATAATACCTGGGATTCTTCCCTACCATCTAAGACTTCCTCAGCATCATTACTGTAGAGTTAGTGATCTGCTCATAGACACTGTGTGTGTGCTTGTGTGTGTAGTGATAGAAGAATGAGATGGACACATGCTCCTTGTTGACCAGTGTGATTAGGAAGGGCATCAAATATCACTTTAGTTTTTATTCACTAAATATTCTGGAAATATACGCATTCCTTAGAGAATGAGTCTCCTGCAATCTCAATCTTCCAGTGGTTACCATCGTTAACAGTGTGATGTCTATTCTTCCTATTCATATATTAAAATAAATGCACATGTACCCACACATAGATATTTCGTACACCAGTGGGATCATCCATAATCCTGTTCCATAGCTTGGCTATTCTGCTACCAATGTATTTTAAGTATCACCATTTAAAAAATAAATTTTGAAAACAAAATATGAATATTTCCTGAAAATTTTACTGAAGAGCATCAGATTCAATTACATCTCTAAAGAAGCACCAGGGAGAAGTTTAAAAGATACTAATGATTAAGTCTGGAACGCTTCTTAGAATCAATGATTACATTTCATAAACTCATTTTTTTAAGTGAAATTCATGCTGGTACAGAATTAGATAATCTCAATGTGAAAACTGCAGCAGCCACCAGCTGACAACTGATGAAACCCAGATGCCACTTTGGAGTGTGTTAGCTATTTAACAGGGTTCGAATCAGATCAGAAATCATGAGAGTCAGATTAAGAACCGAAATTCTAGCAAATTCCACCGTACATGCTTAACATTTTGCTCTCTCTACCCTTGACATCTATTTTTTTAAGCTGGCTGTGATTATTAAAGTATCACATTCTGAACTATAGTGTTAAGTTAACAAGTGATTACATAAGAGCCATCAAGGTCAAAGGCTGAAACCACATCAGTAGTAGGAATTAATGAACTAAGATCTCTAGCTTCTAGGTTCCAGTCAAGCTTTCTTTTTGATAAAACACTTTCTATTTTGAAAGAATTACAGACTCACAAGAAATTGCAAAAATATTACCAGGAGACACCGCGTACCCATCTCCCAGCTTCCTCCAGTGGTAACTAACATCTTACATAACAATAATACATTATTAAGCCTAGGAAACTGACATTAGAACAGTACAAGGAACTAGACTACAGATATAACTTGGATGTCACCAGATTTTGAATACACTCTTTTTTCTTTACATGTTGTGTGCATAGTTCTATAATTTTACCCCACATATAGATTTGTGTAACGCCAGAGCTAACAGACACAGAACTGCTTTGTTACCACGAAGGAGTTCCTTAGCACTACTCTTTTATGCTCACATCCTTCCCTCCCTCTCTAAGTCCTGGCAACCACTGATCTGTTCTCCATTTCTGTAATTTTGTCATCTTTGTATTTTTGGCCTTATGACATTCCTTGCTACCTCATAATCAATATTTCTGGTGCAGATCTTCTCTGAAATGTCCATCTGGTCCCGTTCAGTCTTCCGTCTTTTGAGGCCTGGAGTTCCTTGATTCAGTCAGCCATAAAGGTCACAGATGATCAGTGGTTGATACTGCAGTGAAGAAAGCCAGGTCCGTAGAATCTAACGCCAATGACAATGAGAACTTGACTCAGCCTAATTTCACCAATGTATTTCTGGGGCTTTTGTAACAAAGTACTGCACGTTGGGTGGCTTAAACAACAGAAATGTATTGTCTGATGGTTTAGGGGCTGGAAGTCTGAGGTCAGGGTGTTAGTAGGGCCATGCTTTCCCTGAAAGTGCCACGGAAGGATCAGTCTTATTCTTCCCTCTTACCTTCTGGTAGTCCCCTGACTCATGGCAGCACAGCCCATCTTTGTTTGATGTTCTTCCTGTGTGCATGCCTTCACGTCGTGCTCTGTCAATACGTCTCTCTCTCTGCCTCTCTGTGTCCACATTTTCTCTCTTATAGGGACACTAGTTGTATCGGATTAAGGCCCTCTCTAATAACCTTATTTTAACTTAATTACCTCTGTAAAGATCCTATCTCCAAATAAGTTCACATTTTAAGGTACTAAGGGCTAGAACTCCAGTACACTATATTTTTGCGGGGGGACACAGTTTAACCCTGTGAACAAGTTCCCTGAAAAGAGATTTAGAAAAAAGAGATTTTATTCCAGTGAAAAGTTGCAAACTGCAGAGATGTAGCTTCAATATAAACGGGAAGTGCATTCCAGATAATAAGAAAAGGGTTTATCTTCTGTAGAGAGTGTGCCCACCTAGGTTCCCTCTCAGGTCCTCTTATGTGAATGAAGGATTCAAACTTGCTTAGTTTCGATTGCTTGATCTTTGTTGAGTTCTATTGGTTATACAGGTCACAGCCAATTAGGTGGTTTAGGTGGCATAAATAGGAACAATGAATGTCCCAAAGTTAAGCTGACCTGCAGGTTTTCCAAAAACTCAGGGCATGTGTGTGACCTTAAGTCAGCAAATGGCCTAAACTGAACTATTGGAAACTACTGTTTACATGGTGAAATCCAAGAAAGATGGCTGGGTGCGGTGGCTCAAGCCTGTAACCCCAGCACTTTGGGAGGCCGAGGTGGGTGGATCACCTGAGGTCAGGAGCTCGAGACCAGCCTGGCCAACATGGTGAAACCCCATCGCTACTGAAAATATAACACATTAGCTGGACGTGGTGGCAGACGCTTGTAATCCCAGCTACAGGGGAGGCTGAGGCAGGAGAATTGCTTGAATCCGGGAGGCAGAGGTTGCAGTGAGCTGAGATCATGCCACTGCACTCCAGCCTGGGCAACGAGAGTGAAACTTTGTCTCAAAAACAAACAAAAACAAAAGCAAACAAACAAAAAACCCAAGAAAGATCCTTTCTGTGGCTCACGTGGGCTCCGTCTAGTTCTTGTTTCCCTTTACAAGAGACTCACTTCTTTCCCAGTTAACTTCAGAAATGACCTCATCATCCCAGTGAGTTACCCCCTCTTCTGAAGTGTTCCAAGAAAACGAACGTTCTTTAACTCTACGGTAAACATAATCTCTAGGCAACGGGGTTTCAATGCTAAAAATAAAAATGGAAGGCTTGGTTTTCTTATAGAGTGACTCAGCTTTTTGTTTGTGTAAGCTAATTTGTTCTGAACTAGAAGAACTGCTGAACTATATAGTTTACATAGCCTGATAGATTGCAGACTAATAATGGGAGGTACAACACATCTTTCCGGCCGTTATTTAGAGGCAGTAGGCAATGAAGGTTGGAGAAGTTCTAAAATGCTTTTTTCTCAAAACCAGTTTTGAGCAGGGGGGAATGCTTGTTTTTTTTCTGTTTTCTAGTGTTCTTTATCTTTACGCTTATTCCTTGTGGTAGATTTACAAAGCAAAATATTAAATAATGCCAAAAAATAAAAATTAAAAGTCTCAGTTAAAGAATTTTTAAAATAATGCTTTGAAAAGGCATAAAGCAGAGGTAGCAAATACAACTTAATGACAATAATTATATCTATAATTTATTAAGTACGGATTGTGAGCCACGCACTTTTCTAAGCATTTTATTTGCATACACTTATTTTACCATACAATTAAGAAATTTTAAAAGGAGATAGTAATTAAGAATTAACAGCATTCTGAGTTTCTAGGAAACATGGATTTTGTGTGGCAAAGTAGGTGGTTGAAATGATCACACAGATGTAAAAAAGAATCAGAGAGGAATAATGGCATATAGAAAATTTAAAGAGTAATGTATTATGTTCTCTTTAAGACCATAGTATCATAAAACATCAACTTATATAACTTATTCAGTTAAAAAAATAAACTTCAGGAAAAATTCATGAATATTGATCAATGATCAATGGCATTCCGAACTTTTTTACACACTATACTGTTTCAGTGATAATGTATAAAAATATTTTAAAATCCTAATATATCTTTTTAAGATTTAAGGATGGTCATATGACATTTGTGGTTAAATGAGTTGGCTTAAATGAAGCATTTGGAAAACAGTAGCGTTATACAAATGCTGAACAGAATTAGATTCATAAGATGTTTAGAAAACTTAAGAGTAGTGACCATAACTCCTTCCACAGTAACAACTTTTTGAAGAAATCTAGAGTCTACTCATTTAGAGCTGTTTTCTACCTTTAGGTTTTGAAGCTCAAGTGACGTGAAGGTTCAATGTGTTTTCTTTCCTACAGGTTATATGCACCTCTTGAAATTAAGAAACAGATGAACCTACTTCCTAGAAAATGTGGCAGGTTTTTTTATTGGAAGTTGTCCCGTATAATAAGGATGACACATTCTCTAAGATAAGAAAATGAAGGAAGAAGGGGGAAAAAGAGATGGTGAAAAGTGGAGAAAGGAAAGTTCTACTAGGTGTTTACTGTATGTCTAGATGCTGTAGATTTATTATGGAGAAAGGTACGTGGTGTAGCATTTCCTTACAATTAAATAATGTTCAAACTTCCAGTCTTTGAGTAGCACTTGTTTAGTGTAGAGTTCTTCCAAACTCAATGATGAAAAATGTTGTTGCCCACAATTTCCTCTTCTTTCTCATCTTTCATCCTAAATATACTTAGGAGCTATTTCAGAATAATAGATTCACTGTAGGATGGAATTTAACTGTTTCATTATAATCTTTTATTTAAAAAATTTAAAAAAGCTATTTCAATAAGTATGAGTACTTCAAACTCGACCTATTTCATTGTAACAATTATAAGTAAATAGAAAAAAATTGAATTATGTCTTATGTGGACTGAAGAGTAAGACATGGGGAATTTTAATAATTTGAACAAATCTGAGTTGCCGGAAATATAAAAGAAAGTTTTAATAGAAAGACAATACATTTTTAAACCTCTTTTAATGTATTGGGTCATGGAATAAGAAAGGTTTTGAAGTGGAAAACTTGTAAACTTTGATACATCCAGAAAAAAACAGTAACTCTTTTGGGAGATTAAGGCAATGTTTTTGAAGAATATCAGAGATTCATGGGCATGTCACTGAGTCTGAGATTCCTAACGGAGGCCATCTCACCCGTCAGGTTATCCTGTCCTGCCTTAGTCTGGGAAGCTGCCAAAGAGAGGAAGCAAGAACAAGGACAGCCGTCTAATAGAACAAGGCAATGAAAGTGTTTTGCAACTTATGTTGACTTAAAAAACATTTCTTTTTGTTTGGAACTAATTACGAACTCACAAGAAGCTGCCAAAAGTGTACAGAGAAGTCTCATGTCCCCTGCATCCAACTTTCCTCAATGTTAGCATTTTACATACATAGCACATTATCAGAACGAGGAAATTGATGTTGACAGAATACAATGAACTAGACAACAGATCCCACTCAGATTTTACTAGTTTTTATATACACTTTTTTTTTTTTGGATTGACATTTACAAGTTGAGAATATTTAACCCAAGTTCTCAAAGTCCTAGTCAGCATTGTCTCTAATACTTTCCCTCGCTCTATTCCTCCTCCTTCCTTGGTTCACTCACCTGCTCACTCTTTTCCTGCCTGGTTTCCATCCATTCCACAATGGTACTCATGTAGTACCGGGTGATGTGCTATGTGCTGGAAATATTAGTGAAGACAGACAGTGGTGGTGGGGCCCTCACGCACCACCCAGCCATCTCTCCCACCTTCTCTGCCATCCTCATCAGACCCTTAACAAGCCACCTGATGAATCTTCCAGTCTACTATCTCCCCCAGTCCACTCCTTCCTTTCACAGCTCTAGGGTAATCTTCCTCAGGCACAGTTCTTGTCACCGCTTCTCTTGATAAAGAGCTTTTAGAAATCTCTTATTCACCAGCAGAATTAACTAGTATAACATATGTTTAGTAACTACTCTAGAAAGTCCTATCCTTCCAATGTCCATAACTCATGATCTGGCCAAAGTCTTCTATTTGTGGTTCAGGAACTCCCCTGCATGTTTTTACCTCTTGTTGCTCTATTCTCTGGAATGCCTCCCATCTCCCCCTCCAACAGATACATTAAGCACAGTTCACGTACCACCTCCTCCATGAAATCTCTTCTGATGGCTCCAAGTAGATGCAATTTTCCTTCCTTTAATTGCCTCCCCCCGCCCCAGAATTTCATTGGCAGTGTTTATTTTCTCCATCTCATTTGGCATCAGATGAGTCTATTTCCACTACTAGATCATGCCTGCCTCTGTAGAGGGCGGAACTCTGCATCATTCTCTTGTAGTTTTTCATTAATGTTTGGAGAAGGAACATGGGTTTGGAGTCAAGAGAGAGATTTGTAGTCTCCCTACTCCTGCAGGTCTCTTAAGGCTCATGTGCCTAAGCCTTGGACATTCAGTAAAATACTGCATGTGGAGTGCCTCCCATAGGGCCTGGCACAGGAAGCATGTATCAAAAAAAGTCTTCACGCATGGGTGGAAAAAGGTCTTTCCAAGAAAAGAGAAAGCAGGTTTTGTAAATATGGCTATCTTCCAAGGAATTAGAGATTCCTGGACTAGTGAACACTTCAGAATATCTAAAATAAATGCTGAGTTCAGACCATCTGAAAGCTAGAGTCATTCTGAGAAAGGAGCTGCCATTAACTCTTGACAACATGTGCTGGGAATAACACGGTCTGGCTGGGAGCAGAAACTCCCAAGTCCTCTCCCTAAACACACTTTCCAAGGAGCTGAAAGGGCAGAATCATCCACATCCTTTTTCTCCTCTCCCCCTTCTCCATACACCTGGATATTTTACTTGCATGTTACCAGATGACAGTTATACTTTCCTCCTAATTCTCTTTGGAAATCATTGGTAGAGACAATTCTTGATTGTTTAACTCACAGAAAGCTTGGCTTATGATTTGCGTATGTGTTACCTAATTTGCATATCATTTATAAGTCTTTCTTTTATTAGCCTGAATGATTGAGTTGAATCTATATACATTTTTATCTCTCTAAGGGTATGCAAGGCCCACATTTTATCAGATTTCAATGGATTCTTAGGGATATAGGCATTCCCCTGTGATTTAAACTGTGAAGATTAAATCACTTTCTTATTTAAAGGGTTAGAAGATTCACTGACTTTGTAACTAGCATGCCTGGTCTACAATTCAGCTGGCAGGAGCTCTCTGCAAAGTGACAATCATTCCAAGACCTAGAAGCCAAGTATTATGTGGGCAGCCTCCAGTGATCTGGAAAAAGAGTTTAGAGGTTACTTTTGAGACTGATAAAGTTGTTCTGCCAGAAGGCCAAGATCATGTAATCTGATCTTTTGCAAACTTATGGGACCTGCACCAAAATAAGCTTGCAAGGAGAGCAACATTCCAGGACCTCCATCTGTCTCTTACTGTTAATGACTAATAATGATAATAGTGAAACAATGATATGAATAAGGACTATCACAGAGCAAGGGCTTATCTTCTCCCAGACCTCAGACTAAGTCGTTTATACTCTTTCTCCTAGAAATTCTCAACAGTATATCTATCTTAGTCACATTTTTAAGATGAGAAGCCCAGGCTTAAAGATTTTAAATCACTTGCCCAAAGCCACAAGGTTACTAAGGGACTGGATCACGATTTAAAACTGAGTTTCTTTGACTAAAAGCTGTCTTAACCACTGTGATCTCATATGTTACATTTTCTGAACTACTTTAAAAAGAAGACTTTAAGTTTATTAAATTACTTCATCCCCTTTGCTTTCTCTTCTTTTCTTTCTTTCTGAATTAAATGTTCACACCATCATGGGGAAAATATGGGATTTACTAACCATCCACCCTCTTTATCTTATTTACTCTTAATAACCATACTTGTAGGGCATTATTAGCTTCACATTTAAAGATCTGGAAACTGATGTTCAGAGAGGCCAACTCACCTGCCTGAAGTCACACAGCCCATATGAAGCAGAGCGCAGATGTGAGCCTGTTCTGAACATGACGGCACAAAAGTGTCTTCCTGGAGGAATGTTTAAAGGAAGCTTATGAACTCATTAAAATTCATACCTTACTCTTCACACTCCAGATTCTTTTTCATAGCACCTGTTGGCTTGTTGATTTTAAAGTATCATCCCCAATACTTTCTTGGGGTGTGCTTTGGAGTTAGGGAGCAGTAGCAAGAGGCATGGTCAAGGACAGGTTTTTCTCATTGATGCCTTTTTTTTTAAGTTTCCAAGGTTGTTGTTATTTATAAGAGATCTTATTATACCTTTTGCTTCATGACTGAAATCTCGTAACATTCTTAGAAATATGTGGGTTGGTAACTATAAATTTAAAATCTTTACAGCATGGAATTTTCTTAGGTAAAAAATCTTTTATTCTGAGAAGAGATCAGAAATAGATTTGTGGGATTGTGATGTGCCCTACGGGAAGGCAGGTGGTTATACAGCTCTAGATGAAAATTAATGTTTGTCCTTTGAAGAGCCAGGTAGGAGTGAAGAATGTGTATTAATTCCCTGATACCTAATATGATGTCATGTAACACCCAACACTTGACAAATTATGGATTTTTTTGAGGCCTGTTCCCTCACTCAAGCAAATACTCCTAATACGTGCCTTGTCATAATGAGGTCTCAGCTATGCTGAATCTCCTGAAATGCCATGATATAGGCCATGTGCTGGGAGGTGGTCCTGCCTTTCAATACCAGCATCTAAAGTGGTTAAACTCCACCAGAATTTCTCGAAGTGTGGATCAAGGACAATTTGCATCAGCAATACGTGGGAATGGGCCTGGCACAGTGGCTCATGCCTGTGATCCCAGCACTTTGGAAGGCAGAGGCGGGCGGATCACTTAAGGTCAAGAGTTCGAGACCAGTCTGGCCAACACGACAAAATCCCGTCTCTACTAAAAATACAAAAAAAAAAAAAAAACTACCTGGGCGTGGTGGTGTATGCCTGTAATCCCAGCTACACAGGAGGCTGAGGCAGGAGAATCATTTGAACCGAGGAGGCGGAGGTTGCAGTGAGCTGAGATCACGCCACTGCACTCCAGCCTAGGCGACAAAGTGAGACTTAGTCTCAAAAAAGAAAAAAAAAAAAACCCAAAAAACAAAAACAAAATTACTTGGGACTTATGTTGAAAATGCAAGTTCCTTTCCACCTCAGAATCTCTGACTGGGATCCAGGAATTGGGTTCCTCAGGCAGTACTTCTGCAGAGTGGAGTTTAAGACCCTATCTTCTGTACTAACTACTCCTGTCTATCCTTATCTTGTCTTTAATCCCGCAGTAAGAAAGTCTTATTGGATGTAAGAACACAGACTCATGCGGATGAGTATATTTTCTTTCATCATGTTCTGTTTCTCCAGTAACACTTAATGTATTAGGAGTCAGCTGCAGATTCTCTCTGCAAAGTTACCATTAGGGATGCCCAAGTTCACCGATGATTCAACAAGTAGAATTAAAAAATATGTAATTTAGCAAATGCATTTGACTTTCATCCACACTAAAACTTTCAAAGATTTTAATAAGACAGCAAATTTGAAATATTGGGTTTTTGACTCCTTTAAAAACATTTCTACAAAGGCCATTCACTCTTCTTATGCTAATAATAGACAAAAGTGTACACTTTAGGCAGTCAGATGAGACAGGAAAAATGTGAGGATTCTTGGTGTATGTGTGTGTGTCCTGCCTCCGTGGCTTCTGTCAGGAATATTGCATTGGATATAACTGGGCAGGAACCCAGTCTGCACTCCTCGGTTCAGGATAGTTTTTTTTTTTTTTCCTATACAAAAGTAGTATAGGAAATTGGTTTAGGGTACTTTGTAATTTCTGAGACTCTTTCCCCTGGAGATAAGAGATGTTGATGTGAGTGCCTTTCTGCTGGATGAATTGAGATGATGGGGGTAGAGAGAATTATTAAGCTGGAAAGTAATACAGAGCCTTTCCCAGCCTCCCTGGGGGTCAGTTCTATTTTTCTGCGTTTGCTGGTGGAAGTAGGGTGGAGTGTGATTGGAAAGCCAAGCTATACTCTGCAGTTTAGTCTGCAGTTAATATGAAGACTAGCAGCTGACTTCTCCCCAACGTGGGAAGGCTGAGCTTCAGTTGTCAGAGCCGGCCGGGCCCCACAAAGCCCTGATTTACTGCTAAGCTGAAGAGACACTATGCTCCTCCCTCATTAAAACCACGTGGTCTATTCCTGTCATAAAGATGTATTTTACTGTCAAGTCACTTCCTGTCTTTCCCTCCTCAAAAACCAAAACCGAACCAAATCCAACACAAAAACCCCTCAAAAACTCTAGAAATAGATATCTCAGTATGTCATAATACTGTAACTTCCTTGCTAAAAGGGCTGTTCAGGGAAGGCACTGTCTGTTCCTAATGAGTATGTTGTTAGCGAATGTATTTTTCTTTCTAAGAATAACTCAGAAGGGACTTTTATGACTTTTAACACGTGAGGTAAGAAAAGTCATGGATTTCTGCCCAAATCCCTTTCCGGGTGTGTGATGGCATTGCAGTTGGTGATTCCTTCATGAAAGGGTGACTTTACATCAATGACTTGGTCAGTAACAGAATGCCAGAACATCCCTTTCTGTCCCATAATACAGCCCAAACATACCTCCAGAGCTGATCCTCCTTGACTATTTTATTTCATTAACCTGCCCCCACCCTGTTCAAAAACTTTTTATTACTATTCCTTATTATTTCATCTTCTCAAATTTATAACATTCTACCATCTAGCCACATTCTACAGTCAATGATTATTTCCACTTTTTTCATGGATACTTATCTTGACTAAATAATAATGATAACAGTGATAGTAAGTACAGTAACAATGCTACTTTGTATTGAATGCATTTTGTTCTACACACTATTCTTTTTTTTTTTTGAGACAGGGTCTTCCTCTGTCTCCCAGGCTGGAGTGCAGTGGCGCGATCTCAGCTCACTGCAACCTCTACTTTTGGGCACAAGCAGTTATCCTGCCTCAACCTCCTAATTAGCTTGGACTACAGGCATGCACCACAATGCCCAGCTAATTTCTTTTGTATTTTTAGTAGAGATGGGGTTTCACCCTGTTGGCCAGGCTGGTCTCGAACTCCTGACCTCAGATGAGCTGCCCGCCTTGGCTTCCCAAAGTGCTGGAATTACAGGCATGAGCCAACATGCTTGGCCCCTGTTCTACACACTGTTCTGAGAGCTGCTCTTACTTAATCCTCACAACAAGCTGATGAGTTACTGTGATTGGCTTATTTTTATTTTTTATTTTTTGAGATGGAGTCTTGCTCTGTCACCCAGGCTGGAATGTGGTGGTGTGATCTGAGCTCACAGCAACCTCTGCCTCCCGGGTTCAAGCAATTTTCCTGCCTCAGCCTCTTGAGTAGCTGGGATTACAAGCACGCACCACCATGCCCAGCTAATTTTTGTATTTTTAATGGAGACGGAGTTTCGCCATGTTGGTCATGCTGCTGTGAAACTCCTGACCTCGTGATTTGCCCGCTTCAGCCTCCCAAAGTGCTGGGATTACAGGCGTGAGCCACCGCGCCCGGCCAGCTTATTCTTATTGTCTCCATCGAACACATGATCAGACAGGCTCAGAGTGGTTATGTAACGAGCTCAGGGTCACACGGAGGCCTGCTTGATCATTCTCATGGGCCCCACACATCCTTGCCACTATTTCTGCAGACACAGGGTTCCTCTGGCCTAAGATGCACTCTTTTTATCTCTATTTTCCTGAATCTTATACAATCTTCTAGACATACCTCAATTCCTATCTCCTTCAAGAAGCCTTTCCTCATAATTCCTGTTCTCATTAACCTCCTCCCTCTCTTCAGAATTCCCCTAGAAACTCATTACTGTTTTCATTTCATATGTGTTTTGTCGTCTTCAACCGTTGCTTCCCAAAGGGTCGATCTTTTGCACCTCCCAAAGATTCTAGCTCTGTGCTGACAGCATAGTAGATGTTCAGTTAAGGCTTTCTTACTTGTAAACGCTTCCAAATCAAACATCTAACTGAATGCCAAAATCTATTGAACAAACTGATGCTTTCGTGAACTCTGTGCCATGTACAAGGGATATTAACTCACTCCAAATAGGCCTTGCAACCCACTTGGATGAGCTGATAGTTTTTATGCATTGATCTCCAGGCAAGTCACCAAAGGATTTGCACTTTACTTTATAACAGCAATCAGTTTAGCCATTTAAAATAAGTTTTTGAGATGAACTTTGTTAGAAATCAGAAGTCATCCTATGTATATTATTTTAACGATAATTGGCATCTTGTTTCTTATAGAGAATACTGAGGTCTCAGGTCAACACTGATTTTTGTGCAGTAGTAACTAACACCTCACTGGGTTTGCCACATGAAAGATACGTAACAGTTATAAATAAAATACTCCAATAGGATAATGTGTCTTGCTTTTCTGTAAATTACCATCAATTCATGGAATCCTCATTTGATCCTTCTGGGACCAGCAAAAATTGGGAGCAGGAAAAGTGCCACTTGGCAAAACTTTGAATTTTCCTTTTGTGAAGTGCGAATATAGGACATCAATGATATGCACTAAACACTCTGCAAATTGTGTGGCTGCATTAAGCATGATAAAGCACTGTGAGAGGATCACTAGGTAAGGGTTTTACACAAGAACGGAAAGAGAGAGTGAATGAGTTGAGGAACTTGCCATGTACAAATTAAATCACTTTGATAAAAGGGACAAAGGTATCGAGTTCTCAGGGTTTCAAGAAGCAGAGTAAAGAAAGATGAGCCTTTAGTACTCTTAAACATCAATCAAGCATTATTGAGGCTAAGGAAACATCTCACCCTACTCACATTCTGTATAGAGCAGTTCTCAAACCTGGCTGTACCCTAGAATGGTCTAGAGAGATTTAAAAAGTTTTAAAACCACACCACCACCACCACCTGAAGTCATTTTCAGGTAGGCTGAACTGGAATGTCTGAGAGTGGAACTTGGAGATCTGGAGTTTTGAAACTTTTTCCTGTGATTCTGCTACGTGGTAAATGTTGAAAGCCTCTTTTGTGTAATTATCAGAATTCGGATGCCTTAGGAGGTTGATGCTTAAGGCTTCTTTCCTGCTAACTTCTGACATGTGCTATCACAATATAGCTTTGAGGATTTAGGATTAAGCCCAATTGTACTGGAAAAGCTCACTTAGCTTTTGGGCGTGAAGGAGCCCTCTATAGCCAAAATCTTAAAAGGGGTTTTATGTTAATAGGTTCTTGGAATATTCAATTCAAAGTAATTTTTGAAGGCAGTGAAAGTGTAGTATACCTCAAAAGAGATCTAGCTAGGGAGTTTGGAGTTGACAACCAGTGCCAGTGGAATAAGGGATCCGCATTAATGTTAATACATGGTTTAAGTTAAAAAAGGCTTATTGGAAGAGGTCAGGTTCAGGCTCTGCATTTCTGTTTGTCTTTCTGTATTCTGCAAGCTTATTGAAAGCAGAGATAGTGTTTAGTTTGTCATAAAATCTCGACAATGACTGGCACAGAATAGGCAGTAGATAAATGTTTGGTGAAGAGATTCAGGCCCTGAGAAAAGATGGAGGCTAAAACCTGGATTTCAGACCTCTTTGATGTGACCAGTCAGATACAGCACACGTTTCTACCATGGGAATTTGACAATTTCCAAGACAACAGACACCTGTTATAATGCAATGTATACTTTCATAGACTAGGAGCTACTGTGGTTATGGGTTTATGTGTAGTAAATGCGAGGTGTCCCTATGGTCAGACTATAGAAAAGTTTTCGTTCACTAGCGCAGTGACTAAATGTTTTGACTGTACATTTCTATTATGTATTGAAAAGATGAAGAGAGAGAAAAAAAATTAGGCCAGGAAAACAAAATTTTAGCTTCCTTAATTTATTTGGATCATATGAAATCTTCCAAATTGTCCAGCCTAGGCAAAAGGTAGACTTTTTTTTAGATCATTTCTCAATTCTGTGTGCTCTTAACACCATAATTCTATTCCCAATTATGTTTTTAACTTTTTGGGCCATTACCTTCACATCTACACAATGTCAGAGGGTTAAGGTGATCACTATTGCTTCTCTTAGCTCTACAGCTCACCTATGGCTCTGTAATCTGACTTGTGGCTTCTCTACCAGAGAAGTAATTTTACTATTCAGGAGTAGTTTTGGCCAAAGGAAGTCCCCTAATGTTCCTATCCTAAATGTCCTTGTTATCTTCTACTAGCCTGCTTGAAATTCAATGTAACTAGCAACTTCAAGCTATTTGTGATATGGGTTTGGGCAATAATCCTAAAAAGCAAAAATCCGAAATGCTATAATCCTGAAATCCCCAAAGATCAAAATCCCTAAAGCCTAAAACCCTGAAAATCACATTCCCAAAAGATCAAAATCCTGAAAACATAATTAAAAAAAAAATTAAATTTAAAGATCTTATTTACATGTTTAAAAGAGAATTTATTTGAAAAACATAGAAAAGCATGACAGGACACTTCAAAGGCCACTTTCCACAATAAAACAGGCAATAATAACACATAGTTTTACAAGTAGATAACTCAGGCATACTAATGACAGTCACAGTTTTGAGCAGATGAGCTCTATCAATAATGAAATAGCTTATATAATTGTGGTCTTCTGAAATATCATGATGTACAACCCAAGTGTTTTGATGAGATTGATTGAAAACCTTGGTGGGTTACCACCGCATATGCAGTTGCTCAAAGAACTGAGATCTTGGAGAAGTTTTACCTTTCCCAAATGCAGATGTATGAAAAAACCTCTTCATTTATTGAGGAAGTTTCAATATTTTTAAATACATGCATAAGGCTTACATACCAAGTCAAAGTTGGATAATGCACATTCGTGGAGTCAAATCTGCAAAATAAAAGTGCATAAAAAGAATTAGAGCTCTCTAAAAATTTTTACACAATTTATTTGGAAATGATGTAAAGATGAAACATCTAGCATAGCAAATGGTAAAAAGTAATGCTGACAATTTAAAACAGTGGGGAAAAAAGCTAAAAACAAACAAACCCCAAAATAGACAAACAGAAAAACTAAAATAAAAATTTGACATGTGAAAAAGTATATTAAAGGGATAGATTATGGGCAATTGCATGGAGATAGCACAGAAGAGCTGGTCAACTTTCACCATCACTAACCACATTTTGAAGTCTTGCATCACAATGAATAGCTGCTTTTTATCTTTTAGGACATGGCTTTTCTCAAAATACATTCACATTCATTTTCTAGGTGGCACTGCTCTTTTTGAAGTTCTTCTATGATTCAATATACATTGACATGAACATTTCCTGTTAAATTTTTCCATCTTCTGTGCCATATTTCTATGTTGTTTTGGGTACACGGGACTCCATTCTGCATGCACTCATACACAGACCACAAATTTGGCAGAAACAATCCTGGTGATGGAACCCAACACTGTTGTGTAAGTGTCTTCTTATCCTACCATGCTCGTGATTATTTTGGAACAAGACAGTATCTTTGCTGGCTTCTTCAAGAAAATCTGGCTTTAATTCATTAAAAGCTCCTGAAGCTGATGAAATAATCTATACACCAAACACCTGTGACAAGAGTTTAGCTATGTAATAAGCCTGTACATGTACCCCTGAACCTAAAATAAAAGTTAAAAAAAAAAAAGTTCCTGGAATTATGTCAGCTGGAAGGAATGCCAATGCAGACAAATGACACATTTTTAAACTGAAATTTTCGTCATTGCCATATTACGTGGCCAATCCACTCCTCTGGCTTTTTCCACTGAATGCATTGGGCTGAATGGAAAAACCCAACTTTATTGGTAACACCTTGAAATTCACTTTCAGAAGCCTTGAGCACACCTAATTTTAAATCTATCATTGTGGCTGGGAAATTCAAGTAGATGTTATGAATTTTAGACTTTAGGGATTTAGATTTTAGGAATCTCAACATTCAGGATTATGGTGTTTGAAGTTGTGTCTTTTGGGATTATGATCGGCACTGTTATGAAATGAATGGTTCTTAAAATTGGTAACTAAATTGCATGATAATGTATAAACTTTTTGCTATAGCTGATAGACTTTCAATGAACCAAACTTCTAAATTATTATTCATAATTTGATTAATTGATTTAGTCATCCAACCAATATTGGTGACCTCTGGAAGAGAGGTTCTAGTTACAAAGTAACTGAGGGTTTAGCAATGGTGAAGAGCAGAGACACTGAGTTTGTGTCCTTCCTATAGGAAGCTTTGCTGTGAAAGACCTGAGAGATCCTGAGAATTTAAATAAAGAAGGGTGCAGAGAGAATGAACATATTCCAGCAGACTGTGAGTAGAAGGGGAAGAAGTGATGGATCCAAGTGCTGACAGGAAGGAGTGGGGGGTTCCTTCAAGAGCACGTGGTGGCCTTGACAGTGCCTGATCATAGGACATAGTTTCAGTACTTCTGTGCGTCAATAGTTTGGACATGACTAAAAATAACACTAAGATAACACAGAGATCAAATTTGTTCTAGAAGGGTATGGGTAACATGTAAATTAGAGTACTTAAAAATTGTAAAACATCTTATTCGGTCATCAACAAAAATGTCATTTCCAGCTGTGTTAGTCTGGAGTCTCCAGGGAAAAAGAAACAGAACATCTCTCTCTCTCTCTCAATCTCTCTCTCAGTCTCTCTCTCTATCTCTCTCTCCCTTTCTCTCTCTCTGTCTCTCTCCCTATTTGACTTCTTTCCAAACACGAATTCAAAAAACCATATCTGGGGAGCGAGAGAAAGAGAATTGTTCGCTGTAAGCAGAAGCTAATAAATATGAAGAACTTTAAAGGTAGTTTCCTACTCACAATTGGGAGAAGAGGATTATTCATGAGAGAGAAAGGCAAAGAGAGAGAGAGAGAGAGTGTGTGTGTGTGTGTGTGTGTGTGCGCCCGCATGCGCACACGCAGATATATTGTACATAAAGATACAAAGAAGTCTGTCTCTCTCTCTCTTTTTATATATATATATATAAAGAGATTTATTATAAGGAACTAACTCATGTGATTACGGAGGCTGAGAAATTTCAAGATTGCAGTTAGCAAGCTGGAGTCCCACCAGAGCTGCTAGTATATTTCCAATCCAAGTCTGAGGACCTGAGAACCAGGAGAGCTGATGGCATAAGTTCCCATCTGAATTCATGTCTGAAGACAGAAGAAGACGGATATTCCAGCTCAAATACAGGCAGAGAGAGAGAGAGAGTGAGAGAGAGAGAGGAGTGAGGGAATTCTCCCTTACTCAGTCTTTGGTTCTATTCAGACCTTCAACAGATTGGATCCGGCCCACCCACAATGGGAAGGCAATCTGTCTTACTGTGTCCACCTATTCAAATGTGAATCTCATCCAGAAACACCCTCACAGACACACCCAGAATAGTGTTTAACCAAATACCTGGGCAGCCTGTGCCCTGTCAAGTTGACACACATTAATAACCATCATACTGGCCACATTGGTTGATGTTTTGCTTTATAGCCAGAAAATGGATTTATCAGACTTGCATGGAGTTTGGCTTTTTTCCAAACACGAATTCCAAAAAACAGTCCTTCTCTGGATTCCCTGTGAGGTAGAAGATCCGCCTTGGGTTCTGTTTGCGGCTAGAATTCGTGATTGTAAATTGTTTCCGTTTTTAAGGGGGGATTATAGTCACCAAATTGACCACCCCTAAGTTGGTGAAAAATTAAGGGAGAAATCTTCTGGATGGAAGTTTAAGAGTTCAAAATATTCCAATAATATATGTAGGATAAAAAGCTTAGATTGCTGAGACTACCTCATTTAGCATCTGCCAGGAAATACTTATTGTTCTAGAGAATGTATAAAAATAAATACACTAGTAGCCTCCTTCTTACATTTTGGCATTACTAGGTTACTTTATTTAATACTTTTTTCCAAAGAAGGTACTTGATATGCTTTTTGAAAATTTTAATTAAGGAATATAGTTGGAAAAATGGACATAGTTGGAAACATGGAAACAAGGAATGTAGCAAAGATAGAAAAAAAAAAGAATTTCAGCTGTCCATCTGTTTTGAATTTTAGATTAGCCAAGATTTGCTGGATATATGAAGCAGGACAGATCACCCTGAGTCAACTTCATTCTTATTGGTTCATAATCCTTTATTCATATTTACCAGGTTGGTAGAGCAATAGATGGTTTCTAACCTCAATGTTCACTGTAAGCAGAAGCTAATAAATTTGAATAACTTTAAAGGTAGTTTCCTACCCAAAACTGGGGGAAGAAGAGTATTCATCAGTGTGTGTGTGTGTGTGTGTGTGTGTGTGTGTGTGTAGGCAGGTATATCATACATGAAGATGCAAAGATATTGTATGTAATATGTAAAAATAACTTTTAGAGTAAAATTGTGGCAAAAATTTAGATTTAAAGTCCATAGTTTTTCCTCAAAGTCCTTAAACCCCCAAATTTCCTAATGAGAAATGTGGCTATGACTTAGCCAAAGTCTTGGATTTTTTTTTAGTTTTAGGTTTTTTAGAGACAGAATCTTGCCGTCACCCAGGCTGGAGTGCAGTGGTGAGGTCATAGCTCAGTGCAACCTTGAACTCCTAGTAGGCTCAAGTGATCCTCCTGCCTTAGTCTCCCAAGTAGCTGGGACTACAGGTGCATGTCACCACACTTGGCTTATTTTTAAATTTTCTGTAGCCTCAGGGTCTCACTATGTCGCCCAGGCTGGTCTCAAACTCCTGACCTCAAGTGATCCTCCTGTCTCAGCCTCCCAAAGTGTTGAGATTACAGGCATGAGCCACCACGCCAGGCCCAAAGTCTAGGATATTAATTGGGCCACATTTTTTTACGGTGTCTATGATGAAGGCAGAGTATTGGGACTAACGCCCACTGTAGTCACACTTCTTTCTGTGTCTCTTCCACCAGAGCTGGGAGAAGGCCAATCTGTTTCTTCCACTCTTCGTTTCCTGTGGCTATATTTTTGCTCTTAGGATACAGGAAGGAGAAATCTTGCTTCTTCCTTAGCTCCCTTCTTCAGTGTTTTATGCGGCTCTCAGATCTTCTGGGTTAGACCAAACCCAGATTCAAATCTACTGGGTAGATTTGAATAGCCCTGAGTGGGCATCTCTGGACACTGGAGGCAGCCTCTCTCATTACTCCCACTACTCTCTTCCTCCTTGTGGAGGCTGGCATGCTCTGCACTGAGCTTTCGTCCTCCCACTGTGTCTACAGGCAAGTTGCAAGTGTGGGCTTGGTAGGAAGGCAAGAATAGGCCTCTCCAGTTTCCTTATTTTGAGGCCATAGGTGGCTTGAGACAAAGGCAACTGACGATTGTCTATTGCCTCTCTCACTAATACTCTGCATTCAGGTTTACGCCCCAGGGTCCACTAGGAAAGACATTTTGCTGGCTCCATTCCTGCCTGCTTACCTACTTACCATAGGATCTCATTGGAGGAGTAGCTGGGCTAGGACAGAGTGTGGGTATTCCTGGGACCTCTGCCCAAAGCTCCCCATAATACATCTCTAACAATTTCCAATGCGTGGGAGAATCTAAGTTTTAAAAACAGATGAATAACTTTTAGTTAAGCCCAACAGAATGGGATATTATCGGAAATATTGTGGGCAAGAATACATTAGTTTGACACGTATTTACAAACCAAGCCAAAAGTTTTATTTTTCTTGCATGTAAACTTTATTATTCTACTTGAAAACCTACTGCAATACAGCTTGTTATTTTGTCTTGAAAATATTTGGAATTTGACTAGTCTTAAATAATGCAATACTGTTCAAATAGTTGTATTTTTAAGAAAAATATCAAATAAGCTAAAATTACTGTTAATATTGAAAGGCATAATGGGAAAGGTTAGGAAGCCCGTTTTAAGTTTTTAAGGAAAGAAGTGAGATAGAGAAAGAGGAAATGGCTGAAATGAGATAGCACGGTGCTTCTTATTCAGCATTAGTGATTCACACATTTGGAAACTGGCATTTTTGATTCAGGAAAGGATTTCTTTCTTCTCTCTGCTTACATTCTATTCAAGATTTTTTACAAACTTATTTTTTAATTGACCAATAATGATTGCATATATTTATAGGATACAATGTGATGTTTTGATCTATTTATGCATTGTAGAGATTCAGTCAAACTAAGTAATTTATATCCATCACCTCAGCAACTTATCTTTTTTTGTGGTGAAAACAGTAAAAATCTATTCTTTATGCAATTTTGATTATGTTCATTGGAGGCTAGTTCTAGAGAACACGCATTTGTTTAGCAAAGTTAGGAAGTCTATCATGCACACAGACCAAATGAAGATGCTATTTTGCCGTGTCAGAAAAAATTTAGGTCTATGTCAAGGAACTGATAACTTCAGCAGATCAAATAGATTTGCATGACAATTAATTTCTTAGAAATATGGTATGTGAAGAATAAGTTTTCAATAATTTCCTTGTTAGACTGGAGACATTCTTTTAGCTATTTTAAGAAATTCAGATTCTCAGGGGAAAAGAAAGCAAGTTTAAAGACACCACCAACAATCACAGTATTTCTTTTCTTTTCTTTTTTTCTTTGAGACAGAGTCTTGCTCTGTCGCCTAGGCAGGAGTGCAGTGGCACGATCTTGGCTCACTGCAACCTCCACCTCCCGGGTTCAAGTGATTCTCCTGCCTCAGCCTCCTGAGTAGCCGGGATTACAGGTGCCTGCCACCACGACCGGCTAATTTTTGTATTTTTAGTAGTGATGGGGTTTCACCATGTTGGCCAGGCTGGTCTTGAACTTCTGACCTCAAGTGATCTGCCCGCCTCGGCCTCCCCAGATACTGGGATTACAGGCGTGAGCCACTGCACCCTGCCCACAGTCTTTCTTTTAATATCTTTCCTACGCTTTTCAATCCTGCTCTCGATCACCTACACTTTTGTCTCATTTTCTTTGTAGTATTTTTCTTCAGCAATGTTCAGATATCTTGGCTCTGAGTTCAATGCCATTTCACTAGCCCAGGCTGTTCAGGCCACCTGTTCAGTGGCCTGAATGTGACAAGAGGCAAATGCTTCTATTGATCCTTGGCAAGTCTGAGAATCACAAAAAAGATTACAAATAAGATTTGTCTGCTGTTTTCATTGAAGGTAACACAGCAGTGACCTGTCCAAGACCTACAAAAAAAGAGAAAAACAAATAAATTGCTTTTGATATTGTTATTGACAAGAAACACAAAATACCTCTAAGCAGGTGATAGGTAGGCAATTTAATCTTCACTAGTATTTAATCATTGGTGCTTTCCCCTAAAAAAGAACACCTAAAAAGGTACTTGTCAGCACAGAAAAAAAAAAGTGATGCATATAAAATGTACCATTTGTTTTCTGTTGTCATTACTGGTTTTCTTCTAAGAAGTTTATGTTGTTTCAGCTAATCAAGTGAGATGACATTATTTTCTTTTGTGAATTTTTTTATTCATTAAAAAAACTCTTTTATGTAGGGGGTCCGAATACTAGTCAAATGAGGTGTCCAACAGTACACCAGCTTGGTTCTTAGAGCAGTAAACACCCTTGGAACACAAGATCTTTCCAAAAGATTCATTTTATAAGTTGCAATTACTGAAGTTACTTTCAATATAATCTCAATAATCTATTTTAGTAATGGATGCAATGTATAATCGCACTGCAAAATCAAAATCTGCTGCTTATCATGCTAATGTGATATTTACAAGAGTCATCACCATGGTTTCCAGTCCAAAGTCCCTCAAAGCCTTAAGCCTTGGTCAATGAAAAGTGAGACTCATAACCATGCAACTCTCAATTTTTGAAAGACTTCCTTAGAAAATAAAAGAAAACCCCAAGGAGAAATATTTTTGGCAGTGGAAATGTAGCAAATGTATCACTTGCAGAGAGAGACTCAAACGGTAACTATGTTTGATTGCTATATATTTAGTAATTTGATCATTGGTGAGTAATAGAGTGTTTTACATGTAAAAGTATATTTACTTAAAATGTTTGATATGTCCTCCATAGTTTATTTTATAACTAACACTAAACAAAGCAAAAACTTCCCACTACTTTCTACCCAGAAATTCTTTCCTTTGTGATAATATTATTATTCTGTTCTCAAGATTTCTTGTGTTCAATAATAGTCTAGGTTGTCTAAGGTTTGCAGTCATTTGGGGATCCTATATAGAACAATTGGTTCTGGACAAAATACTGTCCCTGAAAGCAAAAGGGTTGAGCCACAGTGCCCAAGTGGAGCAGAGTAGAACTGTAAGGAGAGATAATTTACTCCATAGCACAGGCCAGTTAACCAGAGCCCAATAGCTAGCAGTGAGAGGATAGCAAAGACATGGTCTTCATTTCAGTCACCTGACAGTCATTTCAAAGGTGCCTATTAATTTGTTGATTATGCACTATTATCTTAAAATAATCAGTCTAGTTCATACATTGTCAGCAGGGACAACATCACCTTCAACGGGACCACAATTTGTCCTTGGGGAATGAAAAATTTTTACTTTTTAAATGTATACAGCACAGATATACAATATATCTGTGGTATAAGAATTTCACGGGAGGGGCAGTGGGTAGGAAAATGTCTAAAAATGTCTCTTTAAATGGGCAATAATGAAAAAAAAAACCACAGCTCTAGTTTCACTGAAAGGGATTGATAGACAATATCTGTATTTGTACCTCACAGGAAGATAACCATAACTGCAAAGTTGTCAATAGTGCTTCAGTGTGGCAACTGCTTCTATTATTGGGTTTCTTTAATTCTCTCTTTGGTCCCTATTCTGCTAGGTTGGCTTCAACTGCTTAGCATCATGTGATAGATAGCAACAGGTCAAATTAGCTTGCTGTAAACTTACATAATCATGAATTGACTTCAGAGATACTTTAATCGCTCAATTTTTAAAGTCAAATATTTGTAACTTTATTTAAACTCATTTTAACAGATAATAAAACATGTAGTATTATAGAAATATATTTAATAAAATTCTCATATTCTCCCTATGCCATCTGGATGTTAGTTAACTAACAGGTATTTCTTAGGCAACTATTATATGCAATGTACAGAGGTTCAGCAGTTTCCCCCTTGCCCTCATGGAGAGGTGAAATGAGCTTAAAAGTGCTAATTACAAAATTAGTAATTTAATTACAATTCTTTTTTTTTTTTTTTGAGACGGAGTCTTGCTCTGTCGCCCAGGCTGGAGTGCAGTGGCGTGATCTCGGCTCACTGCAAGCTCTGCCTCTGGGGTTCACACCATTCTCCTACCTTAGCCTCCCGAGTAGCTGGGACTACAGGCACCTGCCACCACGCCTGGCTAAATTTTTTGTATTTTAAGTAGAGACAGCGTTTCACTGTGTTAGCCAGGATGATGGTCTCGATCTCCTGACCTCGTGATCCGACCACCTCAGCCTCCCAAAGAAAATTAGTAATTTAACTACAATTCTTATAATGCTTATAATGATACAAGAGTGAAAACTCAAATACATTATACAGAAGAGCATTGTTAAAGCAAAGTAAATATGGCCTGAGAAGGACTCGGTACTTGTATATCTGAGTCCTTGTGGACAAACTGCCACCTAACTTAATAGGCAGACAAGATTGAAAACCTAACTTAGGAGTATGTGCCTGTAACAACAGCTGAGTCTTGGCCAGTCCTAGCGGCCGTAGTTCAACCATTCATACACTGCTGAGTGTTCAAACTGTGTTCAAATAAGGCATATGCCAAGCTGTAATCAATCCAGCCATTCTGTACCTCACTTCCAATTTCTGCATGTCATTTCCCTTTTTTTTTTTTTTAGTCTATATATCTTCTTCCACCATGTCACTACTTTGGAGTCTCTTTGAATCTGCTGTGATTCTGGGGGCTGCCTGATTGGCTAATCTTTCATTGCTCAAATAAACTCCTTTAAATTCAATTCGGCTGAAGTTTTTCTTTCATCAGCATGTATCATTGGGAACCAGCATTGTCGGAGGATAAGGAGAACCTACTTTATGGAGAAAAAATCCTGCTGAGATCTAAAGGCTGCAAAGGCATGGGATAGGAAGACGGGAGGACAGAGGAGGAAACATGAGTGGGGACTCTGAGCAGGAATGAGCTTGACTCTGTGGAGGATCTGAAAGGACTGGTGTGATTGGAGAGAGAGGAACTGGGTGTGATGTAGGTGGGAATGAGGCTGGATGATGGCAGGCCAGATAACATAGGGTTTTTGTGGGCTGTCCTAAGGATTTGGGGAAATATTCAAACAGAAATAGAAGGTGATTTTAGAGCTTGAAGTAACAGTGAATTAATGTGACGAGCATGTTGAGATGCCTTCTGACTGCATTGTGGAATTTCATTTGGAGGAGAGTGAGTATGGGTGTGGGAAGCAGTAAGAAGGCTTTTGCATGAACCCAGTAGGGTGGTTGCAGTAGAGATGAAATAATAATTAGAAACTGGTGATCGACTAGACAGGGGAGTGAGGAAGAAATAAGTACAAAATAAGAAGCTTGGGTTCCTACTTGTGCAGCCAGCTGGGTGGATGGTGCGGCCATTGTCTTGGGGTGGCGTACACTGGAGGAAAACCAGATTTAGGAAGGCCAAGACCAGGGGTGTGGTGGGGAGCAGGGAAGGGAGAGAGCTTAGGAACCCAATTCTGAATACATTGAGCCCGAGGTACCTGTGAGATATTCCAGTAGAAGAGCTGGGTTGGCAGTCAGATAGATCATTTGCCTAGACTTAGAAGAGAGAAGAGACTTGAGGCAGAGACAAAATTTGAGGTGTCTAATTGGACAATTGCAGCCCCAGGCATGGGTGAGATAGTCTTGGAAACGGTTATCAAAGAAGAAGATAATTGGGCCTAGTAGTGAGCCTTGTATTACTCCAACATTAAAAGTCCAGCATAACAGACTGAGGGTGGGCGGGGAGGTTGCTGGAGAGCCAGGACAGTTCTGTGTCACCAGGAAAGAGAATATTACAAGATGGTGGGAATGGATTGAGTGGAAGCTTACTGGGATTCCAAATGACATGAGAATGGCAAAACCATTCTCATGTCGTCGGATTTGCTGACCCAGTCTTTCTCAGTGAGAATGATTCAGGTGGAGTCAGTGGAAATGTGGTTAAGGACACTGAGATGTAGAAGTTGAGGAAAGAGAAACAGCTTTCGTAGACACCTCAACCATGAGGGATAGAGTGGGGAAGGACAACTATTGGAGAAGGAAGTCGGGTTAAGGAGGAAGACCCCGCTGTAGAGGATGTGCCTCCACGTGGGACACCAGAGTCTTCGTGGTTGGAGAGACACATTCCTATTATACAGAAGGGGAGAATGAGGATAAGGACGAGGGAAAATGAAGTAGGTGTATAGACTTGGTCACAGAAATTTGAGAAAGTTTCTAGGTTGGAAATATCATTCTTATAAATATGCAGCCGAAATGCAAAATGCTTTCAAATTCCTGTTACATAGTCCTAAACTTGCCTATATCTTATCTTTGGACAATGCAGAGACATCTAACCAGTATCCCTCACCCACTCTCACCTCTCACTGCACCTGACTCAACAAGTTCTCTCCCTCTCACTGTTATAAAAAGGAAGAAGTCATTTGGGCCCCTAATGAAAAGAAAAAGAGGCAGTATCACACTTGTGTCTTCCATAGATGAGGTCCTAAAATAAATTCTTGGTGGGGAAGATTAAGGCCTTATCCAAAGCTCATAATGGTTTTCCTCCTTTTGGCTCAGGGACTACAAGTCAGTGCCAAGAAAAATCTCATGCCCCTTCTTGTTTTTGCAGAGCACACAACATAAATGTAACCCCAGCAGTAACAAGACTGACACTTAGTTCTCTCATTTTCTTTCCTCTTCATAGATGCCAAGGATTAGATCACTTCATAATGGAAAATTACAATTCCCTTAGGAATTAATTCAATTGAAATGTCAAAGAGCTGGGTGGGGAGGGTTTTTTCAGCACCTCAACTCAAAAGAGAAGAAACGTTATTTAAATAGGTTCATATTTCATGTCTGGAGGGCAGGGAGCTTTAAGGTTTAAAGGGGTTACTGGTGCTTCCTGGAAATTTCAGGCTTGAATAGATTTTCCAGGTGTCTTCTCTCTCTCCAAAAAAGATCCTTGCACTTTTCCCACCAAGATGAATTATATAACGTTCAGATGTGTGTCACACCCTTAGGGACATACCCTGGTCAGGTGTATTCACTATGGCTGTGACATGGACTCATGTAAGTCCTGCACCTTTGCTGTGACTACCATTTCTCTTTCACTCCAGAAAGATTATCATAGTTCAAGAGCAAGTGATGTGTATTAACATAATAGAAGTCTTGATATCAGCTCAAAATAGCACACATTATGTATTATAAATTGTATATGTTATTCACAAACTATAGGATTATGTTAAAATGGTGAGTGCACAATACTTAGTAGGAAGCCTGGCACACAGTAAGTGCTCACAAAATGGTGATCCTGAAGAAGAAAAGTCAAACGGCTTGAAGAGCCATCAAGGTGAACCAACAACACGATAGAACTTTTCACATCCTGCTTCAGAATCAGTGTCTAACACTCAGTTTTAATGACTGCACATATTTATTTATTTATTTTTTGAGACAGAGTCTCACTTTGTTGCCCAGGCCGGAGTGCAGTGGCGCGGTCTCGGCTCACTGCAAGCTCCACCTTCCGGGCTCATGCCATTCTCCTGCCTCAGCCTCCCGAGTAGCTGGGACTACAGGCACGCACCACCACACCCGGCTAATTTTTTGTATTTTTAGTAGAGACGGCGTTTCACCATGTTAGCCAGGATGGTCTCAATCACCTTACCTCGTGATCCGCCCGCCTTGGCCTTCCAAAGTGCTAGGATTACAGGCGTAAGCCACCGCGCCCAGCCGACTGCACATATTTTTAGATGGAGGTAATTTTGCGTCCAGGCACCATTTATTCCTGCACTGCCAATAAAAGTATAAGGTGAGTTCTATACATTTGAATGACACATATAATTTAAATTTTTCTGGTAGTCACACAAAACAGATGACACACACAAAGCAAGTGAAGTTAAGTTTAATAATATATTTTCATTGGACCCAATCTATTAAAATTGTCTTCATTTTAACATGTAATTAATATAAAAGGCTTATTAACATGATATTTATATATTTTTTCATGCTAAGTATCCAAAATCTGGTGTATATTTTACTTACAGCACATCTCAATTTGGAAGAGCCATATTCCAAGTGCTTCATTGCCACTTGGGGCATGTGGTTACCCTATCCAATATGCTGGCTTATGACTTCATGTGTATAATCTCATTTAATTCTCTGCTCACTCAAGGGTAGTTATACTTTGCCCACTTTACAGATACAGAAAGCGATCATAAATTTAATTCTACTGATCTAAGACTCACCATATAGTAAGTGGTAGCATTAGAACCCAAACCCAGAGAGTCTCACTGGAAGTCCTGTTCTTTAAACACCATGCCATGTGCTTTCTAGTCGTTTAGAGACATGGATTCTTATACTTTCAAAAAGACC
The DNA here is from genome assembly GCF_000951035.1 of Colobus angolensis palliatus. Taxonomy (NCBI): domain Eukaryota; kingdom Metazoa; phylum Chordata; class Mammalia; order Primates; family Cercopithecidae; genus Colobus; species Colobus angolensis. The sequence continues at coordinate 3,712,056 of NW_012116599.1, read as the reverse complement.
TTGAAAATATGAGAAGGCCACTACAAATCCTTCCTTTTCTTTCTTTCTTTGCCTCTTCCTAGCCTCTGGTTGCTGGAATTCTCAGCCTTCCTTGGCTGGCAGCTACAGCACTCTGTGCTCGGCCTCTGTCCTCACGGGTCCTCGTTCCCTCTGTGTGAGCCTCTGTGTGTCCACTTGTAAAGACGTCTGCCATACTGGATTTAAGGCTTGCTCTACTCCAGCGTGACCTCATCTTAAATAATTATGTCTGCAAAGACCTCGTTGCTAAATAAATTCACGTTCTGAGGTTTCAGGTAGATGTGAATTTTGGGGGGATGCTATTCAACCCAGTACAAGTGTCTACTTATATCAGATGCTCTTCTGGGCACTAGGGGTGTACAGGTAATGGAGATGTGCATAGTCCCTGCACTCCAGGAGGAGTCATGTGTGGAGACAGGAGACAGACATTGATCAAATAACTACACAGACACTTTCCTGGGTAATAGAGGTCTAAACAAAATTGAGAAGGAGGGGAGCAGGTTAGCCTCGTCCTTTAGGAAGCAAACTCCTTCATCGCTGGAACCAAATCTTACTCATTGTTGACTCCCTGGTGCCTGGTACATTGCTGATGTTCAGAGACTGAGTACTAAGGAAAAAAATGCCAATGAGCTCATTATAGAAACAAAGTTAAAAGAACTTGTCAAGAAGGTCAAAGACTTATTTTGAGATTATTCATGTTGGCTGAAGGCGAAGACGACTTATTTCTAACTAGAGAAAATGTCAAGCCCTCAGTCAATTTTTGTGGATAAATAAGTCGTGTCTACCTCACTTCCATTTCAGCACATCTTTCTTATTCCATTTCTGATTGGTCTTGCATTCAATTAGTTTTTTGATGCTCATTGAGAATACAGTTATTTGACTCATTATATTAGATAATAATAAAATTAGAACAATAAACTTCTTCCTCTCTTATGAGTTTATTGTATATTCTTGGATATTCATAATTGCAGTATATTTCAGTATATTATTTTGGATGTTTAAACTCACCCATTGGGCCAGTTAGGTGCTATTAGGTGGTGAAGGCAATTCAGTAATTGAGAATCTTAATTTTTGTCTAGGGGCCAAGAGGAACAAAGTGAAGCTTGAGTTGCAATGGTAAAGAAGCCGTAGTTACTCATCAGAGAGAGGAAAATATTTTGTTACTTTTGTGATTGTATGGCTTCCTTGATTCTGTCCACGTTCAGATATGATTACAGAGTGGTCTTATTTGGGCTTGGTTTTATCCTAGTCATGGTATGACCTCATGTGATGTTGAAATTCTGTGAAATTGTTTATGTTTATAGGGAACACTGTGGGTTGTTACCAGCTGTCAGTTTTCAGAGCCTTTGCTTATCTTAAGTAGACGCCTCCACCCTGTCAGGAGTCATTTTCATTAGGTTCTTGTTTATCTCTCCACTATTTCTTTTTTTTTTTTCCAGATACAGTCGTGTATGTTCTTATTTCTCCCATCATAAACAAAAGGTAGCATACTACGTACAGTGTTCTACAACTTGCTTGTTTTTCTTTAGAATATACACTAGAGATCTTTCTGTATCAGTAGGCAAAATTCTCTCCCATACTTTTTGTGGGTGCATAGTACTCCATTGTCTGGATGCATCATAGTTATTACAGAATTTTGGCACCTTAACAGCATATACCTTCTGATTCAGGACAGAAAAGCCCCAAAATTGATGCTTAGTTGGAGAGAGTGCCTGGCTTTGCCCAGGAAAGAATTCAAGGGAAAACCGATGGTGTTTGCAACTTTTATTGAAGTAGCAGTGTATAGCAAGAGCAGAGGTATTGTTCCCTGCAGTGCAGGGCTACCCCATAGGCAGTGTGCCCAGAGGAACAGCTCAGAGGCAGTTCTGCAGTCATATTTATACCCATTTTTAATTATATGCAAATTAAACGGTAAATTGTTCAGAAATTTCTAGAAAAAGGTACATTGTAGTAATTTCTGGGTTATCAGGTCGTTGCCATGGAAAGTGGTGGTAACCTCCAGATGTTGCCATGACAATGGTAAACTGACAGGGCACACTTGGTGCACATGTCTTAGGAAGAGGTGCTTTCGCCTCTTCCCTGTTTTAGTTAGTCCTCAATCTGGTCTGGTGTCTGAGGCCTGCCTCTGGAGTTGAGTCCTGCCTCTTACCTCACTAGTACCTCTGAAATAACAGTGTGGATAGATGCTTATGTGTAAAATGCTGAGCTTACATTTGACAAGCATTTGCAATGTAGACCGGAGTCAAGACAGATGTGACACTCTGCAGTGTAGACCAGAGTCAAGACAGATGTGACACTCTAGCAAGCTGGCTTCTATTCTTGGTTCCACAGCAATTTCCTTGACAAGTCGCTTAAAGTTTCTGAGCCTCAGTTTTACATCTGTAAAAATACGGGGTTTAAAAATATTGGAAGCCTAGTCAAATTTCATCCTTTTGATCTTATTCTCATGGCAGGTAGATGTTTAACAACCAACTTTCCAGAAGCAACAAAGACCTGATCTATGTTTGCTGACTTTCACGGTGTAAATACTGTCAGCATGACCAAAATCTCAAGCTACTAACAATTTAATAGTTTTCAAAATTTCCAAAAATTTAACAATTGACATTTGGAGCTGAAAAAATGTCCTAAAATGAGGCTCGCTGAGATTCAGACATTGTAACCTCCTCAGATAGAAGGTATATCCTACACACTTATCACACTTAGAAAAAATAAAAGACAACTAAAGGACATTATCCTCTATATCTACTATCTTAAACATTCCCTGAAGTTTTCATTAATTTGTAGCACAGGAGTCCTTAGGAACAAAGAGTAATTCACTTTAGTAACTGTAATAAATTACCCAATCTTTATCTACCAAGAAATTTACTCCATTGGGTCAAAGTTTGCTGTATTAGTATACTATTTCATTAATCCTGATTCTTTACTATTGCTGTACATTTTAATCAGCTTTTGACAATTATGCCAGCCAGGCCCTACCCCAGACTAATACAGCAGAATTTCAGAAGAGTGGGTCTCAGACACCGGTTTGTTTTAAAAGTGTTTCCAGGTGATTCTAATGTGCCCCCAGGGTTAAGAGCAACCGGCCTCTGGATACCTGGTATATAGGTCTTCTGATACTTGCCTTTCTTTCTCTTTTTAAGTGAAGGACACTGTGCAGATACGTGTTCCCATACAGATAACTGATTCAGCTAAACTGACTCATGTGCAAGAAAAATCTTCAAGATCATAAAAACATGGCTAATGCGATTGATCTCTCTGAAAAATAAATTCAACAGAACTCAAAATCTGACCTCGCGTTTTATTCCTCAAATATAAAATCTACTGCAAGAGTAAAATGAGAGGAAATCCAAATGTCTAATTCCTCTCTGTGAGATTTAAGTTTGTTTTGTTTTAAAGAAAGGTCATTTTGTTCCTCCTCTTTTTTTTTTTTTTTTCTGGCCTTGGGAAGCAGCCGACCATCCCAGCATACAAGAAATTAATTACCCTGGAGGGCCAGGTGCAACCAGTTAGTTGGTTGCTATGGGGACAGAAGCTATACATCTTGGACTTTTCAGGATAGTTTCTTATTGCATGAAATCTTATTCTTTTCATAAGGGCCATTCATAAAAATATAAATGTAAGTGTGATTTGATTACTCTTACATATGCATTAGTACATAAAGAGGAAAAAATACATTGCCAAGTAATAAGCCCTCATATTTGTAAAGAAAACTTAAGACTAGATACAGCTTGAGTGAATTAGTTTTTTTTTTCCTGTTTTTTTCTTTTGAGACGGAGTCTCGCTCTGCAGCCTAGGCTGGAGTGCAGTGGAGCAATGTCGGCTCACTGCAAGCTCCGGCTCACTGCAAGCTCCGGCTCACTGCAAGTTCCGCCTTCCAGGTTCACGCCATTCTACTGCTTCAGCCTCCTGAGTAGCTAGAACTACAGGCGCCCACCATCACACCTGGCTGATTTTTTTTGTATTTTTAGTAGAGATGCAGTTTCACCGTGTTAGCCAGGATGGTCTTGATCTCCTGCCTCATGATCCACCCACCTCCCAAAGTGCTGGGTTTACAGGTGTGAGCCACTGTGCCCGGCCCAAGTGAATTAGTTTTTTAAATATCTAAGACATTTTGAAATTCTATCAGAAAAACTAGAAAAATAAACTTTTCTGGAGTCTTCTGGCACTTAGAGCACAGGGCTGCTGTGCCCAACATGTGAGATGCATCAGCTCTCATCCAAGATTTCATTATAAACTCTGTTCAAGTAGACTGATTTTCAATTCTCCTGAAGAGACCCAATGTAGGGCTGCATCTCTAAAACATAATTAAAAATGGTAGTGTGTTTTTCTTAAGAAGACATGTTGAAATTCATTATTCAAATAGCGTTTGAGTGATTTCATACAGTTGAACAATATTGGTACTGTTTTTAGGTTTTGACAAATGTACCATGGTTATTAGTGTTAAGATGTTAGCATCAGGAGAAAGCATGTGAGGAGTAGATGGGAAATGTCTGTATTGCCTTTGCAATTTTTCTGTAAATATAAAATTATTAGGTTGGTGCAAAAGTAATTGAGGTTTTTGCCATTGAAAGTAATGGCAAGAACCACAATTACTTTTGCACCAACCTAATATTCCAAAGTCGAGTCTATTAATGAGTAAGGTGTGGTCATTAACTTGTAATAGATTAATTTATTATAGTGGAGACTGGTAATTGTTATATTGATTATGTTAAATTGGCAATGGAAATAATTTGGTGAAATTTTGGGAATCTGACTTTACCTTGGGATTTCGTGTTGAATTTTAAGCATATTCTAATGAATAATCTACAGTTTTTGAACCATTTTTACCCTCTATTTGCATCATCTATAACTCAAGAAATGTCATAACTTTCATTTTGAAAAAACCACTGTAGAGATTTAAATGACAGCATTAGCTATCTGTGATGCACTAAATTTCTTTGAACGTCTGATACACTGATGTTGTACATAATTTACTAGAGGCCAAATATTTTTATATTCTTTTTTTTTTTGAGATTGGAGTTTTGCTCTGTTGCCCAGGCTGGAGTGCAGTGGCGCCATCTTGGCTCACTGCAAGCTCCGCCTGTGGGGTTTTTGTGCCATTTTCCTGCCTCAGCCTCCTGAGTAGCTGGGACTACAGGCACCCGCCACCACGCCCAGCTAATTTTTTGTATTTTTAGTAGAGACGGGGGTTTCACCGTGTTAGCCAGGATGGTCTCTATCTCATGACCTTGTGATCCACTCGCCTCGGCCTCCCAAAGTGCTGGGATTACAGGCATGAGCTACCGTGCCCAACCTTTCATATTCTTTTATTAAGTCAATCCAATTTGATATTTGAATGACATGTTTGCAATAAACTCTTATTTGCCCTCATTTGAAAAAAACAATTTTGCTTTGTTTTTCTTCAACTTGTCAGGGCAAAAAATGCTTAAAAAGATATGTGCTTTAATGAATTGAAATATGTTAGTTCTAACTACCTCTTTGCCAAATATTGTAGAGAAACCTAGGAAGTGTCAGTGCTTTCTCTTCTTTTGATGTGTGTTAAGATTTATTTTATAATTCATATTTAATATCAAATGACATGTATTGTGCCTAGAAAAGCCCTTGGCACATAGTAAATGGTAATATATATTTATTATACGAAGAAATAAATAGTTACATTTAATGTTTTCATATTTAGCTTCTTTCAGATGAAATTTACTTGAAGATATAGCCCTAGTTTATTTACAGGAAAGGGTATTCCTCAGTGTATATTTATCAAAGTCCCACAAAGGGCAATCCAATTGAGTATATATCATATCACCATTATACAACTTCCAAATTATAGAATCAATTTAACTTACATCTAGCTCAGAGTTTGTGACCCTATGAGTTTTGTACTTTTTAAATTCTTTTGCTTTTGACCTGGACTTCAGCACTAACTCCATAGAGACTGAGTTAAATATAGCTTCCAATTTTCAATATATAAGAGAGATGAAAGGTTAAGATTCTTAATATATAAAGTAATTTAAAAATCAATAAAAAGGCACTTATGGTCAAGACGGAGTGACAGAGACTGGATTTACCTTCCAGCCTGAAACAACCAAAATGCCAGAAAAAAATAAATGAAACAAAGTTTTTAAAGACTTTAGACATCAAGCAAGAAAGGACAGTGGTTCTTGAAGAACAGGAAACAAGTGAGGTGAGACCCATGATAATCCCAGCTTATTGCCTAGGTGGAGATTTCAGGAATCAGCACAGGGAGGGGAAACTGAAGGAGCTCAGACTTCTTACCCGGGTCCACCTGAGTTGAGGAATTATAGACAAGGGCCTGGGTAGGTCTTGGCCTGAAATTCCAGGGCAGAGTACCAGAAAAGAGCGAGCAGCACAGGGAGAACACATTAACCATCTCCAGAAGGTCTCTCTTCAGTTCTTAGCTGAGTACAGAGCAGGGCCTGTATGAGAGGAAATTACCTGAAAACAGGAAAAAAGCCGCCTGACAGGATAAAGAGGAAACACTGCCTGTTTTCATATAGCTGGGAATAGTTCATGTTCCAATGACCCAAAGTGGAAATCTTAAGAATTCATGGAGATTTACATAGAGGACTCAGAAGGCTTTTGCTTCAGTAAAATTACTAAATTACTAAATTAAAATTACTAAAAATAGCCCTCAGCAGTTGAGAAAAATTAGACCAAGACTACCGGTTGGAACTTTCTGACAAATCTTAAAAGCAAGATCTGAAATGATTAAAAACTGTTTCCTAGTAATTTAACTATGCTTCAGACCAAAGCTCAAGGATATTTATAGGAATACAAAAATATCCAGCACTCAGGAAGTTAAAAATCAAAAAGACTGCTATTTAATTAAGGCATGCTAAGAAGCAGGAAAATACGACCTGTAATGATAAAAGAAATCAATTGACACCAGTCTAGAAATGACACACATGATAGAATATAGTAGACAAGGACATTAAAAGTTATTATGACTGTATTTCATATGTTCAAGAAACAAGAAAAAAGGTTACTCCTGAAAGATATAAAGACATCAGATATGAAAAACATAAAAATCAAACTTCTAGAAATGGAAACTATAATATCTCGGGTAAAAAGCCTACTAGATAGGATTCATAGCAGATTAGATATTGCCCAAGAAAAGAGTGCTATGAACTGAATTGTGTCCTTCTACCTCAATTCGTATATTAAAATCCTCACCCCAAATGTAATGGTATTTAGAGATGAGGACTTTGGAAGATAATTAGAGTTAAATGAAGTCATGAGGATTGGGCCTTCATGATGTGATTAGTACCCTTATGAGAAGAGGAAGAGAGGGTGATTACTTGCTCTTTGCCATGTGTGGATACAGTGAGAAAATAGCTGTTTGCAAGCCAGGAAGAGGGCCTCCATCAGGAACTCAGTTGACTTTCGAGCCTCCAAAACTGTGAGAAATACATGTCTGTGGTTTAAGCCACCAAGTTTGTGGTATTTTGTATAGCAACTTGGGCTGACTAAAATAATTAGTAAATTTGAAAACATAGCAAAGAAACTATCCAAATGAAACACAGAGATAAGAAAAAAAATGAAAGAGAGTCTAAGTGAACTATGGGACATATTTAAGTTGTCTGTGTGTGTGTATATACTAACTATATACATATATATAAAAGATATACTAATATACTAAATCAATCAATCAATCTATCTATCTATCTATATAAAATTAGAGTCCATATGGGAGACAGAGGAGCACAGAAAAAATATTTGAAAAGTAATGACTGAAAGCTTTTGACATTTGATATTTGATATAAACCATAAATATATGTATTTGAGAAGCTCAGCAAACCCCAGCAAAATAACTTGAAGAAAAATGTAAGGTATCTCATAACCATATTGCTGAACATTAGTGATAAAGATAAATCTTAACAGCAGCCAGAGGAAAAAAGACACATAACAGAAATAGAGACAAGGTTAAGGAGGATGGCAAATTCTCACCAGAAAAAATTCAAACCAGAAGACAGTGCACTTTGTTTAATGTACTAAAAGAAAAAATTGTGTCAACTTAGAATTCTATACCCAGTGAAATTATTTTCCAAAAATCAAGGCAAAACAAAAACATCTTAAGACACAAAAACTCAAAGAAGTATTCACCAGCAGACCAACAGTAAAAGAAATGTTTAAGCAATCCTTCCGGCAGAATAAAAGTGATACCAAATGAAAATCTGATCTGAGTTTTAAAAATGTAGACAAACAACACTAAAAATAGTAACAAAAGAACACTAAACCAAATATTTATGAAAATGAAGATGAAAATCATTTTAAAATTATTGAAGATTTTTAAAAAGATAATTGTTGGCTGGGCGCGGTGGCTCATGCTTATAATCCCAGCACTTTGGGAGGCTGAGGCGGGTGGATCAGAAGATCAAGAAATTGAGACCATCCTGACCAACATGGTGAAACCCCGTCTCTACTAAAAATACAAAAATTAGCCGGGCATGGTGGCACCTGCCTGTAATCCCAGCTACTAGGGAGGCTGAGGCAGGAGAATTGCTTGAACCTGGGAGGCAGAGGTTGCAGTGAGCTAAGACGGTGCCACTGCACTCCAGCCTGGCGACAGAGCGAGACTCCATCTCAAAAAAATAAATAAATAAATAACTGTTTAGAGAAAAAATAATAAAATAATAACAACGTATGTGAAGCTGTTATATACATAGGAGCAAAATGTATGACAAAGATAGCACAAAGGCCAGGAGGGGAGAAATATTCTAAAGTTCTTACGCAATATGTAAAGTAAAGGATGTATACTATAAATCTTGAAACAATTACTATAACAACACAAGAAAGTTACAGCTAATAAGCCAACAAAGGGGATTAAATAGAATTGTTAGAAATAATGAGTGCAATAGAAGAGAGGAAAAAGAGAAAATATGAGAGAAGGAAAAAATAGAAAACAAAGCAAGATGGTAGATTCAAACCTCAACTATATCAATCATAATATTAAATGTAGATGGTATAGCACCCCAATGAAGAGGCAGAGATTGTCAGATAGGATTAAAAAGTAAGGCCCAACTTAACCCAACAAGAAGATTTAATGATTCTAAACATATATGCACCCAACATTGGAGCACCCAGATTCATAAAACAAGTTCTTAGAAATTTATGAAGAGATTTAGTCAACCACACAGTAATACTGCAGGACTTTGACACCACACTGACAGTATTGGACAGATCATTGAGGCAGAAAACTAACAAAGATATTCTGATCTTAAAGTCGACATGACCAATTGAGCCTAATAGACATCAACAGAGCCCTCCACTCCACAACAAAATATACATCCTCCTCATTTGCACACAGCACATACTCTAAGACTGACCACGTTTGTTTACAAAGCAAGTCTAAACAAATTCAAGAAAACAGAAATCGTATCAGACACACTCTCAGACCACAGCACAAGAAAAATAGAAATCAATAACAAGAAGATCCATCAATACCATACAATAACATGGAAGTTAAACAACTTGCTCCTGAATGACTTTTCAGAATACAATTAAGGCAGAATTTTAAAACATTCTTTGAATCTAATGAAAACAGACACACAACATACCAGAATCTTTGGGACACAACTTACATGGTGCTGAGAGGAAAGTTTATGGTGCTAAACGCTCACATCAAGAAGTTAGAAAGATCTCAAATTAACAACCTAACATCACACCTAGAGGAACTAGAAAACCAAGAGCAAACCAATCCCAAAACTAGCAGCAGGAAAAAAAAAAAAAAAAAAAAATCAGAGCTGAACTGAATAAAACTGAGATGTAAAAATATATACAAAAGCTCAACAAAACCAAGTTAGTTGTTCAAAAGAGTAAACAAGATTGACAGATCACTAGCAATATTAATGAAGAAAAAAAGAGAGAAGATCTAAATAAACACTATCAGAAATGGCAAAGACAGCTTTACAACTGACCCCACAAAAATACAAAAGATCCTGAGAGATTATTATAAACACCCCTATGCACACAAACTAGACCACCTAAAAGAAATGGACAAATTTCTATAAACACACAGTCTCCCAAGATTGAACCAGCAAGAAATTAGAATCCTGAACAGATCAATAATAAATTTTGAAGCTGAATCAGTAATTAAAGGCCTACCAAACAAAAAAAGCCCTGAGCCAGACGGATTCAAAACTGAATTCTGCCAGACATACAAGGAGCTAGTACCAATCCTACTAAAACTATTCAAAAAACATTGAGGGGGAAGAATTCTTCCCTAATTTATTCTATGAAGCCAGCATCATTCTAATACCAAAGCCTAGTAGAGACATAATGAAAAAAGAAACCTTCAGACCAATATCTCTGATGAACACAGATGCAAAAATATTTAACAAAATACTAGCAAACCATATCCAGCAGCATAGCAAAAAGTTAATTCACCACAATCAAATAGGCTTTATCCCTGGGATGCAAGGTTGGTTTGACATACGCAAACCAGTAAGTGTGATTTACCATATAAAGAGAATCAAAAACAAAGATCACATGATCATCTCAAAAGATGCAAAAAGGCTTTCAATAAACTTCAACATCCATTTATGTTAAAAACCCTCAACAAATTAGGCATCAAAGGAACATACCTCAAAATAATAAAAGCCATCTATGACAAACCCACAGCCAGCATCATACTCAGAGACTATTATGAGATGTAAAATAATATTGGGGGAATGGGCAAAAGCTGGAAGCATTCCCTTTGAGAACCGGAACAAGACAAGGATGCCCTTTCTCACCACTCTTATTCAACTTGAAAGTCCTAGCCAGAACAGAAAAAAGAAAGAAGTGAAAGGCATCCAAGTAGGAAGAGAGGAAGTCAAACTATCTTGGCAGATGATATGATTCTATACCTAGAAAACACTACAGACTCCACCAGAAAGCTTATAAAACTGATAAACAACTTCAGTAAAATTTCTAGACACACAATCAATATATAAAAATCAGTAGGATTTCTTTTTTCTATTTATTTATTTATTTATTTATTTTTGAGATGGAGTTTTGCTCTTGTTGCCCAGGCTGGAGTGCAATGCTGCAATCTCGGCTCACCACAACCTCTGCCTCCTGTGTTCAAGAGATTCTCCTTCCTCATCCTCCCAAGTAGCACCACCATGCCTGGTTATTTATTTATTTTTTTTGTCTTTTTAGTAGAGACAGGGTTTCTCCATGTTGGTCAGGCTGGTCTCTAACTCCCGACCTCAGGTGATCTGCCCCCTTCGGCCTCCCAAAGTGCTGGGATTACAGGCATGAGCCACCGTGCTCAGCCCAATCAGTAGGAGTTCTATACACCAATGACATTCAAGCTCAGAGCAAAATCAAGAATGCTATCTCATTCACAGTAGCCACAAAAATATAAAATACCTAGGAATACAGCTTACCAAGGAGGTGACAGAGCTCTACAATGAGAATTATAAAACATACTGAAATAAATCAGGGATGACATGAATAAATTGAAAACATTCCATGTTTATGCATCGAAAAAATCAATATTGTCAAAATGGCCACACTACCCAAAGCAATTTAAAGATTCAATGCTATTTCCATCAAACTACCAATGACATTTTTTCACAGAACTAGAAAAAAACTATTCTAAAATTTTAATGAAACCAAAAAGCCCAAATATCCAAGGCAATCCTAAGCAAAAAGAAAAAATCTGCAGGCACCACACTACCTGATTTCAAACTATACTACAAGGCTACAATAACCAAAACATCATGGTTCTAGTATGAAAACAGACCAATAGAATAGGACAGAGAAAACAGAAAGTCACGCACCTCCAATCAGCTGATCTTTGACAAAGTCAACAATAACAAGCAATTGGGGAAGGATTCAATAAATGGTGCTAGGATAACTGGCTAGTTGTATACAGAAGATTGAAACTGGACCGCTTCCCTGCACCATATACAAAAATTAACTCAAGATGGATTAAAGACTTAAATGTAAGATGTAAAACAATAAAAACCCTAGAAGAAAACCTAGGAAATACCATTCTGTACATTGACCTTGGTAAATAATTTATGACTAAATCCCCAAAAGCAATTGCAACAAAAGCAAAAATTGACAAGTGGGACATAATTAAACTAAAGAGCTTCTGCATAGAAAAATGAACTATCAAGAGAGTAGACAGACAACCTACAGAATGGGAGTAAATATTTGCAAACTATACATTCATCAAAGATGTAGTAACCACAATCTGAACCTTAAATCAGCAAGCAAAAACCAAATGACTCCACAAAATGGGCAAAGAACATAAACAGACATTTCTCAAAGAAGAGATACCTGCTGCCAAAAAATATATGAAAATTGCTCATCATCCCTACTTATTAGAAAAATGCAGGTAAAAACCACAATGGGATGCCATCTCACATCAGTTGAAAGGTTATTATTAAAAATTCAAAAAACAACAAATGCTGGTGAAGCTGCAAAGAAAAGGGAACACGTATACACTACTGGTGGGAACGTAAATGATTTAGCCACTGTGGAAAGCAGTGTGGAGATTTCTCAAAGAACTTGGAACTACCACTTGACCTAGCAATCTCACTATTGGTATATACCCAAAGGAAAATTAATACCAAAAAGACACATGCACTTGCATGTTCATTGAACACGGAATCAACCAAGATGCCCATCAATAGTGGACTGAATAAAGAAAATGTGGTACATAAACACCATGGAATACTACACAGCCATAAAAAAGAATAAAATCATGTCCTTTGCAGCAACTTGGATGCAGCTGGAGGCCATTATCCTAAGCAAACCAATGCAGAAACAGAAAGCCAAATACTGCAATGTTCTCACTTACAAGTGAAAGGTAAACACTGAATACACCCAGTCACAAAGATGGCAATAATAGGCACTGAAGGAATTGGCACAATAGGCATTGGACACAATAGGAACAATAGGCATCAAAGAAGCCACTGCTTGTGGTTGGAGGGCGGGAAGAAGGCATGAATTTGAAAACTACCTACCAGGTACTATGCTTACTACATTGGTGATAGGATCATTTGTACACTGAGCCTTAGTGGCATGCAATTTACCTATATAACAAATCTGCACTGTACCCCCAAACCTAAAAGTAGAAAAAGAAAGTAAGAATACACTATATGCTGCGTATGTGAAGCATACTTTAAATATAAGGACGCAAATAGATTAAAAGTAACGAATGGAAAAAGATATATGGTGTTACATATAATTAACCTAAATAATCTAAATACTTAAAAGTAGCAGATTGTTTAAATAAATTATAGAATATTAATAAAATGGAATATTCTGCAGTTATTAACAATGTTGATGGAGAAGTATATTGAATTTGAAAATAATTATGATCAATTAAGTCAACTGTATGATATGAGAAATAATTGAGGAAAGTATTCCTCAAAATATTGCAGGATTATCTCTGGATAATATAATTTTGAGTGATTTTATTGACTATGCATTTTGTTACTCATTATTAATAATGAAGTTTGAAAATTAGCTGCTAGACTGACAATTTGGCTCTGGCTTTCCCCTGACTATACTCCAAGTTATATATTTAGAAGGTGGATTATACTTTTAGTGGTGCCCTTTGCTCTTTGGAAATCTTTTAGTTTTTTAAAAAATAAACTTCGGGAGGATCAAAATATTTCTTTTACCCATCGGGCATCTTCCTGTCCCCACACTTGGAAGATGATTATATCTCCTAATTCAATGTAGACCAATACTTCTCAATCTATTTGTGGTGAAATACTTAAAAGAAGTCCCATCTATCTTCCGTTGATTATTTTGGTCTATTTGTAATTGAATGAAACATTCCTACTTAGAGTGGATGCTTAGATATCATAGCAATATTAAATTGTGATAAAAGTTTCTTGATGCCTAATCTTAGTTTCTTTACTAAGACTTGTAATAAAAGGTTTGCCGACCACAGCTTAAGTATAAACAACCATGATGGCACAGTGGATTGTTCCCCTAGTGGTTATAACTGATCTCAAGTAATTTACTGATCAATGACCCCTAAATTCAATGTAAACTGAATTGACAGAGATTAGTAAGTGACACCAAGCTTAAAAACAAATTATAAAGAAGAAACTTGAAGTGGGATAGACTTGAATCTATAGGAATTGTGAGCATATTGTGAAGACTTAGATGCTTGGAAATGCCACATCTTAAGGCATTATTCCCTTTCACAATGGCTTGACATTTCTATAATTTTCACTTTTGGCGTGTGTATCTTTTGTGTTAATGTGAGTAACATAGCCAATTTAATTTACTTTAAATGTATGCTATAGAAAAGATGTTGCATTCTTGGGTTCAATTTTTATTTCCATCTGGAAGTCATTTTTGTTTTGAAGCAGTAGAATATATTCATTCCATTTTAAGAAGAAAGTCAGTGGGAAAAAGTTTGCTATATAAAACCTTGCTTCACAGTTAACTTCCATATCTGTTCCACATATTGAGGTGCTTTTTTTTGTATTCTTCTTCCAAGCTCTTACTATAGATTTGCAAAATGTTGAGGGTAGAAGAAAAGAAATACACATTCTCTCTGCTGAAGCAATTTAATGTTTCAATTTTCAATTACTTTCATAGGATTTCCATAAAATAGTTCAATAAGAAATATTGTTGCCAATTCTCTTGTCCAATCTTACTAAGTAATATCAACACAGTTGGGCTAAATCTTATTTTTTTCCAGGACACATAACTAATTCTCATTGCTGTTTCTATTGGCAGATGTTTCCCTTCTTAATCTGACTCTACATTTTATCTTCAAAGAATAAACATTCTTCTCTCTACTAAGAACACCATGAGACAGAAAAGTATTTTTTAAAAAATTTCCTTTCCTTGTAGTCAAAGCTAGAATCTCTCAGACTGCCAAAATGGTTTGCCTCTTTCCCAAGTCAAATTTGTCAAAAAGTAAGACTTGTAGTTTTTCCTAAAAATTTGGATAGTTAATTTAGGATTTACAGATCAATCAAATATTAAGTGCCAGGAATATTTATATGTAGCTAAAGATGTGCCATACTCTTACAGCTGAAAGTGAGGTCAAAGGAAAGACATTAAAGCTACATCATGGGAAACAAGATACTTCTGAACTTTTGCAAAGCTTCTCCCTCCCCAGTTTCATTAAGGAAAAAGATATCTATAAAATCAAAGTCAAGATATTTCAAATTCTGAGGTTCAGACTGACAATGTTAGCATGCTTTGCTATGGCAGACTATTGCAAAGATGTAAGTTACCTAATTAAGATCAAGGATGTAAATGCATCTCTACAGTATCCTGGCAATGGTTTAGACCATCAAGCCTTTTGCAGTTTTCTGGTGCCTGATTAATCTGATGCCTAAGCCTTTTGCAATTTGTTCTTTATTGAAAATTACACATCTTCCTCTTATTACAAAAATTGTTATAAATTCTGTGTTAAACTATTTTTCTCATCCTTTTTCCTGTCTTCTAGTCTAACCAATCTAGTGTAAAGCACTCTGCGAAGTATTCCTTTTGCATGCTTTCTGTTGATTAGTATTTTTCTCCAGCAAGATTCCTTCCAAAGGCTAATCATAGAATTGCTGACTAAAGGCATTTTTATAAATAATTTGTAGTGGTATTGGACGATGGTTTGGCTGTGGAGTACAATCATACAATTTGGAGTTTCCACTAACATTGTCTTCCTTGTATGTTCACTCAAGGGTGTATCCTGATGTTTGAAAAATAGAAAATTACCAGAGCTGGGGAGGAGGAGAAGCTGGAGAAAGAGGAGGAAGTGGAAAAAGTGGTGGGAGCCTTTCTCCCTGGCTGTGTCCAGTGAGTTATGGGATCGAGACAAAGCTACTCCATTTTCCATCCTCATCTGCCTTCAAGTAACTTTTAGCAACTGAGGACTGACAATAATATATTTAATTAGCTTTCTCTTCTTCATACCCGGAGGCAGTTTACTTCAGGCCCTCGTTATTTTTCTCCTGAATTCCTGTAATAGCCAGCAAACTGCTCTGCTTGCCTTGTGGCCTTGCTGGTCCTGCAATTCATCTCCTACCAGCTACCAGAAGGATTTTACTCATAGTGAATTTGATCATGCCTATCTTCCTGTTTAAGAATTCTTCAGAGAAGGGCCTCAGGATAAAGAACCTATTTTTTATGCCATAGTACCCCAAAATGTGAACATGGTGAAGCTATGACCATATATTACAAATCCTAAGCACAGAAGCAACTCATTACTTCTGATCACAAGGCAGTGGCTAGAATTTAATCACACGGTTCATTTATTTGCAAAGAAGGCTGGGAAATGTAGTCGATCACTGTGCCCAAATAAGAGGAGAATGTATTTAGGAGGATAGCTAGCCTTCTTTGCCACAGTAGATTGTTTTAAAAAACCCCTTAGCAATCACAATAAATATTCATGAATACGGAATTTTTCTCACTAGCAGAAAAAAGGGAATTGACATTTATTGAATGTCTACCATGTGCTTAGCATAGTTTTTCTAGGAGAAATACTTGGTCTTATTCATCTTTCTACCTCCTGAACTTAGCAGATTGTCTAGCACACAGTAAACACTCCAGAAAAAACTTTGCTAAACTGAACTTTATAAAAATGTGGAATTTTTTAAATATATGAATAACAGCAGGCTTTCAGAATCTTGTTCATTTTTCCTTTTTTTCCTGCATCTCCCCCTGATACTGCATTATTTTTTCTTTTGTTTTTCTTAGTGTAAGCCTTAATTGTTAATGCTTTTCCACTGTCACTAATTAAAACAAGCAGCTGACTTGAAGGTGAGGGTTGCTTACTATTCTTCAACAACTGCCTCAAACTGACTTCTAGTTGATTATTTCCTTACCAGAAAGGTGATTCAGACAAGTTCATGATTTTAAAACATTTGATTGCTGATGACTAAGCATGGTTTTTCTGGGTTACTTCCTAAGGAGAGCATTTAGCAGGAAAGTGGGAATTGATGCCCAAGTCATCACCCCTCTGGGCAAAGGAATTCCTTTCAAATTCCAAAGGAGCATGTGCTGGCTCACTCCTTATTGTAAAATCAAATCACTGTTGAGAGTTGAAATGTGGCTCAAAGGCCTGGTTGATCCTGATCCCTTTTCTGTAGGAAGTGGGTGCGGGGAGGTGGGAGGAACGGCCTCATATCCTAGGAGGTTTAGTAACAGAAGTCGTATCTGTTGGGAACAAAGTGTCAAAGAAGAGAGGCTGCTGGTCTGGGAGGGAAAGGGCCTCGTCTGAGCCAGTCACGTGGGTCAGGTCAGGCCCGATGATCAATGAAGGGACAGCTGCCAGAGCCAGACCAGCTTCGCATCCCCGGTAGGGTGGGGTTCTTCTGATGCACACGATCATGGTCACTTGGCAGCTATAGAGCTAGCCCCAGTTGTACCTCAAATATTGCCAAGATCTCACTCATTGTTCCCCTCCCGAGCTTTTCTTGGGTCTGTGAAATGCTGATGCCATTTATAATCTTACCTGTGTTGTCTAGGTCTGGTCAGGAGAGTGCAGATTCCCAGATTTCCCAGGCAGGGTGGTTCCAAAGGCTCCAGCAGCCACTCTCTCACTATCCACGGATAGTGGGGCTTTTCTCCTCCTCTTCACGCTGTTGAGGTTGTAACTGGCATCTCCATGGACTGCTGAGGACTCTTGAGTCCAGTGAGTGGGCAGGGCCAGCCAGGGTTTCCTTTGATTACAAAGCTGGGATTTTCAAACCAGGGACACAGACATCAATTACAAGCCACTCTGGCCAAAGGGGCTGGTCTCTACCTCCCGCTCTTTTGATAGAAGCTGCCAAATTTCACAGGACCGAAAAGATTCTCAGGAGACTTGTCTTTCTCAATTGGATTTTATCTATGGCAAATGCCATTTCCATAATAAGTTCTGGAACTGTCTCCAACTCCAAACTTCAATATTGAATGTCTATTTCCTTATCCTTTTCTAAGAATGACTTAGCATTGTCTCAAATGACTCATCAACAAGATGCCAACATTCTCTCTCATTTTCTCTTATCTTTGAGGCAAGAATCTTATAGAAGAGCAAATCTATGTAAAGCTGGATTTAACTTTTTCTGTACCTACACCCCACCTTGGGGAACCTGGGAGCAGGGATTGAGGGGGTATTGCTTCCTCTGGTTAAGAATCATTAAGGAAAAACTGAGACAGGGAAGTAGGAAGTACTGAACTCTGAACTCTATTCAGGAAACCAAATGACAGTTTTGGAGATGTCAACTTCTGCAACAATTCTAGGCAGTTTACAGTTAAAAACTCCGGAAGAACTAGTGAGTCAAGTCATTATTTCAACTTTCCAGTTGTAATTTTCTTAGCTGCTTTATTTATACATGTTCGTCATGACTCCAGAGTCAGTTACTTCTGTCTCTGAGTTATGTAGTAAATGTTCATCCAGCAGACAGATTGCAGGTGACTCGCACTGGCCATGGAATCAAAGCGTTCCTGTCATCACTATTTTGGTTCCCGGAGTGACCCTAACTACCTTGTAAAGCTGGACAAACTGTCTAGATTCGAAGTAATTGGTGATGAAATTGGTCAAAGAACATTTAGGATGATATCACATCCGGAAAATCTCTTGCAAAAGAAAGTACTTTTAGAGGAAACACAAAAAGGAATTTTAAAAATACTATTTGGGTAATACACACTATGGGATTTTTTTTTTTTTTTTTAGCTAACAGGAAATGCATCTGAAAGTCTTACCCCTAACTGTCTGGGAAGGCCTGTGGGATGAATGAATGAGTCCTGCTGTTCTTCGGAATTACCTTACCATGGATGCTGGCATCACCACCCCAGCAGCGCCCCAGGATATCTGCCTAGATGAGTGGTTGTCACTTTTCTTCCCCAAGTCTGCCCTGGACCAAAGCTCTTCCTCAAATTTGTAAACTATGGAGTCACAGCATCACTGGTACTTATCATTCCTGTTGGCTTTTGCCCTTGAGGGAGTGTCTCTGTCTTTAGTTTAACAAAGATCATTCCAGAGCAAGACTAGGAAGAAAAAGTGAGGCCTTCATGTGGCATTAAAGAGGCTTCCTTTCTCTGTCTTTGAGGAAACAAACACACAAAGAACAAAACCAATTCAATAACTTCTAAAATTTTCAAATTACAAAGATTTGAAAGAGGTTATCCAAGATGGTAGTGTTGCAGGACTTTTTCTTAGTTCAGCTAAAGATGGGATCCTTGTCTCATAACCACAAAGTTTAGGCTCGCAGATGGTTTGAAGGGTGAGTAAAGCAGAGTTTTATTGGGTGAAAAGGAAAAAAAGGGGGAACAGGGATTTTCCCCAAGGCCAGAGTTCCTGATAGAGTGCTCCCTGTCTCACAGTTTGAATCCCAGTTTCCACACAGGAAGAGGAGGGGTCAGGCTCCTCCCCACTGCAAATGGCGCGAACGTCTGTGACTCCACCCCAATGCGCATTCCCAGCGCACAGGCTGCCTGGAGTTTTTCCAGGGATCCCCCTCCCACCTGGCTGTCTCAGTAGTTGTCTGTTACAGTGGAATAATTGCAGTCAGAAAAAGGAAAAATGGATAACAGGAGATGAGGGTTGAATTGGTGTCTTCACATCTAACTAGTGGTGGGAATTGAGGCAAGCCAGTTGTCCTCTCTGAACCTCTGCTTCCTCACCTGTAAAATCAGGGACTAGTAGTGCCTATCCCACAATATTATGGTGGAGATTAAATGACATAACGTGCCCTTCACAGGGTCTCACATATGAAATGTTACATCCAATCAACATAGTTCTGTGTCCCTTCCTTTTAGATTCTGAAATTTACTTTGCATGACTATTCCTAAAATGATGGAAGTCCTTTTCCTCCTTTCCCCAATGTTCATCTTGAGTTGTAGATAAAGAGAAGTAAACATCTGACTAGGGTAATGACATCTAGTTTAAAATGAAAAGATACACTTCTTTAGTATATTCTCTTTTAACTGTGAGATGTGATCTCCTGAAAAAAACTACATTTTATGAGCTATAAATCTGACTCATAATTACTGAAGTTTCTTAAACTAGCTTCCAAAATATGATGTATTTTCCTGCTATATATCTAAGCATCACTGACTTACATAATCTTTTTCCTCCACATTTTTGACAATCTTTTCTTTCTCCACATGATTGAAATCTTTGCCCTAGCAGATGCCAAATTGTCACAACTCTAATAAATTTCTCACAAATCTATCTCACTTCTATCCAGGATTCAGCTCAGTCTAACAGAGCAAATTCGTCAGCAGTCAACCACCAGACTTCAAGGCAGTCATTATTAGAGAAGATCTGCACACCCCCTCCTCCTCCCAAGCAGTGTGTATAAGTTGCTAAAATGCGTGTCCAAAGAGGGCTTAAAATCTTCCCACAGCAATACTCTGTCCTGAGTTCCAATGAGATTCCTTGGCCTTCATAAGTAACCAATGTGGAAAAGGATAAAATGAACATAGAATTTTGCTACTAAAATAGATGGCTCAGAGTGCCTACTTTTTGACTGAGAAAACAACCTCAATTCTCTACCCATCCCTGAATCTGTGCCCTTTGCAATGTGATTTTGCTGCTTCTTCCATCAGGAGTACAGTCTGTTTTCCTGTTCCTTCAATCTGGGTTGGCCTTTTGATTTACTTTAGTCAATAGAATGTGGCCTTGCCTCGGAACCAGGCCTTGTGAGGGCTTATAACACCTCTGCTCTCTATTCTCTCCATCATGAGAACAAGCCTGGCCTAGCTGGCTGGAGGATGAGAGACCATGTGGAGCAAAGCCAGTCATCTCAGCCAAGGCCCTTCCACATGAACTAAAAGCGAGTGCACGGTCAGACTTATGAGTCCCCCCTAGCCAAGAGAAGAAGAACTGCAGTTCTTGATGGTATTTTGCTATGGCAGCCCAAGCTGACTGAGGCATTCTTCTCTCAGCTAGCATTTGCTCTCCTCTGCCATCAGATTAATATTACTTGAACAATTTTAAAATGACTAGTCTGGATAGTGGTTTCCAAATTTTTCTTTTGTGCTTACTACTCTCCCATTATCAAAAGGCTTATTACACCCTTTGCCATGTCATAAAACCACTTCAAACCCTTTTAACATTGTCTATGGTTGATGATTATCAAACTTTACAGATCAGGGGGTTTTTAGAATTAAATTTTGAATGTTGTGTTATACACGCTTTCCTAATCTTTCTGTATTCCTTATGGACTAGTTGACTCCCCATGAGAAAAGAGCAAGTGACTACTCATCCACTGAGAAAATAGATATTTCACATTTGAGACCAAAGGGATGCCAGGTCCAGGTGAGTATCTGACCCTGTGTTCCATTCATTTGTTTCTCGTCCTGAGCACTAGTAGAGAGCCCTATTATTCTGTTATTCTGGGAATCCAATTTGGTTTTTCAGTCCCTCAGCTGTTGGGGACTCCAACTGTCCTTATAAGTTTATCCTCGCTTGTTATGAGTTGAATTGTGTCACTTCAAAATGCATGTATTGAAGCCCTAGCCTCCAGTGCCTCCGAATGTGACTCCTGTGTATTTGGAATGGGCCTTTAAAGAGGTTATTGAGTTAAGATGAGCTCATTAGGGTAGGCCCTAATCTGATATGGCTGGTGTCCCTATAAGAAGAGGCAATTTGGACACCAAGGACCACCAGGGATGTGTGCACAAAGAGGAAAGACCACATGAGGAGAGAGAGAGACGTCTGCAAGCCAGGGAGACAGGCCTTAGAAGAAACCAGACCTTCCTACACCTTGATATTGGACTTCAGTCTCCAGAACTGAGAAAATAAATTTTTGGTGTTTAAATCACTCCATCTGTGAGATTTCATTACGGTGGCCTGAGCCTACTGATACATTACACTAGGAAACCAGCTTTAGTCCTTCAACTGTCTATAACTTTTGGCCTTCTTAAATGCTAAGAAACAGAAAATTGCCTCTTACATTTCTCATTAAAAACTACTGCTTGACTCTCCATCTTTGACCTGTAGTCTCAAGAATGAACCTTGTTGTCTGCAAGGATTTGTGATATCTTATTTATTAATGCATGTTGCTATTGTGTAGAGGATCATCTTGTTCTTATAGCTACTACTGATCAGGGAGAGTCACGGTCTAAGTATATACAAGTACACTTAGCAGGTTAGCCCTGGGTGCTTAGGAAACAATGACTAGTGGCCCAGTTTCTCTCTCTCTCTTTCTCTTGTCTCTCTCTCTCTCTCTGTGTGTGTGTGTGTGTGTGTGTGTGTGTGGGTGTGTCTGTGGGTGTGTGTGTCCTCACAAAGTTCCAGCAGCATTGCCTTGGGGATAGGAGAACAATCTCACTACTCTGAGATGCTAGCATGTCATGAAGGGAGGACAGAGCCACTAGTCAGAAGCCTACATAGAGGCTGTACAATGAGGAAGTAAGCAGGGGCTTGTTAAAGATATAGATGGGACTGGGTTCACACCTGTAATTCCAGCACTTTGGGGAAGCGGGCAGATCACTCAAGTTCAGAAAATCGAGACCAGCCTGGCCAACATGGTGAAACTCCGTCTTTACCAAAAATACAAAAAGTAGCCAGCTGTGGTGGCACACACCTGTAGTCCCAGCTACTCAGGAGGCTGAGGCTGGAGAATCGCATGAACCTGGGATGTGGAGGTTGCAGTGAGCCGAGATCGCACCACTGCACTCCAGCCTGGGCAACAGAGAGAGACTCCGTCTAAAAAAAAGAAAAAAGAGAGAGAGATAGATGGGGAAAAAGTCATTGGCTAAAGTCGCAGCCTTACCTTCACTGGAAATCCATGAGCATCAGGCTGGAAGAGTTTACTTGGAGAGTGGGAGGAAAACGGATTGGAAAAACAAGAGAATAACGAACCACGCAAGGATTACTCTCAGGTTGATCAGTGACTGCAGCATTTTATTTTAGGGGTCCTGGCCTCACAATAAATTGTTCTTAGTATTAGTATGCCCCATGACATATTTGGGAAATGCTTATACTAAAATTATTTGTTGTTCATCTGAAATTCAGATTTAACTGAGCATCCTAAGTTTTACATGGCAATCTTACCCAAGAGCCAGTCCTCCATATAGCCAGAGAAATCTTCATGAAATCATGCAACTTTGATGAGCCAAGCCTTTCATTCTCCCTCAAATTCAAGGTCCAAATCTTTGCCATGGTCTACAAGGCTGGTCATGTTCATCTCCCTAACCTATCTCTTACCACTGTCTGCCGTTCCTATTACAGTCTTTGTTCAAAAGTCACCTACTGGATAAGGCCTCTCCTAGTGACCTTCTGTAAAATAGCCAGCCTCACCTGATAAGATCTATGCCTTTATTCATAGCACAAATGACTCACGAAATGTGATGTGCCCATTTGTTACTGGATATCTTCCTTATCAGAATGTAAGCTCTGCAGGCTGAGTCTGTATTTCGCTTTTTTTGCTTCTGTATTCTCAGCATTTGGAGCTCTACCTGACAGATGATACATACTTAACAAAGAGTTGTGGAAAGAATAATTGAACCAGGATATCAGAATCAATATGCAGCAAAACTTAGCACATTGGTGCCAACTATCACTTAGTAAGCTGGAATCTGCCTATGATTTTTAAGTGAATCAATTAAAAATAATTCTAAAGATTATTAATGTTTCTAGCCTCCTTGGAGAATCAACAAAAACAAGAGTTAAGAAACTTCAGCTGGAAAAACAGAACTACTATATGCCCAAAGAAATAGAAATTGTTCTATCATAAAGACACATGCATATGTATGTTCATTGCAGCACTATTCACATAGCAAAGATGTAGAATCAACCTAAATGCCCATCAATGACAGATTGAATAAAGAAAATGTGGCGTATACACACCATGGAATACTATAAAGCCATAAAAAAAGGAATGAGATCATGTCCTTTGCAGAAACATGGATGGAGCTGGAAGCCATTATCCTCAGCAAACTAACACATGAACAGAAAACGAAACACTACATGTTCTCACTTACAAGTGGGAGCTAAATGATGAGAACACATGGACACTAAGAGGGAAAAAACACACACTGGGGCCTACCTGAGGGTAGAGAGTGGGAGGAGGGACAGGATCAGGGAAAATAATGGGTACTACGCTTAGTGCCTGGGTGATGAAATAATCTGTACAACAAACCCCCGTGACATGCAGTTTACCTGTACAACAAACCTGCACGTGTACTCATGAACTTAAAAGTTTAATAAAAAAAGAAACTAGCTGGAGAAATGAGTAAGAAGGGCTGAACAGAGCATTACATTGTTGATGTTCAACCACTCTGTTGAATGCATATAAAATTTCTTATTTAAATGTGTTTGCATTTAAAAAAAACCCTTGCTTGTTTCTTCATTATGTTAATTTGTTCCAACTCTACATTTTATAATAGAGCTTTCTTACATTTCCATAAATAGGGATAAATATAAGAAATATTTCTTATATTTCCATATGGATAGCTCAAAGTGTACTTTTTTTTTTCTTCATCCAGCCCAATTTTTCTGAGCTTATGTGTCTTTTAATGTACTCCTTTCTTCTTCGTCTCCTGGGTGGGAAGGCATTTCATTTTAACTTTTATCAGTTAGAAGAAATTCACAAAAATAGCTGTAAGAGTCCAGTGGAAAATGGAAATATAAGAAATATTAAAATCTATAATTCGCAAAGTAACCACAACTCTCATCTTTAAATGAAAGGGGGAAATTCAAAGGCCCAGTCAAAGCAAAATTTAACGAATCTTTTGGGTAATACATTCCGAAGAGCCTGTGGAACCAAAATCAAGATGAACCTTCGAAATGCAGGAAGTCTGGTCCTATCCATTTTGCATTCTTGTCTTGGAGCAATCAACTGTAACCTTCAAAGTATAATGAATGAATTGTGTTGCATCACAGAGAGGGTGGGAGTGGAGGGAGGAGGGAAGATTTAGGGGAAATGTCAGACTTGAGTGGGAGCTAAAAGCCTGTGATTGCATTCATTTGCTTCATACAGCTGAGGATGGCAAGCAAATGGAGCTGGGATACACTGAAAGAGATGGAGAATTACATATTTTTTCTCAATTAAATGCTTCTTGTGTTTTCCTTCCTAGCCTTCGATGGTATTTATTTTTCCCTACCTGTATTAAAGCAGCATGACATTCTCCATGGGGGGAAAATGCAGAGTTTCCTTTGGTTGTATGGAAATATTTACTGGCAGCAGACAAGAATATGTTTCTCCAAAGGGAAGGCTGCATTTGTGAAAGATTTGCTTGGATTCTGCCTTCCTTGCTGGGAATAGTTATTTACTCTTAATTAGCCCTAAATACAGTTGAGTGGAGGAAGGACCTTATTTTAAATGACTGACAGTGATTAAAAGGGCAGTTGATGGGCACGAATCACAGATCATCATCAATAATAAAATCTGACTATAGGAACAACATGTATTTTATGTTCCCATAAACATAGATTTAGTGAAAGTAAGCCCACATAATAGTACTCGTGGCAGAGGCTGAATTGCTCTGAATTTAATTTAGAACAACATAAAAGATCCAGTATCAGCTGTAGGGCACCAGCTTGGGCTTCAGCTTGGGGGAGGCATCTGTTATGAGAACTAAAAGCCATTTCTGCATTTTGTACTGCATGCTTTCCATTTAGGAAGAACCTCATACATATCTGGGATTCTCTCAAGGTGAGCTCACCTTTCCAGAGTGTCAGCACAGTCAACTTTCTCTGCTACCCTATAGCTCTTTCTTGACCGCCTTATCTGTCACACAGATATACACACTCACAACCTTACGGCTAATTTAATCTCTTTTTATTATTTCCTGTCTGTCAACTTAATCTAAGTGAATTATCCTGGACATTTGTTACCCTTGGGCCACTATCCACTGTGGAGATTAAGAAAGAGAAAGATTTACTTCCAGTAGAGATGGGAGGGACACATTGATGGCTCCCATCTCTCCACCCCTTCCTGACTTCCCTGGATCACATAGGGGTGGGATGGTGGAGGAAGACTACCTCTCATTGCTACACTCACCTGGGCCTCCTTTCCACCACCTTGGGCCTGGGCCTGCATTGTAGCGTTTTACTTACATAACTTTTTGAAATCAACACACCCCCATTGTCCCCAGGGCACATCCCCAGTGCGCCCAGAGGTTTCACTGATCACGTTTACCTGTCAGAACTGTTCCTACCCCGCCCATGACCTCATGCCCTGGGATAACGAGTGTAGGAAGTCCCTCTCCATTTCAGTTCCGAAGGGATGCCCACGTTTCCTGTCCCAGGATGAGTGACAGTTCTTTTAGTGGAAACAACCACCACCACCCCCACCCCCGCCCCCAGCTTTATTATGAATGCAAACCTTACCCTTGCAGTTTCTGGCAATCTTGATCTAGAGACAGCAAATGAATCTGCTATTATATAAATCCGCCATTATTTAAATTAGATCTCTAGTCAGGAAAGCTGATCTCATCCCTTACACTCTGCCTGCCTGGAAGAAGGCAGCAGTGTCCTGCATGCTCTTCCATGCTTTGCCAGCCAGAGCTCCCCCAGAAGCAGCTTTCCTGTGATACCTCCCGGGGCACAAAATTTCTGATGCCACCAGGCTGAGGGTTAGCATTTTGCTAAGCTGAATTTTCATACTCAAACAAGGTGGGAACGGAATACAGCTCATTTGTTTTACTTTAGGAAGAATTAAAAGGTAAGATTTCTTTCTGAGACATTTTGCAAACACTGGCAATTTCCATCGATGATTCTCAGTGGTTTCAGTAGTTGACTTGCAGACCTTAGAGGAAAAACAAGGTGATCAGCTGGGTCACACAGATGTATTCAAGTTAACCAGAAGAACCCAAAGCGTTAGGGCTCCAATGTGGAAGTTTTTATCACAAGAATTGTTAGAGACCTGCTCTTTGCTATTTGCCTGAATAAATCCCTACCCCCAGGCAGCATGTATGAAGATTTAAGTCAAACCTGCCACCCAGTGCAAAAATAACCCCAGGCCACACTTCCCCAAGAAAATACAGTGATGACAAATAAAATACAATTGCTATTTTGTAGAACAGCTTCCATAAGTCTCTCTTGGTTCTGGGGAAATGAGCAAGATGTTCTTTGTGAAGTTCACACTGATTAGACCAAATGCAGCCAAAGGAAATCTTAGGTCTCTTCCATCTTTCTACGCCCAATCTCTGGTGGATAAGGCAGGGTTGCAAATAGACTAAAATATACAATCACTATAATTTCAGGAAGTGAAATATCTGAAATGACCCCTTGGAGAAATTACAAATAGAAATATGCGACTGAATTAAGTGAGAAGCCAATTCTGTGGAGGAAAGGATTGTTTGGCAGTCACTAATGGAAGAAATTTACAGCACTCACTACCTGGTCTCAGCTCACAGGGTGGTTGGCAGAGTGAGGCCCCAAGGGGCCACATGAGGCTGGTGTAGAGATAGGATTGGCTGCTTGTTCTGGTGAAGTAAACTGGTCTAACTCTACAGCTCTCCAAATTGTCAGACTTGAAATCCAAGATGTTTGGTTCCCTAATGTTCATGATAATGATGTAAAGGAACATCGCTCTGTATTAGGAAAATCAGAGCGCTAAATGGCTAGGCCAAGGTATATGACTTAGGGTGTTACCCATTCTTTCTGATGGAAGAGCCCCCCTGAAATCTGTTTTTTGTTTGTTTGTTTGTTTTGTTTGTTTGAACATTGCTCACAAATGTTACTTGTGAGCTTACTATCCTCCAGACACTATTCTATGCTTTGGAGTTACATCAATGAACTAAAGAAGAAAAGGCTCCTTTTGCCCCTATGGAGCTTGTATTTTAGTCGAAAGAGACATATAGTACTGAAGTAGATGTCCAGCAGATTTTGTGTCAATCACTGTGATGGAGGATAAATAAAGCAGGACAAGGAATACAGAGTGATGGGGGCCCAGTGAACAGAGACGTTAATAAAGCAAGGAAAACAGCCGTGGGGAAGAGGGTCTAGAAATGGCCATAAAAATGTCCACTATGTCTGTAGGATATCTCTCATCTCCATGCTGTTGCAACAAAGGGAGGAGCTTAGAAACTCCCTGATGATAACAATGAGAAAGTTGTTGAGCCCTGAATATGTACCAAGCACTATGCTATGCCATGTATTTTGTCAATCAATCCATTTATTGACACCATAGTCAGAGAGGCCCAGAGAAGTTAGGTAATTTGCTGGAGGTCACGCAGACAAGATTTAAGTGCTGGATTTGGGACCTGAACCTCGACTTTCCAATGAACTCCAAACTTGATAAGAAACAATAACAGTTTTCATTTATTGGGAAACTGCTACGTCCAGGTATTGCATCTTGTGCTTTGCATATATTGAATAGATGTTGGAGTTCATAAGGGAAACCAATGTCACACATATGCCTACCACACTGGAGGTCTCTTTGTGGCTGATAACACACCCTCTCTACCTCTGGCATGCACCAAAGGTTAGAAAACAAGAGCACCCCTTCCATTAAAATACTCTCAGCCTTATTACACAGTCTGCTCAATGAACCACCAGTGTCCCGATCTACCTCTCCGGCCTCATCCTTCGCCAGCCTCTCCTTGGTCACATTGCTCCAGCAGCACTGGCCTCCTTGTGGTTCCTTGAATATGCCAAGCGCACATCCGCCTCAGGGTCTTTGGACTTGTTATTCCCTTTGCCTGGAACACGTGTCCTGAGATACCCACATAGCTGCTCCTTCACATCATCCAGTTCTCTGCTGAAACGTCATCTTGAAAGGATGCATTTCCTGACCAACAGATGGAAACCAGCGCACACCCTGTGCTTGTCCTGTCACTTTCCACCTCCCTTTCTCTGCTTTATTTTTCTGTACAGCTCTTATCACCTCTTGACACGTTTCACATTTGATTTTTGTTGTCTGCCCTTTCCTTGTTTGAAGCTCTGTTTTGTTTACCCGTTTCCCCAGCAACTAGAGAATAAGGCCTGGCATACAAAAGGCATTCAGTAAGCAATTTTTGATAAATTATTAAATCAAGGGAAATGTACCTAATTAACAAGATCTGTGTATCTTGAAAAACGTTGTCAGGTTAACAGAGAAAAAGATGTAATACTCTTTTACATTCACCATGCTTTTCTAGGCAAGGTGAATATTTTTTCACTAATAGTACAACATAATTCCATTGAGACAAACGTAATAGGGAGCCATTTCTCTGGGCTCCTATAATCAGAGAGGCATTGCAAGGTGGAAGCCAGTGGTGTTCAGAGACAAGGAGCTTTCACCCCAACACAGTCCTGGGTGTTTTATTTAGATGACATTGAGGGAAGGCTGATCAAAGGGTATGAAAAACTTTACATGTTCACAAACATGTTCCTGTTGCTTTCTACAAGTTAGGAGGCTGCCTTAGTCATCCAGGAAAAAGATGTTGGTGTCTCAGATTAAGGTGATGATGAAAAAATAAAGAGAATGTATTTGAAGTGTATTTTGTAGATAGAATCCAGGTTTACTGATGAATTGGAGGGAAGGAACAGAGGGAAATAGAAAATACAAAGTCAATTCTCAGGATTTTGGCTTGATCATGGTAGTTCCTGAAACGTATAAGACTAGAGGATGATAGGGGAAATCTACAGTTACCTTTTTTACGTTTGATAAGTTTGAAAAACCTGTCAGTTGTAAGTGGAGACATCAAAGCTTAGGGTAAATATTTGAAACTGGAATAAATTTTGGACTCATTAGGACAAATATAATATTTAAGCCCTATAAATGGCTGCAGCCCCAAAATGGAGCTTTGATATGCAGCCTTCCAAAGCTAGGTCATAAAATGACTTAGCGTGAGTTGGTCTCAAATCCTCTCTTTCTCTCTCTCTCTCTCTCTCTCTCTCTCTCTCTCTCAGGGCTTGTGCTTGAAACCCTGTCATCACATCTTGAGAAAGCCCAGGTGTATTAGTCTGTTCTCATGCTGCTGCAAAGAACTGCCCGAGGCTGGGTAATTTATAAAGGAAAGAGGTTTAGTCGTCTCACAGTTCCACGTGGCTGGGGAGGCCTCACGAAACTCACGTATCATGGTAATCTTCACATGGCAGCAGGGGAGAGAAGTGCCGAACAAAGGGAGAAAGCCCCTATAAAACCATCAGATCTCGTGAGAACTCACTCACTATCATAAGAAGAGCAGTATGAGGGTAACCGTCCCCATGATTCAGTTACCTCCCTTCAGTTCCCTCCCACAACAAGTGGGGATTATGGAAACTACAATTCAAGATGAGATTTGGGTGGGGGCACATGGAGAGGCTCTCTGTGGATATTCCGACTGAGGTTTTGGCTTACAGTGAGCATCGACTACTCCAGTTCCCAGTTTTTGAATCTTCCAGAGGAGGCCCCAGACATGGCAAGGAGATAGGACATCCCTCTTCTGTCCTGTTTGAATTCCTGACCCACAGAATTAGTGAGCATAAGAAATGGTAGTTTTACACCACTGAATTGTTTAATTTTTTACACACATAGTTGCTGGCACTTCTCTTTTGGGGCATGCTCCTTCATTTTCTTGAGCTAACATGTAAAAAATCTGACTACGGTGAAGCTGCCATACTGGACATTTCACATGGAGACCACACAGAGCTATAGAAAGATGCTGGAAGAGCCTCTGCTGTCGGAGTCCGATGTGTTTTGAGCTTCTCAGACTCTACTGTCAGACATGGGAATGGGTGAGCCTTCAGATGATTCTTGTCTACAGCCTCAAGCCACCCAGATGGTTCTACTGAATCCTGTCCAATGAGAGGATTTGTGAGCTGTCATTGTTTTAAGCCACAAAGTTAGCGTGCTTTGATATGCAGCATTAGATAATTGCCACAGTGAACTTATCAAGGAAATGTAGCAATTAGCCTGAGCTGCAGTAGGGGAAGAGTGAGTGAGAGGTGGGCAAATGAAAACAATGTGTAGTCATCTCTTTCAAGAGATTGAGTTGGAAATGGAAATCAATAACTGTGGTGGCAGTATGAGAAAGATGAGGACATCATTTTTTTCTAACATGGGAGATACTGAAGCACGTTTGCAGGATGTTGCAAATAATTCTGCAGAGAAGTAGATATTGATTTACAAGAGCAAAAAGAATAGATCAAATGAACAAAGTCTTCGAGAAGCTTTAAGACTTCTTGAGAAGCAGTAGTCATGAAATTGACCTCCCCTTACACTAGGTGAGAAGGAAAGGAAGATGGGTGTGTGTGGAGGTTTATAGATTTGTTGGTGATAAGGTGATGGTTTCCATCTGTGCTAGTCTGCTTGGGCTGCCGTAACAAAATACTATAGACTTGGTAGCAGAAATAAGAGACATTAATTTTCTCCCAGTTGTGGAGACAGGAAGTCCAAACCAAGGTGCCAGTGACATTGATGTCTGGCAAGGGCTATCTCCTTGGGTTGCAGATGACTGCCTTCTTGCTTTGTCTTCACATGATAGAGTGAACACTCTGGGGTCTCTTCCTCTTCTTATAAGAACACCAGTCCCATTGACTTAGGGCCCCACCCTAATGACCCCATGTAACCTTAACTACTTTCTAAGGGCCCCATCTCCAACTATAGTCACCCTGGAGGTGGGGGTGAGGGTATTCAACATATCAATTTTGGAGGAACACAGTTCAGTCCAGCACCATTCAATAGTTTCTACCTTCTTAATGAAGAATAGGGCAACATTGTTGCTGTTATTTAAGGGGGCTGGAGGGTTGATGTGAGGAGAGATGGGGTGGTTGAAATTATTATCTTAAAATGTAGCAATGTGGCATAAATCCTGGACTATGTTGAGCGTGTTGAGTGCACAGTAGAGGTTGGTCAGCTCAGCCATCCACTTGGCAGTGTTAAAAGAAGCAAAAACTGGGCAAAACCAGGTTCAGAGTCTTCCCTGGAAGGTACATCAGAGACAGGGGCATGGCATCTAAGGGTGTTTAGAAGATAGTAGTTGTAATAATGGACTGTGTAACAGACACTAAGAAAGGAAGGAAAAATAATAAGAAAGTTATGGGGTCCTTGGATTGGTGGTCTTGATGAGGTTCAAAATACATTGCAGTGGAAGTTCTAGAAGGTCTAGAAAAATCTGACCTTCACAGTTTGATAAGATTTAGACAAAATGGGTTGGAAGGGTGGAAAGCGTTAGCTAAAGAGTGCTGGATATTGTGTAAGACAGCTACTAGGGATGACAGAGTCCAAGGACTGCTGCTAGTGAAGAAAACCTGAGTACTTAGAAATACACTCGTTGGGATCAATGACCAAAGAAGATCCAAAAGTTCAGAAAGGAATAGAGACTCTTCAGTCTATTTTAAGAGCAGATTGTATTACCTTAGATATAAAACTTTTCCTATAAGAAAAATGGAACTGAAAAATCCTTTGAAAAGTTCCTCCTGAGAATTTTCATTTCCAAGTACTATAAAAAATGATTGCAGTGTCTCTTATATTAAGGTTAATACCGATGTTAAATGTGAAATATGTGAAAACCTGTTGGAAGTCTCTGAAACGGAACTAATACACCTGTAGCTAGCTTACATAATGAGTCTCCCTTTGTTTTGTGGTATTTGGCCTCAGATAAATTGCTGATCTTAGCCCATACTCTGTTGCCTTCTACTTGCTGAGTCTTTGCCCATATAGCTTGATGAATCTTGTGGAGACAAACATAATGCCTGCCACTGCTATAACTGACCTGGGGCTGGGAATGCTGGTTTCAGCACTGAACACGTTTTCTCATTTTTTCTGTTGTTCTTTTTGTCTCTAGTTTTGGAGGTGTTGGAGGTTATGATTACAAACCTTGAAACATTCACTGCATTGGGAGATGAATTGAAACATGGTTGTTCTGTTGAGATACCCTCCGTAAGAACCATACACACATACCCGTTTATCAGTAAATGTGACTGGTGAATGTTTCTAGAAGAATCAGCAAAATGAATATAACCAACACACCAGGTGGTATTTCATAAAGATAATTTATGTCTAAACCAAAGGTAAAAGGAGACTATAGACCTCATCTTTTTCTTTTATTCCCTTTCTCCTCTCTCCATCCTATCATCCCAGCACTCATATCATCAAACCACAAAGAATTTACTTTTCCCAGCCTTCAAAATTAATAAACTACCCCACCTCTAGAATCCAGACATAGCCACTTTCCAACAGAACTTTGTGATGACAGAAATGGTCCATATCTGTGCTGTCTAATATGGTGGCCTCTAGCCACATGTGGCTATTGAGAACTTGAATTTTTATTTTGTCTGATTGGGAATAATTCAAATTTAAATAGCCAGACGTGATGACTACCTTATTGGTCAGTGCAACTAATCAGTTCAATTTACTGAGTACCTGCCTTATGCGAAAGAATGTAAGAGAAAAATGGGAAAGACACAGAGCTTTTCTTCTGAAGAAACGTCCTTGGTGCTGGTCCATCAGGCAGCATTTCTAAAGCAGAAAACTCCCTGGAACAGAACAAGAAGGATAGCTTACCCCCTAGCCATCCTAGAGGTGAAAAATCTGACTCTCATAGTTTGATGTAGGATTTAGGCAAAATGGGTGTGTAACACAACATAACTAAGCTATAGCAACTTTGCTTGATATATAAGGCACGATTATCAGAAATATCACTGAAAATGTTCCAACAACTGTCTTAATCAAATTTTTATGGTATAAAAACACAACTCCAATATTTGTGGTTTACAATAACATACATATATTATTCTTACCCATAAGTCTGCAGATTAGCTGGGTAGCTCTGCTTCTGCCTACAGGTTGGGCTTAAATCGCTTGCATGTATCCGTCACCCTGGGAAGCTCTCCTGGAATATGGTACAAGAGGGCAAGCCAAACAAAACAAATACACTGAAAGTTCTGTTCATGGTATTTGCACTAACATTTCGTTGGCCAAAGCAAGTAACATAGCCAACATGAAAGTCAGTGAGGCAAGAAGGTTTTCCCAACCTGCCTTACTGAGAGGCATCATAGAGTCACATGGCAAAGAGTATGGATATATCCTGTGTTACTGGGAGAGAGTGAAGTGTTTGGAACAGTCATACAATCTACCACAAATACTTAGAGCTCCATGGGCTTGGTTAGGGTAATATTTTCTGAGAGAGTGAATTCATCCTTTTCTTCGTTGGTTGATTCTCCTACTTGTTGCAACTTCCTCGGGTGGAATCAACTCTCCTTGGTAAGAGCAAAAAGCAGACAGAGCACCGAAGGTATGTAGTTGGCTCAGTAACCCAAGGCAAGTCAGAAGCCATGATACCAGGAGAACACGCCTGGGGAATCCTGGGATCTCCTTCCATGCAACAGTGTCCACTACAGAGAATAGGCGAGTTACTGGGGATTTGCCAAAACTCTCAGTTTATTGGCACTGACTACGACGGCATAAGAAGAAGACATAACAAGTTTGTAGTATACAGGGTGTTTGTAAGTTTGCAGGCTCAATATAATCTTTAAATTTGAAATCCAAGTCCACCCCCTTGTGATCTCTTTCTCTGTCAGTTCCCCAACACTTCCCCAGATCATCTCCCAAGGCAGAGCTAGTAGACGATACATTGCTCTTCTTCTAATGACTGCTTTCTTCATTTGCACGTGGGTTTTTAAATCATTTACCCATTCATCCATTTATCCCTTCAACAAATATTGATTGAGCATTGACTCAGCTGGGAAATGTTTTAAGCTCTATGCATACTGCTGTGAACAAAAGAGAAAGATGTGTCTTTCTGATGAGAAATGAAACTAACAGGCAATGGAACAAGTAAACACATAATACAATGTTTTAAAAAGATAAAGTGCTTGAGAATGACTGGGGTGCTGTCTATCTTACACATGGTGGTTGGGAAAGTTAACTCTGAGGATACGACCTTGGAGAAAAGACCTGAATAAGTGAGGAATGAAGAAAATAATAGCAAAGTATTCCAGGCAAAGGGAACATTGATGACCCAGGGATATGCGAGGCATGTTTAAGAAGGAGCTTGAAGAACAACGTGGCTAGAACAGAAGGAGGTGGGGAGAGAGAGTAGGAAGTAATTAGACCAGATAGGAATTGGGGGCTTTGTAGGCTGGGAAGTCACTGGAATATTCTGAGCAGGGGAGCAACATGAACGTAACTTGAGTGAGAAGGCATGCCGTTCTGGAGCACACTGGCATGGTGTCTGCCTACTTCCACGGCAAACCCACTTCTGTTCTGTCAAGCTGTCCTCCAACTGTGCACTTGCTTCGTCTTGACTCATCATTTCTTATGATTCCAAGAACTTAAGCAGTCTGTACTCTCCCCTTCTCCATCTCACAAGTCTTCCAGGATCCTCTTTATATTCACTGTCCCTTGTTATTTCTGTCAGCTCAACCTAATACATTTCCCACATCTGACCCATTAAGATGGAAATCTGATCAATCCATTAGGCTTATGTCACTCACTGCAAACATGCTAATTATACGCTTGCTGTGTGCGAGGTTTTGAATAAGGAAATAAGAAGGCTCAAATGTGAATTGAAATGGATCTGGCAGTTCAGGAACTTCAGTGTAATATGGGGTTTCCCAATTGTTTTAAGTATAAAGACCTCCATTACCATAAAAATTCTCCATCTCCTGCCTAATAATACTATATGATCTTTAATATTCATTCATTGAAGAACTACATAATGACAAGAAGTTCTTATGCATTTTTTTTTTTTAATAAAATATAGTTTCACTCTTGTCGCCAAGGCTAGAGTGCAATGGCGTAATCTCGGCTCACCACAACCTCTGCTTCCCAGATTCAAGCGATTCTCCTGCCTCACTCTCCCAAGTAGCTGGGATTACAAGTGCCCGCCACCACACTCGGCTAATTTTTGTGTTTTTAGTAGAGATGGGGTTTCACCATGTTGGCCAGGCTGGTCTCAAACTCCTGACCTCAGGTGATCCACGCGCCTCGGCCTCCCAAAGTGCTGGGATTACAGGAGTGAGCCACCGTGCCTGGCCAAGAAGTTCTGATACATTTTCTAACACTCTTTATGCATTTCTTTTGTATTAATGCAATGGCTTCTCACATAATAGTAAACACATTTCTGATACAAGTTACCTATTCAGTACAATGTGAGCTGTGAGTGTGGATTTTCAATACTTTGCGATATTTTTATCTCACATGACACCAGTGGAACTGAAAAGTACCAAACCGGGAACAGAACCCAGCTGGCCCCCAGCTCCTTTACTCTGACAATAGGGGCAAAGCTTAATGTGCAGAAATGTTGAGCTTTGGGGATGCTCCAAAATAAATGCACGGCCTCACATGAGTCAGCATGAGAGTGGCCTATGAGCAACCGTGCTCCTGAATCAATTCCAGAAAGCAGGGGCAGGCCTGGCTACACAATTTGCAGGTCCCAGTGCAAAATGAAAATGCCGTCCCCTTTCTTCAAATACTTATTAAGGATTTCAAGACACGACAATTGAACATGAAAACAAGTTAAAAGAGTCTACGCATGGAGCCCGGGGTGACCGGTGAAACCAGCCCTGCCTGGGAGCCTACTATAAACTAACACGTCTGCGCACATTAACGCAACACAAGCCATTTCCATTCAGCAGCAGCAAATAAAATGGCGGCAGCTACCATGTGCCAGGCATTTCTCTAAGTGCTTTGTGGATAATATCACATTTAAATTGTGAAATAAGTACTCTCCTTATTCCCATTTTGCAAATAAGGAAACTAAGGCACAGATAGATTTAGCAAATTGCCAAGATTATATATCTGGCAGAGAACCAGGATTCGAACCCACAGAGTCTGGCTGCAGAATGTAGACCTGTAACTCCTAATGTGATCCTGTTTCCCTAATGTTGCTTGGCTTGTTTTGAGGATTAAATGAGAAAATATAGGCGAAAGTGTTTGTTACTTTCATGTTAGACATATTGAGCATCTACTATGTATCAGGTATTGTTCTGAACCTGTTTTAGCTCATTTAATTTTCCAGTCATATGGATATGTACAATGACTAATGTTGAGGTAATCGCGGAATAGAGAGACACTAAGTAAATTGCCCCAAAACACACAGCAAGCGAGCTATTGAGCCAGGGTTTGAAATATGAAAGTAAGTAGAAAATAAGTAACAGAAAATGAGAACATTCATTGTTATGCAGTTATAGGTATTATATAGTTATTATGCAATCGTAAGAAATGTTGTGTTTTCTTGTAGGAGGGTTCTGAAAGCATTATCTTTAAAAAATTTCCTTTAGGGTGGAAAGAGAATGAAAGAGTATAGTTAGAATCAGAAGACACAATAGCAGTAGGCTCTTGCTTATGTGGTATTCACATTTTACGGAAAAACAAGGAGCCCTTATGTTTTCTGGGTAATCCATGTCTTACTTTTTTTTATGATGTTGAAATTGATTCTCTAGTAGAATGTAAATAAGGAGGCCTTCCTTTTTCTCAATTTTCCTCCATTTTCTTACTAATTAAACTTGTCATAAGGGTAATGATTAATCTTTCTCAACCACCGACTACCCTGCCCCCATCTGTGCTGAGCAGAATTTCCACACCGTTTGAAATGCTGGCTCTCTGGCGCCGTAAAGAAACAGCACTTGAACGTAAGTTTAATTTATTTAGTAAGCCATTTTTACCTCCTGCAGAAAGGGTACACTCGCCAGCAGTTTTGCCACGAGAGTACACCGAACAAAGAAGACAGGGTTGTTTATAACCTGATGCCTCTACCTTACTGCTGTGTCCGGTTTCCATTGGCTGGAATGGGACCTCACATTCTGTATTCGTCCTGATTGGCTGGCAACTTAGAACTTTTTAAAAGTGGCAAAAGCAGAGGAGAACAAAGGAAGGAGGGAGTAACTTGTGGAAGAAAGATAAAAACACTTTTAAATAAGGAAGAGGAACAGGCTATAACCTAATGCTTTCTTGGACCAGTATAAGCATGCCAGGGCAAATATTTAGGCTAAATTGTGAGAGCTAAGAACCCAAAGTACATTGATTTCTTTATTATGGCTAGCAGATATTTAAGAATATTAGCATAGATCTTTGAATAAGTTTTGCTTTTAAGAGAAGTTACTGTTTATTCCTAATTAGACGGGGAGGAAGGTCTTTGAAGAGAAACCTCTATTTTACATTTTACAGCACTGTGCAAAGATTACCTTTCAAAGGAAAAGCCTGGGCCAAAATTGTGCGTGTACAGAGACAGCGAGTTCATGGGTAAAAAGATTGTCTCTTCATGAAAACTCAGAGTACAAATCTTTTCTGTCTCTTGCCGCAAAGTGTGCACTATTTAATTTACCAAGACACAGACCAGAAATCAAACCCCCAGTGGATGTTTTCACTTTTATTGCCTATTAGTGAGCTTCGGTGAGCTGTTGAACATTAGCCATTACAGATAATGAAATCACCTTTTTCTCATACCAGGAGTTGATCTCAAGCTACTCTTTATGTTATTCCCAGCTTCCTATGAACCCCATCACAGTGATTGTGTGTATTCAGGAAAGAGTGATTGAAAACCTGTTAGTGCCTTGTGGGAGAAGCAGAGGAATCAAAGCTTCAGGTTTTTGGAAATTTGTGATGGAAAAAAGACGTGTACCCTTAGACACCTGATAAACACCATGGGAAGTACAAGGACGGGGTCTAGGAGAGAAATCACTTTCACTAGAGGTTTCAAAATGGAGAGAAGGGGCTGTGAGCTGATCCATGCATCCACTAAGAGACCTAATGTCTTACGTGCCTTCTGCACTTTAAAAAATTTTCCCAGATCTTTCTCATTCAATGTAAAGCCCATCTAAGCATTTTCATATCAGATTCCATCCATGCTCAGGAATCACTTGTAATCATAAGGTATTTTATCAAACTTTCCCATGATTCAGCTTACAGGAAGAGAAGGAGAAATCAAAGATCACAGAAAGACTTATATTTTTAATTGCCAGGTCTCAGGCACTGTACCATTTAAACGCTCCTGGTGACTATGGTAGCTTACCTCCAAGCTGGCTGCCCTCAATGACTTTCTTCCATGTGGCCCATGCAATTCTTCCATTGAGAGGTTGAGTCTATTTCTCCCCTTCCCTTGAATCTGGGCTAGTTTGACCAATGGAAATGTGGCAGAAGTGGTGTTCTGGGAATTTCAAGCCTAGTTCAAAAGAAATCTTGCATCTCTTGCCTAATTCTCCTGGAACACTCTGGGAGCTCTGAGCTACCTACTGTGTAAGAACTCCAGCTACCCTGAGATTGTCATGCTGGAAAAGCCATCTCTAGACACCACAATGACCGTTGAGCTGAGCCCAGTGTCCCAGGCATCCCAAACAAGCCTCTGGACATGGGATTTTATCTCGATACTTCCAGACCAGCCCATCTGTCAGTTGAATATGTCAGAGTGAACTTAGACACGATGTGGAGCAGGCCACACACCCCTGTAAGACTCAACTGAATTTTCCATTGATAAAAAGTATGAAATACAATAAAATGGAGGTTGTTTCAACTCACTATGTTTTAAGGTAATTTATTGCAAAACAGTAAAGACTGGATCGGTGACCAATCAGATCTCTAAGAAAATGTTGGCTTCACTGTATGTTTATAAAACAGAACAGACTTCATGTAATGTCATGTAATGGATCCCCATATTTCACAGATAAGAAAACTGAGGTTTAAAGAGCCAGGCAGTCATCCAGGATTCCCTCTTTCTCTTTCATGACTTTCTTCTTTAATTAACCTTGGCTGTTCTTAGAATAAATTAGAAAAGTTATTAACGCTATTCTTGAATCCATCAATAATGTAAACAAATCTGAAATGGCTGGGAAGAGCAAATATGAAGAAATGGAAAAGATCTACCTAATTTGCCTCGTGGCCCCAGTAGGGCCCAACACAATTTTAGGTACTCAATGAATTATCATTGAATAAACAAACAAAACAGTGAATGAGTAAATAAGTGAAACGTCTTCTCTAAGTAAATTGAGAGTTTTGCAAGTAAGTAGTTCAGTGTGTGACTCACTTTATCTACTCTATTTTTCACAGTTAATTCATCTGACCCCTGGCCTTTTGACAGATGACCCCTGGAGTGGCAACTAGTAAACAAATATTTGTCTCAGAATCCATGACTCTGTGGCATGGCTTTCTGAAGACCAGAAGGCCTGTGCCTGCCAGAACTCCATCTCTTACAAAGAAAATGGCTGTTCCTGGAAGCCGCCCTTCTCCATATTATGTACCATATTTGCTTTTTGGTGCTGCCTCTTACCTGGAGGTCCCGCTGGCCACATGACAATTCAGACAAGCAATGGCTCACTTTTTTCCTGTGAGTAAATTCATTCTTCATGATTGTTTTGTACCACTTTGGAGTACAGTTATTTGGACAGAAGAGCTGAAAGTGACCAATGAGGGAAGCATATGGTATTTGTTTGTGTCATATTTGTGTGTATTCAACACGGAGGCCTGAAAATGACAAGAGTCCTGCTTATGGGGAACTTACATTCCCAGTAAAGAACAAACTACTTTTATATTCTCTGTTTCTCCAAGTCAGTTGGTCCTTTGGAGACTGAACAGCACATATTTAAAAAAAAAAACACAACATCACTCACTGGTCATTAAGCTAGGAGAGCCCTTCTCCCAAGTCAACATCAAAGCTCATGTTTATTGATATCACAAATCATAATACAGTGAAACTTCAGAATGGCAGTGCCCATAGCCTAGGGCAGGAAGTTGAATTTAGGAACTGGGAGGCAAATAGTTCTTTTGGTAGATTTTGTTGATTGGGGTATCCTGCAGAAAGACACCCTTGACCTTTTGACCTTTGACCCCCTGGGAGCACTGAGTCTGCAGCTGCTGCATCTCCTGGGCTCTCCCCCAAGAAGCAGAACTCTGAAGGTCCCTTGTGAACAGACAATGTGCTCTTATCCAAGAGGGATGGGACTGCCTCCTCTCAGGGAAACAGTCCAGGGCCCCTGTCTTTTCAGGGAAATTACTGAATCATAGCCAAACTACAAAAATCAACTGCTAGAATAGCCTCAGAAAAATCTTTTTTTAAAAAAATAAGTAAATGTAATTCAAGAGACATTGGAGTTTTTAGAGCCCAGCTCCCATTTCTGCCAAGACATCCATTGCCAATAGAAGACCTGGGAGGCACCAGTGCTGTTATTCTGAGGTAAGGCAGCTCACCAGCTGGGCCTTTCAGGGGCCAGTTGCACACCAGGCCCCCAGTGCCAACCAGTGAAAACCATTCTTCATCCTTTAGGCAAGTAAATATTCACCAAAAGCAGGACGAGATGCCAGACATTGTGCTATGTGCTGGGGAATAGAGTTTGCATAAAGAAGACACATGGTTCCTGCCCTCATAGTACTTACAGTCTTTTGGAAGAGAGAAATATTAATCACACAATCCCATAAACAACATATAGTTGTAACTGTGGTAAGTGTTAAAAAGACACTAAATGATCAACTGTAAAAAGGGGATTTGACCAGTCAGTGAGGTCAAGTGAGTCAGCTTGGAGTAAGAGAAATTTGAGCTGAGCTTTCAGATAAGCTCAATAGTGTTTAACTAAATGATAAGTGGAGGGGTTAGTATTCCAGCCAGACAAACAGCATATGCAAAGGCCCTGCAACAGACAGAACATGGGAGGGATGAAAGTTTAAGGGATAGAAGATGACCAGAAAGGCTGATGTGGAATAGTAGATATGGAGATGACCATGTAGAACCCTCTAAATCACACTATCAGTCCTGTCTTTATGACTTCAAGTTAGGGGAAGTAGCATACATGACATAGTCAGATTGGGGTTTGAAAAACCAGGTGACTTGCTTACTGAACTCAGTGGAGCAGCTGGTATCAGCTGACCATGAAGAAGTTGAGCCCCATGCTTTGACCACAGGCATCAATTTCCAGCCACAAAGAACCTTGTAGGACTCAAGTACCTACTGTGTCTCCCTTGTCTTCCATTACTTCCTGATCCTTCTCTTTCTTCTCCACTCCCAAACCCTTTTGTCTAAACCAGTATGCTGATCAGCCAGCTCCTTCTAATCCTATCTCTTCCCCAAAGGTTCCCTCTGGCTTCTTGCTTGTAAGTGAAGCCTGGGTGTCCTTTGAGGACACAACTTCCAATGTGACTGCCTCAGGCTGATGTCCTTTTATCTCTTCCAGCCCCACATATCACAAGTGCAGGAAGGGAGGATGGAACTCTTCCTTACCTGCAAATGCTACTACTTCCAGCTGCTTGTTCCCAGTTCCTTCTTGCTCAATCCACTCTTCCTTTGAAATGCAAATAATCTTGCTTAAGCATGTTTTCCCTTCACCAGGGAGTCAACTACCAAGCTCTTAAAGTCAAGAGCAGGTGTCAGATTGTGTCAACAGCAGACACCCTTTCAATCCCACCCTGTATCATTTCTTAGTGCTTGTTCAAATAGCCCCACTGGGGCCATTCTTTGACCACATTGTGACTGCTAAGCCATTGGTGCCACCTCTTTCTTTCTCCCTAGGTCTCTGCCAGTCTTCACTGTGCTCTTTATCCAGATTGGATTTCACGATCCATCTCTGTGGGCAGGACATTGAATTAGATGCTTCCAGGGAGGCATCAAGTCATAATATGAGGTAAAAAGAGTGAGACAGACAACATTGTAGGAGTCTTCAAGAACTGATTACACGGCTTTTAAAGTCCCACCTACCCTCCAAGGAAGAACTGAAAATGAGAAGAGAAGATTGTGTGGGGTGGCTTTTTGGAAGGAGCAGTTGCTATGCTGAGTACCCCCACTCTAGACAGGGTGCAGGAATGTTACCTTCATCACCTTAAGCCTAGTGAGGGGTGCTTCTAGAATGCCATGAAGAGAACTTGAAGTGTATTTCTTGCCATTGGAAAATATAGAAGATAGTAACTGTGTTACTTATAGGAAAACTAAAGGAAGCAAGGAAGAGGGCTGCATTTGGAAAAGAATAGCACTCCCCTTCAATGGCACCATGCTAGGATCAGCCTACACTTCTGGAGCATTTTAGCATAAAAGCACTCATCAGGTGAGTTTTCTGCGGGTTGAATATGAACCGTGGAAGTGAAATAGGAGCACCAGAGCCATTTATCACCTGCTGTATTAGTTCATTTTCACACTGTTGATAAAGACATACCTGATACGGTTTAGTTCTGTGTCCCCACCCAAATCTCATCTTGTAGCTCCCATAATTCCCATGTGTCATGGAAGGGACCCAGTGGGAGATGATTGGATCATGGGAGCAGGCCTTTCCCATGCTGTTCTCATGATGGTGAATGGGTCTCATGAGATCTGATGGTTTTAATAATGAAAGTTTCTTTGCACAAGCTCTCTCTTTGCCTGCTGCCATCCATGTAAGACGTGACTTGCTCCTCCTTGCCTTCTGCGATGATTGTGAGGCTTCCCCAGCCACGTGGAACTGA
The DNA here is from genome assembly GCF_000951035.1 of Colobus angolensis palliatus. Lineage (NCBI taxonomy): Eukaryota > Metazoa > Chordata > Mammalia > Primates > Cercopithecidae > Colobus > Colobus angolensis. The sequence goes on along the minus strand of NW_012116599.1, from coordinate 3,668,854 downwards.
GCCCAATTAAATTTCTTTCTTTTGTAAATTGCCCAGTCTTGGGTATTTAACAGCAGCATGAAATGGACTAATACAATACCTGAGACTGGGCAATTTACAAAAAATAAGAAGTTGAATGGACTTACAGTTACACCTGGCTTGGGAGACCTCACAATCATGGGGAAAGGCAAGGAGTAGCAAGTCACATCTTACAAGTATGACAGCAGACAAGAAAAGAGCTTGTGCAGGCAAACTCCATTTTTTAAAACCATCAGATCTTGCAAGACTCATTCACTATCATGAGAACAGTGCAGAAAAGACTCGCCCCAGGTTCCTCTCATGACACATGGAAATTGTGGGCATTACAATTCAAGATGAGATTTGGGTGGGGACACAGCCAAACCATGTCACCTGCCAAGTAAACCACCTGGGAAGCATTCCGTATGGAATGGATTCCCCGCAGATTACAGTTGGAGGGACTTAGTGACAAAGTCCCCAAAGATACCACAAAAATATCCATGGGAGGAAGGGTCGGTATTAAGCCTCTGCTATTCAGAGGCACCCTTTGTTCTAATCATCTGACGAAACCTTAACTCTTAATGAAGCCAATTATCTCTTTTCTTTGTATTAGTCCCAGAAAAAAAAAGAGAGCGAGAGAGAACCACTGGAGAAAATTACCTGAACAGATACGCATCCCTCTAAACAGCTCATCAATGGACACTCAATAGCATAAGATAATCTCATTATGATTTTCTATTTATCATCATGTCCCACTCTCCAAAAACATCATTTCATACCATTTTCAAAACATCTTTCCTTAGCTTGTGAACTTCTATGACTTTCATTCTTAGCGGCCTTGCCTCAAACTTCACAGAGAAACAAGAAACCTTGAGATACCAGAATAAAGAACCTTAAAGCACCAGCATCTGCTCCCATCTCCATCTCCTCCCATGTCAGTGGGGGACCTGCTAACCTTTCTATCAGAGGCCAAACCCCACACTTCTGAGCACTAGCCCCTCTCTTTAGGACCACCACCTTTGCTCTTAATTCTCTTTTGACCTCTACCTCTTTACTGATCCTGTTCACATAGGTGCAAAGGTCTCCCAACCTACAAAAGCAAACTAAGAGAAAAATAGACCCCATGGAGATGTTTCCCTGATTCTTCCAAGTCACACTCAAACTTTGCCACAGTGACGTCTATACACTCTTGTCTTCACAAGCTTACTTTCCATTCTTTCCACACCTACTTACAGCCCGGTTTTCGGAGAAACCAAGCCACCCAACTACTCTCTAATGAGTTTAAAGTGAATGAGCCCTATAAACATTGGCCTCTCATTGACTTTTGATATATCGACACTCCTTCCTTGCTTCTTTCATTCAGCAAAGATTTATGGAAGATCTGCTATGTGTATGGCAGTATGCTGGGTGCCAGGGATATAGCTATTGTTCTTATGGAGCTTAAATTCTTGAAACCTTCTCTTCCTTGATAAAAGTGTCATCACAATCTCCTGGTCTTTACACTATTTCTCTGGCCATTCCTCACATCCCTTGCTGATTAATTCTACTCCTTTCAACCTTCAAATGTTGTGTTGCCTGCAGAGGATCACTGCTGGGCCATCTTCTTTTCACCTTTACATTGTCCTTGGGCATCAACTTACATGCCAGCAAACCTCATTTATATGCCCAGGTCAGACCTCTCTAGCGAGTTCTGGATGTTTGTATTCAACTGCCTACTCTACATGTTGTGGGCTGGTCCATCAGCACATCTTCTCCACACTTTCTAAACTGCTCCTGTCATCTTCCCATAACTCTGCTCCTCCTACAGTGGTTCTTGTTTCAGTAAATGATATCCCCAGTCAATTCTTGTGGTTGCTCAATGACAACCTGTATTACCAAGTGGATGCTGTCATGATGTGCACGCCACAGCTTTCTCCACATGCAGTTACCAAGCCCTGTTTATTTGATTCCTAAAGTCCTTCTATATCTCCAGATTTCTGCTGCCATCAGCCTGGTCCAAACCACCATCATTTTTCACCCAACCCATTGCACGGCAGTCAGAGCTCTCTTCCTTTGTCTCACAGTAGGGTGAGGGTAGAAGGGAAAACAATGTCTCTAGCTAAACTTTCAGGAAAGGGGACACTTGGGGCATTAACTTATGGTTCCTCCAGCCAGACATGTCCACAGGGGGACACTTTGTCTATAATATAGCTCCTGACAGAGGTGTGTGTTGTACTTGCCCGTGACTGTTTCTTTCTCTATTCTGGACATCACCTTGGCCTTTATTTTAGAGGCAAACACACAGAGGAACCCAGGGTAAGTCTGAGTCATTCTTCACTCAAGGAGTTCAGTGATAACTCCAAAGATAGCTGACAGTGGGGAAGGCTGGAATGCTGAGTGCTGAGTTATTCTCCTATCCCAGGCACCTCACCCCCTTAGCCCAATCAAAGAGCCAGGGCACTCCCCACCCAGACTTCAGAGTGTTGTCCCAAATACACCCTCTAACATTATTCTTCCTTCTCCATCTGCCTTTCTGCTTTCACCTTTTCCTTTTTTTCCTGAAATCTCTGCCTCTCCACTTTCCTGGGTATGCTGTCTTCCCTCAGAAGTCAGTGAGTCCCAGGTCTCTGTGTGGGTCTGTTTTTGAAATTTTCAGGGTCTGCAGAAAGTCAGGGCCATTGTCTTTTCTGTTGCTGGGGGTAGGGAAAGGTCAGGTTCAGGTCCTTAGAGTTGGGGAGGAAAAACATCTGGATTACATTTTGTAGCTTTCTCCATAAATCTATAAAACAAACAAAAACCCAAAAATAAGCCAGAAAGAAAGCATTTTGCCCAATGAAGATTAATGTCATTCCTTAAAACCTTACTGACTTATCTATTTATATTTCTCCTTTGAGTATAAGTTTTTCCTATATTCCCCAAACCCTTCCACTCAGGGTCTGCCTTCTCCTTGGGTGAATCTTCTCCCCTTTCTTCAAGCCTCAGTCTAAAATCTGTTCCTTACTGTTTCCTAAGGGCCCCCTTGTTGACCAGATTCACAGCACTCTCTCTGCAGTCCTCTTTCACATCACAAATAAACACTGTAAGGAAATTATCACTGAGTGACTGTTTAACACACGTCTCCTCATTTGGATTGTAATCTCCAAGGGCAGAGCCTCTGTCTCCCTCTGCACTGTATATCCACATCTGCACACAATAGTCTCGGTTAACTATTAAATGCCTACTAGATAACCAGGCATTGTAAATAAACTACAGTCATTCATTCATTCCTCACAACATTTCTGTAAGATGAGAACCTTACAGAGGTAGGAAAAAAAGTGAGGGAAAGAGAAAAGTAATTTGTCCATATGCATAGCCAAGTAATTTGCCCTAATAATGTACAGGGTGGATACAGGATCTCAATCCAGGAAATCTGAACAAAAAGTTATAGACTATATATGAAATATACCTATAGCTCACTTTAAAAACTTCAGTTTCTTTAAAAAATTTTAATTGACACAAAATAATTATAAATACTTATGGAGCACATAGTGATGTTGCAATACATGTAATGTATAGTGATCGTATCAGGGTAATTAGCATATCCATCATCTCAAATGACTCAGTTTCTTGATGTCATAATAAAATCGATATTAGGAAGAACGGAGAGGAAGTCCAGTTATAGAGTTCTTAAATGGGTTGCTGAAATGGGGTATTTTCCCATTTCTGTCTGATTTCTAGATAAATTATAAAATTTTGAAACAAGCTTTCTCTTAAAGTATGGACATCCCCTACCTGACCCCTCACTCATCAGATTTAAGGTTTGGTTTTAATTTTCTGTTGTGTTCTATTACTGTGGAACAAGCTAACTTAATAATTTGCTATACAGAAACTTACTTCCATACGGGACAGAGAGGGGCTTTTCTCAGTGATTATATGGGCAATGTTTTAAATTCTTAATTGTAATCAACTTTTGTTGTACTTCAGAAATCCTCCAGCAAACATCTCTGTATGATTCTCTAGGATGAGAAGATGGTATGAATTGATGTCCTGGCTATCAGGAAGTTAGGGATTTAGGACACCCTGAGTTAGGCCATCTAACTTCTATTAGCTCCAGAGTGAGCAGTGGGAACTCAGAAGCCTTAGCCAGTTATTTACACATTAAAGAAGAGATTCTTTAACTCACTTTGATAGAAATAGATGATAAGAATCGTGGTGCTGGGCCAGAATGCCAAGAAGATTCAATGTCTTCCATCTTATAAGGCCCCACAGTCCTTTTATGCTAAGAACTGCTTTTAAGTAACAAACAAAATAATTGATCATAGAAGCTCAATGCTACCTCACCACTGTCTTTATTTCCTTCATTGAGTGCAATAAGCCAAAAGTGAGTCTTAAATTCATGCTCAGTGAGTTTTAAGTCTCACAGGGATGTTCAGAGAATCCCTTTGATGTCAAGAGACTGTAGTTCAGAATAATTAGGTAAGAGGGCAGTGCTGGTGTGTCTTGTGGAAATGACAACTCGGGGGAAGAGGTTAGTGAGCCACGGAAACCAGGTTTTGTTTGAGGTAAAGAACACATATAAGAGTCAGGAAAGTTGATGTTTGAAGCAAGGCCATGCATTGTTCTTAGAGCAGACTAGGAAAATGAATGAGAAAGATGATGGGCAGATTGAGGGGAGATCAGGACTTATAGAAAGAGGGCTCCGTGAACCTCTTTCAGCATTAGAAAAGAAATGAAAAAATAAATCTGTTGTGGAAAATCAAGCTATTAGCTGCACTCAATAACCCCTAAAACTATTTTAGGCCAATTGAGCCCACTTGGGATGCCTGTGTCATGGCTCCCCTCCTCATATTCCCTCTTCTTCCCACACTAGCATGCCCTGATCAAGTGTGTAGGAGTTAACTCATTATTTTAGAATGGCAAATAAGTGTAATCATAAAGTAATCCATTTTATATTAATATTCTGAATGTTGATCTCATTGTGTGGACTTTATGAAAGAATTAGATGTCTCCCAAAGTTCAGCCTCAGATCCCCTGCCTTACCTCATTTAACTGGAGGGAGTTGGCACTTGTTTTGAATGCAGCTTGCCTGGAGCCACCTATGATGTACTGGATTAGAATCCCTGTGCATGCTACCTGGGAATCTGCATTTTCACAGTTTACATTGCTCAGGCTATGCTTATGCACACATACTTTTGATATCTGAAAGTGTGACAGGTACTGTCCTCAGCTGATAAAATTAGCAGTTTGACTCACACTCATCAAGCCATGGGCTACCCCTTGTTTTTATTATAAACACACATTGTCTCCAAAGGTTTACATTTGCTGAAAATGGAATACAGCTCACGCTCAAGTACCCTTTGGTCTCTTCAACCCTTTCTCCTAAACATCTGAGGTTCTCAGTCCAAGGCATGGGCTATGGTCTGAATGTTTATGCCCCCTCCTCCAAATTCACAAATGGAAACCTAATCACAAGGTGAAGTGAGGCCTTTGGGGAGGTGATTAGATCATGAAGATAGAGCCTGTATGAAAGAGGCCCTAGAGAGCTGCCTCGCCCCCAAACCACATAAGGATACAGCGAGGAGGTGAGGTCTATGAATTAGTCTGTTCTCGCACTGCTATAAAGAACTACCTGAGCCTGGGTAATTTATAAAGAAAAGAGGTTTAATTGTCTCATTCCATAGGCTGTACAGGAACCATGATTGGGGAGGCCTCAAGAGCTTATAGTTATGTTGGATGGAAAGGGGAGGCAGGAACGTCTTACATGGCTGGAGCAGAAGGAAGAGAGAGAGGAGGAGATGCTATACACTTTTAAACAACCAGATCTTGCAATAATGCACTCACTATTGCCATGACAACACCAAAGGGGGACAGTGTTAAATCATGAGAAACCACCCCATGATCAAATAACCTCCCACCAGGCCCCACCTCCAACATTGGGTATTACAGGTAGACATGAGATTTGGGTAGGGACACAGATCAAACCATATCAGTCTATGAATCAGGAAGCAGACATTAAATCTGCAGGTGCCTTGACCTTGGAATTTCCAGCTTCCAGAACCATGAGAAATACATTTCTGTTGTTTATAAGCTACCCAGTTTATGGTATTTTATTATAGCAGCCTGAACAGTCTAACAAAGTATGCTTGTTCATATGCCCCATGGACTGAAATGCAGTTTACACAGTGCGTTTTACATTATTAATGTCATTTGAATCTCATCAACTGTGAGTTTGAAATCATTAAAATCTCCTCACACTAACTCTCATTATAACTCTGAGGTAGTTTCAACATAATAGGATAATTTTGTTAACTTTAAAAATCATAAAATTTAAAAATTCTTTCTTGGTTTTCCTCAGTGTGTTTGATATGCTTAGGGATTAAAAATATATGACTTGAATAAAAGATAAGGTCAGAGTAAATTCTAAGCCTCAAAGTAGATGGTCATGAGTTTCAAGGAAATAAATTTAATAAAAAAGCAGCAACCTGGGCATTTATAAGTTATTATGGATATAGATTTGGTCTTTTAAAAACTATTACTTTCTTTCATTTCTAGCCCCCTCTGGCCTTCTTCCTTTGCTGGGGAAATTTTCTTTCCTTTCTCACATTTTTGTATGAGATGTGTTTCCTTTCTTTGAACAATCGAAGCAGTCTCTATCACTTTAAAGCAATCTCTCAGCTGGAAATTCCACTTGGTGTTTCAGCAAGGCACTGTTAATTAGCTCACAGAGATTACACAGAGTAAAACCAAGCAGGTTTAAGTTTCCAGTCTGGTTTTCTTGGTCAGGGCAGGCAATATTTGAAACGAGGTTGTCATACATTTTTTAAATGTATCTGATACATTTGTTCATTACCACATTATGCAAATGTACTCTGGGAAACAACTAATAATGACAATTGAAGAATAGGAAAGTCAAATATCTACTGCAGTGGATCATGATCTGAGGAAATGAAAGTGTCACCAACCCTTCAAGGCCCATGTTAGCACCCAACAGAATCCTGACAAGCAGACAATATCCTTAAAGAAGTCTCTCAGAGAGACACCAGAAAAAATTCCACTCAGTACACATGAAAAAACGTCTTAACATCATCTCCAATTTTTCTCTCACATCAGAGCAGTAGCCCCTAAAACTCCTCTCTGAAAACTCCCACCACTCCCGTCTCCCAAATCCCAAGCCGTGTTGCCTTTTCTCTCTTGCCCCTTCCTCTCACCATCCTGCATAATTTCTAATGTAACCCTCTGCCCTTTCAGATAGAACCCCAGGCATGAACATGCTGGTGTGACTTCGGTACAATCAGTAATTTGTATGTAGATTCAAACACCATGTTGAATTTTAAGAATGTGGTTAGAATTTTCTTAAATGCAATGTAAGCCAACGTATGGGTTATTGTGAAGTAAGTCTTCGTTTATGAAAGTCTGACCTTTTGGATTCAGAAATAAGAGAATATCTGGTTATCCCTGGCAAAGGTCAAAAGAGGAACTAGCATGGCCAGCTGTCACTGATACTGTCCTGGTTTTATCACCAAAAGTTTCACATCCTAGGAACTCTTCAAATCTCAGCAGATGGAGACAGTCAGTCACCGAGGAGGAGGCCCTTAGTTATTTCTCTGGGCAGCCTGATGAAATGAAACCCCAAAGAGTAACCTAGAGCATGTAACCCCAAGCATGCTTTGTTAGGCTGTTCAGGCTGCTATAATAAAATACCTAACCAACATGGCAAAATCCTGTCTCTACAATAATGAAATTGGTGCCTCTCCTTTAATTGGACAAGGCAAAGTCATTATTCTTAAGGGATCCATGGGTTACCCAGATAACTCCTTCTCCCTTCTCTTCTTGCTATGGTTTGGATGTTTGTCCTCTCCAAATCTCATGTTGAAATTTGAAACCCAATGTTGAAGGAGAGGCCTACTACGAAGTGTTTGGGCCATGGAAGCGGCTCCCTCATGAATGAATTAATGCCCTCCTTTGGGGGTGAGGGGAGTCACCACTCCATCAGTTCTCCTGAGAGCTGGTTGTTATAAAGAGCCTGGCACCTCCCCCTTCTCTCTCTCTTGCTTCCTGTCTGGCCATGTGATCTCTGCATATGTCGGCTCCCCTTTCATTTTCCACTGTGAGTGGAAGCAGCCTGAGGCCCTCACCAGATGCGGATGCCCAGTTGTGAGTTTTCCAGCCGCCATATATCACAAGCCAAGTAAACTTCTTTTCTTTATAAACTACCTAGCTTTAGGTATTCTGTTATATCAACACTAAATGGACTAAGACATTCCCGACTCTAAATCCCTCCCTTGGTTTCAGCATTCACTGCAGCCTGCTTGTGATAGTGGTAGAGAGCATCTAGGGCAACAGACACAGTAAGAAAACTTGCTCTTGGCTGGGCTTGGTGGCTCACGCTTTAATCCAGCACTTTGTGAGGCAGAGGAGGGTGGATGGCTTGAGCCTAGGAGTTCAAGGCCAGCCTGGACAACATGGCTAAATCCTATCTCTACAAAAAAATGCAAAAATTAGCTGGGTGTGGTGGTGTATGTCTGTAGCCCCAGTTACTTGGGAGCCTGAGGTGGAGGATTGATTGAGCCTGGGAGGCAGAGTTGCAGTCAGCTATGATTGTGCTACTGTACTCTAGCCTGGGCAACAGAGCAAGACCCTGTCAAAAAAGAAAAAAAAAAACAAACTTGTTCTTGCTTTACTCAGATCTTTCAAGTCTTATTCTTATATTTTCCAACAACTTAGCTTCATTTTCACCTTTAGAACTAGAAAATTAGTCATTAACCAGATTAAAACCATCTCTACATGGTGACTTCCCTGCATGGATAAAATGAATAATTTTAGCCTTGAAGTAATTAATTTTAGTCCTGAAGCAATTTAATTGTCCTCGTTTTTATGAGAAGATGCCAACATACAAGTAGATACTGTTATTTCTTTTCTTGTGTAGTTCTAATGACATTATAATGATAGCTGTTTTAAATCTTAAAAATGACATTTTGGAAAAAGTCACACATGCCATGCCTTTTCAAAAATTCAAACTGAAGTCCAGGCAGGCATGGCAGCTCATGCCTATAATCCCAGCACTTGGGAGACCAATGTGGGAGGATCTTTTGGAAACAGGAGCTCAAGACCAGCCTGGACAATATGGCAAAATCCTATCTCTACAAAAAGGACAAAAATTACCCCAGTGTGGTGGCATGCACCTGTAGTCCCAGCTACTGGAGAGGCTCAGGTGGGAGGATCACTTCAGCTCAGGAGGTTGAGCCTGCAGTGAGCTGTGTTTGCACCACTGTACTCCAGCCTAGGCAACAGAGTGGGATCCTGTCTCAAAAAAAAAAAAAAATCAAACTGACAGCATTTATGAATGGTCAGAATAGTTTCTATTTCATTTTGTCTTGCTTTGTGGGCAGATGTGCTGAGGCTCAGCTCCTGTATACCCACTCCCTAGCCCCATAGATTGATTGGAATTGTCTTCATTTTGAGGCCTCATTGCTCACCCCTGAGTGCATGTCCTTACGGCTTCTCACTCATTGGTAACTTGGTATAGTTAATTAGGCCTCCAGTGGGCTTAAGTCATTTATCCTTATAATGGTCAGAGGTTCTTGGCTTAAGCGAGACTGTGCAAAGAGAAGAAGCTAAAGTCTTATAAAAGCAAATCTTATTGTTATTACAAATGCATTCATTAGTTTCAAAAGACAAAAGGCATATGAAGCTAAATCAACAATGAACATCAATTTAATTACATCTTTAATAATTTTAAAAGAAAATATAATAAATGTATCAGGTTTCCTAATAACTATTCTGTTAATACTTTGCTATACCTTTGCATAATATGTTTAATATACAGCATGAACTAGATAGATCAACATTTAACTGAAACCAAAATATAGGGTTTATGAAATAATCATTCTATATCTGATACGTTGGGAAAACTTCATCATAAGCATAACCAACCTAAATTCTCAGAACAAGTGGTCCACAGACCACACGGCAAAAGAGAAGACTTGCTAAGATAGAAATTCCAAATCCAGGATTTAAAATGGTCTCTGTGACTGTAAAAAGCTTAAGTAGAACAGCCTTGTGAACATTTTATGAAATACAACAATCAACCTAAATCTCCTGTTCTCCTTGGTCATCAGCCCAGGAGGTTTGGGAATGCTGCTTCATGTTGCTTCACTCTTCATTGACATGGGCTTCACCTTCCTGACCCTCTTCTAACAGTCAAGCTGTTTGGGGGCATCTCCTGTCTCTCTTGGGTCCTTCCTTTGCCCCTTCACACCAGTTAGGACTCTTTAGGTCTGACCACAAACCAGTTCAACACCAGCTTAAGCAAAAATAGGGCTTATTGCAAGAAAGAAGGGAATAGAAGCTCAAATGCTACGAAGAGCTGAGGAATATGAAATGCTGGGGACCTCAGGGTTTTCCCCTTTTCTCTTTCCCCCTTTTCTCTCCATGCTGTTCTCTTCTCCTCTGTAGGATGACTGACAGATGGGAGGGCTTGGTCAGGGTTAAGAACTACAGTGCAAGGAATTCTATGGAATGCTTTTTGTCCTCGCTACACAGGACAAGAAGGGCCCACAGAGCTTCCTCTGGTCTTTCTCAGTCTCTTTTTAGCAGTTTTGGTTGCTATTTTTATTGTGTTCAACTATTATCTCCCAACTAGAACCAAGAACTAGATTCAGATTCCTGATTTTTAGACAGAAAGCAGTGGCTGATATTCTTCAATACGGCAGACAGCACCACTTCTTGTAGGCAAAATGCCCGATGAACATCAGAAAAAAATTTTACACTTTGGGAGGCTGAGGCAAGTGATCTCTTGAGCCCAGAAGTTAGAGACAAGCCTGGGCTACATGGCAAAACCCTGTGTCTACAAAACATACCAAAAATATTCTGAGCATGATGGTACATGCCTGTAGTCCCAGCTACGAGGGAGGCTGGAGGCGGGAGCATTGCTTGAGCCTGGGAGGTTGAGGCTGTAGTGAGTGAGCCATGATCATGCTACTGCACTCCAGCCTGGGTGACAGAGTGAGATTGTAAAAGAAAAGAAAAGAAAAAGAAAACAATCTTACATGAAACCATGTAGGGTTTCTTTGTTTTATGTAAACAAAGAAAAATAACATATAGAAATCTATTAAAAATCACTCCTGTTTTATCAGATTACTATCCCAACTTAGAGCTAAATACCCACTAAAATACGATTTAATGCTTGATTATAAACTGTCTTCTGCTTCTTGATTTCACATCTGTGAAGGGCTTTAGAGCCCATCCCAAGTGCCATCCCTCTATGTGACCCCCTCACTGTTGGAGTTTTCCTTTCTCTGTCCTTAAAGCTCTTTGTACCTACATATCCTGTACATGTACAACCCCCTGTTTCATCATTACTTGTTCCCATTTGTTTTCCTTCCATGAACAATTATGATTTGCTGAAGAACAGTAACTGTTCGTGGATCTATATTTTTCTATCATCCCTAATAATAACTGGTACAAAGTACAAGTTCAAGAAATATTAATTCACCTTCCCCATTGATCTCCCTTCAGGTCTTCTAGTACACTCTGCATATTCCTTCCTTAGGCCTATGGGCTTATTTTAAATGTTTGAGTGAACGTGCTGTACTCTGTGGGGTGCTTTCTGCCAAAATCAACCCTACTCTATCCCTCTATTGCTGCTTCAAACCCACTGCTCAAAGTCATTCTGAACCACAAACAAGAAGAAATCTCAGGCAAGTGTTGCAGTTTTCTGTTCATTCTCAGATAATAGATGAATTGTCTGTATTTCAGAGACATGAGGGGGTTACATCACTTGGTCCAAACCACAGAGCTAGGGGAGTGATGGAGTTGGAACATGCATGCAGTTGTGTAGGCTGCAGCCCCATTATCTCTCCCACTTCCAAAAATATTTGTTGAGAAAAATCCCGTGTCTTAGGAGGGACCATGCCTGAGGCAAGGTGAAGCCCTCTTAAATGGGATTACTGTCTTTATATAAGAGAAGCCAGAGAGCATGCTCTCTGCTTTCTTCTATGTGAGCACACAGTGAGAAGACAGTCATCTGCGAACCAGGAAGAGGGCCCTCAACAGATACCAAATCTGGTGGCACCTTGATCTTGGACTTCCCAACCTCCAGAACTATGAGAAATAAGTGTTTGTTGCTCAAACATCCACTCTGTGATATTTCGTTATGGCAGCCCAAACTAACTGAGACAAATGATATCTGCTCTTAAGTCTCTTTATGTGTATGTCAGGTTCATGTCACGCACCATACATACCCTCTGGATTTTCCCTCCCTCCACCGGAAAGCACACCAGTACCCCTTTATCAGGCTCTGACAATGCCTTTTCCATGGCTCCCCCACACTAAGAGAAAAGTGTCTAGTCTCAGCGGATGGAAGGTGGCTCCAAGTCAGCTTTTGAGTTTGATGTCAAAAGCCTTTTTAACTTTTTTCTGTTACAATGACTTTCCCCCAAGTAGTGGTTTGTAATGGTGATGTCCCCAAATAGGAAAAGAGCAGGAGTAATGGAAAATACCAAAGAAATAAATTTCAAAACTAATTTCAATTTCAAATATTATTGTTTGAAAAATAGTAATAGCAATTGCAGCTAATTACTTCTAAGCTCTTATAATGTGCCAGGAGCTACAATAAGTAATTCGTATGTCTTGTATAAATTAGTTATCACTACAACCCATGAGGTAAGCAAATTATCATCCCTGTGTGACAACGAAGCACAGGCAAGTTCGCTGAAGGCCAGAGAGCCAGCAGGTGTGAGAGCCTGGTGGGACTCCAAGCCGTCTGACCCCACAATCCATTTTTAACCACCATCCCCACTGCCTCCCTACATTGTGTGGCTTGACCTAGACTCAAAGTAGCTGACTACAGTGCAACGTGGTAAATTCATATCACAAACCAGTGCAAAGTAGGCACCCAATAAATATTTGCTGAAAGAAGACAAATGGACAAATGCAAAAACATGGTTAATGAAAGCACACACAGAGGCAGTCCATCAGGGAAATGATTTGGAGGCTGTTCACCATATTCTCCAGTCAAATAAAAATGTCACAAGTGAGAGATTTCTGCATGTTCTAGAAGAAACAATGACTGTTCTGCACACAGAGTTCTGAATCCTCCTATGTCCAGACACGCTGTGGACCTGGGCAAAAAGCCAACGTGGGTCTGAGAAGACTCCCTAGAATGAATATATTTACATTTATTCTGTAAACCTGTGTTTCCTTGCCAACCAATAACATCCATCAGCCATGTTACAGGCACTCTCTGAGCTAAGAAAGAGTTCTATTTTTAGCTGGCCTGTGGGTTGGGGCTCCCAGACTTTTATATATTCCATTTTGGTCTTGATATTTTTCTTTCTCTTCCCTTTATCTTAGAGTCTGTGCTTACTTCATCAGCAGTTAGAACTGAAAACCTTGAGGGCCTCCAGCAGGGCAAATCAGTTTTGTGTGTTGTTAAAGCTCAGTTCTTGGTAGCATTCATGCTGTCTCATCATGAGGAAAATTAAAGTAATAATAAACGTTTTCAAGAGACCTCAAAGTGTGTTTTAACTGCATAAAAATTGGTTTTAAAGAGCAGTAAGCCCTGGAAGCTAAAAGCTGGATGCAATCATGGGATATTTCTAAGTCAATGTTCCTGCTCCAACACGGCTATGATATTCGATGATAACTGTACAATGTCCTATTGATCAGTGCCTACCACTGTGCTAGGTTTTGGGAAGGCAGTGTTTTTAATAAGCTTATGGACTTCTTGAAGAAACAAGATATATATACACACGAATAAAGAGCCAAATAAGGCCGGGCATGGTGGCTCACACCTGTAATCCCAGCACTTTGGGAGGCCGAGGCAGACAGATCACAAGGTCAGGAGAGCGAGACTATCCTGGCCAATGTGGTGAAACCC